>NC_057880.1:24193628-24501128 GCF_019740435.1 Gambusia affinis
AGACTCAAGCAAGTGTCAGGAACTCATGGGAGGAAACCTGCCTGACTTGAACTATTTATTGATCTTCATCTTGGATTTGAGATGAAACTAAAATCCAACAAAATCATTAAACTGGAGGTCTTTGTTCTTGAGGAGAGGCCTAAGATTCCTCCTGAATGGTACCGAAGCTTGTGCCTGACGTGGAACTGTATTTACAGGGGGCTAAAATTTTCACAATGTCTCCTTTCTTTGCTCTAGCCCCCCAAATAACCACCTATAATAGCAGTTGTGTTGAGATATGAGTAGTTGGATTGAGATTTTTAGTCAATAGCCTTCATGGTTTAAATTAAAAATAAAATCAATATACCATTTTGTATAGACAACGTTTTTCTTTTGCTGGACTTGTATGCGTGCTACTGACCTGATGATGTTTACTTTAAGGTCAGAACAGTTAGTGTGAGATTTCACAATAACACTGTAACATACTGATTTAATCTGTTACAGTTCAATCCCCAAATAATCAACTCAAATGCAGAAATCCTTCCTACTTTCCAAGATATTACTGATATGATCAAAAAGGTGTTTGTGTTGTCTTGTAACAAACAGATATTGCAGAAACACAGTGCTGGTGAAACTCTAGCTTCTTTGAATTGAGTCATTATCAACAGAGTTTCAGCTGTGCACCTTATACATTTTAACAAACTAATTTGTATCTGATATTATGAAGCAGTAGTGAATAAAACAACAGCTTTAAAAAAATGCATAAAATACAAGTAAAGGAGAGTGCGACTAAACACACAATTTCACTGAAAAAAGGCAGATCATGATTTTAGTCGTATCTTTGGTTCACTGTTATATAATTCTTGGTGCTATAAATACCTGTAGTCATGCATCACGGTCATAAGCTCTGCTGCAGTTTTCTAGTATAGGAAACTTTAAGAGATGGATATTGATTTAACCTGATTTATTAACTTATATTGTTGTTTTGTTTACCACCTAAACCTTCTGCAAGACGTTCTCAAGCTGTGTAAGAAATGCCTGTGTTGACAGGCTGTGTTCTTCCTTTTCTGTGGCCTTTCTCATTATGTCCATTTAGTTATCATGCATGTGATATTGAATCATCATTGAATCGCCTAAGGTGGGAGTAGTTAGAACACTATTTGAACAGATGCCTGGATTTTACAATTGTTGAGATTTATAGCAAAAAACCTGCGTAAATATTGCACTGTAAATCTGTCACTATAAAGCAGCCAGCCCCAGGTGTTTTCAGCTAGTCCTCTTATCATTTTTAAAATATTTTATTTTGCGCACAGACCTTCATGGGTATTCTGTTAAACACTGAAGTCTTTGGAGCAATACCAGAAACTCATAGGCAATACCGAGAGGTTTAATCTTTGACTTTACCTCACACACCTGGAAGGGTGCGCTTTGTTCAGACAGAATACATTTCTGATCGCAATAACTAATGTCACCATGTTTCTACAGATAAAGGAATGCTTGATTACCTGAACTATTCATATTCTAAATTGACATTTGGTGATCTGGAAGAATAAGGAGGTTGTGTTTAAAGTTATTCATTTTCAAATATAAACCATTTCCACATATGGATGATGATTTAGCGCTATATGTTTTTGCTGAAAATATGATTTATTGACAAGGAACAAATTTTAAAAGTAGTTTATCCACTAATTGTGTTGCCACGTCTTTGCAAAATATATTAAGCAAAAGTTTCAGTAAAGATCTGTGATACTAAGACTCAGTTTATGAGTCTGAGCTCTGTGCATGTGAACTGGTGAAGGGAGTGGATTTTGGACCTTTATATAACTTTTAGGGGTTGCATGGCCAAACACAACTGGAAACGAAAACTTGTAAAAAATGATGACATTTGCCTATTGAGAGACAGTAACAAGTACAGTATGAAATATTGTGTGGAAGACATAGACTTTAGTCATAATAAAAACATATTTAAATATTAACTTTTTACATAAGGTAGCATAATTGGATCATATTATTTCCAAGTTTAATCCTTGTTTGGATGCAGAACTCTTGCTAGGAAAAGTTTCAGTAAAAGTGTCAGAAAGCTATCAGTCAAAGAAGTTAATTAATGGTTTAAAACTAGCTAAAAATATGATCAGCAGCCTTAATTTTAAATTAAATAACATAAAAACACAAGCACTGGCAGCACAGCCCTGGTACCATCTCATTCAGATTTTCAAATTTGATGTAGACCATTTCAAAAAAATCTAATAGGAAGCTTCTGGACTAATTTAACTTATTTTCTGAATCCTCTTGCAGTTTCCCATCACAGCAGGGTCTTCTGCGTCGTTGGTTTAGGGAATCGTAACATTGTCTGATTTGTGTTTTCCTTCACCTCCTAAACAATCAGCAGTGGAGATGGGCTCCCATGAGAGACTGGTGAAATTTTATATGGGAATGTTACTGAATAAACAGGTTACCTTGCCTTGTAGATTCACATCATAAACACATGGCTGTGACAAAACATAATATGCTCAGTGTTCTCTCTGCTTCTTGTTTTTCTCTCACTTCCCTTTCTGAGATTTCCACCTTGATGTGGAATTCACAGCTGAATAGATTAGAATAAGAAATTCCCAAGCTGGGACCTGCTGTGTTGATGTGGGCTTTGTGCTCCAGTTTCTATCCCCCCGCCACACACACGCACCCATTTCCCATAATTAAATCGGGAATAAGTTCTTTTCTTTGGATTTTTGGTAGTTTAGTTGTACAGTGGCTCTCAAAAATCTACAGTATGCACCGCTGTTGAATATTGAAATCATAATAAATATATTTCCAATATTTCTATACTTTTATTGCGACATATTCAGTCAATTAAAATATATTGCTGAACTGAAGAGCTCCTTTTTAGCGGCAGACTGTTGCATCCTAAATGCACAAACGAGCATTATAAGAGATCCTTCCTCCCATCAGCTGTTAGACTCTATGACCGTCACTGCTCCCAAAATACTCAATAAGGACTTAATGCCTGATTGTAAGTTTTAGTCCTTTTAAACAACATTTCTGTTGGTATTTGCAGTTCTTTGTTGTTCCTACAACAAAGAAAACATGATAAAGATGCTATTTACCTTTTATATAAATAGCATGTTGTTTTAATGCAAAAATACACTTGTACATGTTTTTTTTTTTTACACAAAGATGTATAACAGGTCTGAATTTAAGATTAAATGCTGAATTGGACTGTTAAACAACAGTAATGAAGAAGTTTATTGATTTTTTAAAAATTATTATTTAGTCCCAGATTAAATTCCATTGAATATATGAATATATGTCATAGTAAAAGTAGAGAAAGTTTGGAAATCAGTTGTTTTTTTTATAACAGTAAAGGGTAATAAATTTGTACAATAATTGTTTGGAATGCTGCAAGTCCTAAGCAATTGTTCTATTTATTTATGTTCATAAAGGTATAAAGTGAATGCTAGAAAAAAGAGAAAATAATCTGATAAAATACAGATTTTTATTTTTATTAAATAAACTGGTCTTCCAGATTTGCTTTATTGAATTCAAATATATTTTAGTATATCTTTAATTGGAGTATCTTTTATTGTGGACTTATCAAGATGAATTCAAGCTTGACTGAGTTATTAATGTATTTAAATTTTACAGTGTATTATATTGTCACCTTCCTAGAATATTGACATAACTCATTTTTGGGAAAAAGTATTAAAAAAACATATATTACCACGTCTTTATTGTCAAAAGATGATTTAGGGGGAGAAAAACACTTTTGGCAAAAAAATGACTGACAATTATTCTGTGTTGGATCTGGAGCTTAAACAGCTCCCACTTTATAAAGCAGCTGCATTTCCATGGTGACTATTCGCGTTGCTTAGTGATCTCTGCCGACTTCTCCCTTTTTTTGTTCAGAGTGAGTAAAAATCCTCGAGATTAGTCTCCTTGGTGAATGCTTTCTATTGTCACTGTTTCACCATCTTTTGTTTAATCAGGCATTTTCCGCTGGGATATGAATCTCTGCTTCAGAGTAGCAAAGATAAGTGTGAGTAATGATCATCTTAAGTCCCAGCCAACATTTTAAGCTGCCACATACTCAGACAGACACACTCTCACAAGGGTCTCTTAAATGAATTAGACGTTGTGAGACACATATTGTCTCTGTTGTTTGACTGCATTCATCAACCTAATCCCAAAATGATCCAAACACCACAGAATTAAGTCCAGAAACAAAACCCTTCCAAAATGTTATTACATTTAATTATAAATTGAAATCCATATCCTAAATCAACACTGAATATTTTATTCCACACACTGACTAAAATATGTTTAAAGCTTACAGATAAATCACCAGTACTCAAGCCACAAAACAGACTATTTAAATTCACACTCACAGATTTCTCTCCTTTCCACTAGTGAGGTTATCCTTTCCAACATCGATGTGGCTCTCGCCGGCAACTGGGAGTGTTTGGTGACCAGTTCCAGAGGAAACACATCTCAGCACATGGAAATAGTTGTGGTGGAGACTTCTGCCCCGTACTGCCCTACCGACAGGGTCTCCAACAACAAGGGGGATTTCAGGTGGGTCTACATGGACTTATCTTAAAATGAACTTACATATGCAATATGTCAAATTGTTTGCTGATGGTTTTATTCAGCTTTTTATAGATAAACATGTCTGTTTTCAGTGTGTTCTTTCAATACTTAGACTGAAAAGATGTGCATTTACATGGTAAATTTGGTCTTTTTCTGGTGTCTTGTTCATAAAGATTTGAAAGTTAGTGCAGTTTTGAGTTTTCGTTTTGCATATCGGGTCTAGTGGATTGAACTTAAATAATCCAGAAAATCAAAAACAGCTTCTTAATCTGTCCTTCCAGGTTATCATAATTGGGTAGTAAGCTTTTTAAACATCCAAATGAAAGGATCCAAAGTCAAATAATTCATTTAATAATGTATTTATATAGCACACTTACACTTAAAGCAACTCCTTGCTATCACAAATTGCAATACAGGGTAAAAAGAAACAAAGCACAGCAAATTTATATGTAGAAACAGTTCATAAATACAGATAAAATTAGCTTTTTTATTTTAAAACAGTTTAAATAGAATGAGTGTAAAAATCTGTAATAAATAAATAAATAAATAAATTGTAGTAAGCAGAGGTAGAGAATTAGGAGCAGCAGCCCGAAAAGCTGCTCCCGAAAAGCTGCTCCTGTATCACTCATTGTTTTTAATTTCGAAGCTGGGACTTTCACTGACAGCTTAGATGATGACTCCAGTTCTCAGACTTTAGCACTTTTCTAGTCGCAGCAACAACTCAAAACTTAGACTGTATTCTGAAAATCTGCAGGAATCCAGTGTAGAGGGGTAAGCTACAGCATTACACATCTATTTCAACCAGTTAGTGGATTACTAATTTAACTATTTATGTGTTAAAAATCTAAAGATCACTCACTCAGTATCATTGCACCGTGTTCCAAATTATTATGCAAACTGGATTTAAGTGTCATAAAGAGTACATTTTTTGTGGTGCTATTAAATTTATAGATGGTATTGTGTGTCAGAATGACTTTTAAAAGGTGCAAAAGCACCGAGACAACAGTACTTCTCTGTAGTCTGCAGCTAAAAGTAAATTATAAAAAAATCTTAAGACTGCTTTAGAACTATGAAAGAGTTTTTAAAACGACTTCAGGATAAAAATCCTGAAACATAAAAAATGTAGTTTGATTAAAAACAGCCAAGAAAGAAGCTGGAACAACAGCAATAAAAAGCTTAAGAGGCTATTTATGACTTTCCAGTTAAAAAGAGTAAACAACACAGAATATTAAAGAAACCCTGATGCTATTTTGGTCTTAAAAGTTTAGTTTAACAACAGCGTAAAGTCAAAATGACTAAATTGGTCTATTACCATTTTAAAAGCATTGCCAAAATAAAGAATTTCCTGTCAATATACAACACAGAAACACTAGTTCCTGGTTTTTATTTTCTGCAGATTAGAATAACGACTTTACATTCAAGATGTTGTAGCATCATCCAAAATGCTGCGGTCAAAGTCCTGACCAACACCAGAAAGATGGATCACGTAACACCAAGGGCAGAAAATGCTGTTTGGAGATTAAAAACACCCAGCAACGCTTTTCCAGAGCTTAACAACTTCTGGATTTTCTATATCTTTTAACTACTTGTTGAAAAATTATTTTCATTCAACTTTGTTAAGGATTTGATACATTGGAATCTGTTTTTAAGCAAGACTAAGGTCATTTTTGTGATTTCAATGTCCTGTAAATTGCTTTGTGTATGAATAATGCTATTCAAATGAATTTGCCTTGCTTTGCCTATTTATCACACATTTATTGTATGGGACTCAAAATAGGGTAGTTGTAAAAACAATCCTTTCCTAGAAACTTAAGTGTACAACTTGTTCTGTATAATTAGTGGTAATGGGCAATAATCACTGGGTTTAAAAGCTCCTACCAGGAGGTCTCCTTCAAAATAAGGCTCTGGTTTAACCTCATTATGAATAATTCCTCCAAATGCAATGCGATTTATCACCAGAAATTATTTTTAAATCACACCACTCACTCGCTCTGTTATTACGTTGATAGTTACTGTGGAACTGAGGTTCTTGAGTCTTTTTCCTGGCTGTATCAAACCGTTTTTTTGTTTGTTTTATTTTCAGCCTGAAATCTCGTCTCATTAGTCCCAAATGCAAGTCCCAAAGTCAGTTAGTCTAGCTTTTCAGATTATGTATAACCAAATGAGAGCTCTTGTTTTCATGACTAAGAGGAACCAATATGTCTCCCTCTACCCATCCTGCTTTCTGTGCCGTCCACTCCTAGTGGGAAACCTCGTAATGGTGCACACTCTTTCACACCATCTACCTCTCTCTTTCATACAGCCGTGTTGTTGTCATGTACTGTATGTTCCCTTGTAGATGCTCTACTTTACTGCCCACTTTCCGAACAGCCAGCTTCAAGGCTTTGTCTCTGACAGAGCATTGGAGTAATGGGCTGGAAAATGAGCCTGTTTTTTTGTAGGGGTGAAATTAATGCCATTTATTACCAAGTAGCTCCTGCTCCAGCTCCAGCACCAGCAACATGAATGAAAAGAGAAGAGGACTGCGGGTGGGGAAAGGGTAGTGAGATGCCATGTCTCTAACCTCTGAACAGATTACTTGCCTCCTAAACACCCTGCTTTAATTTTAATTTAGATTAAGTCAAAGTGTGTCGACAGTAAGCACTATGTGACATATTTTCTGTCTTGCAGCGACTTAAAAAGTCACTGCAAGACAGAAAACTAGAAAATGTGCAGCAAGCTATTTTCTTTTAGGTAATTTAAATCATTGCAAAGCATCTGTTTCCAAATGCTACTGAAACACAGCGATAGGAAATGTGACAATCTGCAGTTCCAAACTCTTTAAAATCATTAATGGATTTATAATTGTACTTTTGGGAGATTGATTGATTATGTAAAACACTAGTTTTTTTAAAAACAATTTGTTTGTATTTATTGTGACTCTTCATTAGTACACACAGGCTCAAATATATACATGTACTTATGCATGCATAAATATTTCTTTAAACATTTTCATGCTAAGCATCAGAATTGATAGGTCTTTTTGAATTTGTTGGATTCCTGGTACGGAAGTGGCTTTTCAGCACCGTCCATAAATAGAGTTGAGGTCACAGTAACTTGTTAGCCTTCTGTAAGGATTTCTAACCAGTTTTTAGACCTAATTTGCAATGCCTTGTTTGAACCCCCAACTGTATCTAAAGTTCATCCAGATATTTCATCTGAAGTTATATAATTTAGAGGTATTTCTCCTTCTTCATTATTCCATTCCCTTTGCACAATGCCCTACTACTTGCTGCAGGGAAGCAGACTCCTGGCCTGATGCTACCAACAACATGTTACCAACAAAATACTTTTGGAATAAAACAGGATAACATTAAGTTTCTTGTTGTCTGTTGTCAAAGCTCTGAACTATAGCGTGGGTGAAATGTTTGGATTATACTAAAAGAGTAAATCGATGCCAGAAAACCAGCAAATTTGAATGAATCCTCCCAACTGTACCATAAGTTATGGGCAAGCATCCAGCCAGAATGAAGTTAGAAGCTTGTCAGTGACTAAAAGGAGGAAGTTTCTTATTATTACTATTTATATGTCTACATTTCAGCATGTTTGCTTAGCGTTGGGTGTTTTCTGATACCGAGTGTAAAAGCATTTCTGACTGTAACTACAGATGTTTTGCTGGCTTTGTACTGTGAACAAAACTTTATTTGGCCTAACACTAACAGACAGTGCCCAGAAAATAAAAATGATCCATTTGCCTGATAAACCAATCTGACTCCAAGTCCAGGTTGGTCAGCAGAGCAGCTCTGTGTGCTGCTCTGTGATGACATTATTGAGAAAGTCTAATTTCTTGCTACAGAGGAGATTTTATTGAACTTTGCATGGTCATCAAAACAACAGTAATGTGAGAAATCCGTTTTAAGTGGAATTGGGTTGTTACATCAGAGACACATTCACTTTGCCATCTTCTACTCTGGTGCACATTAGTGTTGTACATGCATGCAGAAATGTGGGGTTCACACTCAAATCCTACTCCTCCTTATTTGGGTCTATTAGAAAAGGAAGATACGCAAGATTTTTGAAAATAGTGTGAAACGTTTTCAGAAAGGTCTTCCACACATGGAGAAAGTTACACAACTGTCTCACTTTGTGACAATGGCAAATGTTTTTAAAGTCATTTATCAGAATCTAATGAAATGATGCAATAAAATATTTAATACAAAATATATTACTTAAAAGAATGTCCTAAGTAGAATATGAAACTTGATTTCTAAATTTCAGGTTAATATGTTTCAGCATAATTTCATTTAATGATGTATTTGTGGGGCCAGATGGCCGAAGACTCTGGCCGGGATTCTGGCTTTCCTGCCATGCGCTCCCACAACCTTTGGATCTGCCCCCGGTCTGGCTGGCAGCGCTTCCCACCGCTCCGGCCAACGGGAGAAGAAAGCATGGCGACGATGCGATCGGGCTGGGCGGTGGGCTGAAGAGGACTACACTCAGTGCCCGTATGCTAGTGAACTGACCCGCGTGCTGCATCAGCTCACTCAGGTATGGCGCCTCATAAAGAAACCAAATTGCTTTTATTGTTCTGCAAAACATTTTGTTCATAAAGAAACTTGATTTTTTTTACTTGCTTGCTTTAAATGTAAGATTTATGGCAAAGAGATGCATCTCAATAAATTAGAATATCATCAAACACATTTATCTCAGTGGTTCAGTCAAAATTCAGGAAATAATTGTTCAAAGAGTGATACATTTTAAGTCTATGTTTTTTTTGTTTGTTTAAAATTGTAATATTTCACAAGACCTCTTAAAATTATTTTAAATGCAAAAATGTTACAATATGACATTTAATACCAGGTGGAAAACCTGAGTGAAGTTGGCTTCTCCATCTTATTAAAAGCAAACTAAGTTGCTGTCAAAAGTTTGTGCAGCTAAAACTTCTGTATGTGCCACTGTAATTTTAAAGATAAATGTTTCCATAGGTCATGAAAGGTAGTAACAATATGGGGAACTTTTTTGGATTTTCATCATATTCTAAGCCAATAAAGCTGATTCTAAATTAACTTTACAATAATATTCTAATTTATTGAGATGTACTTGTAGTCCTGAAATGAAATGCTACACAATATACTGTTAAAATTGTTGGAAACTGTCAGTCTGGCTCTTTGAACCTAATATTGTCTCTAAATATCACTTTTTATTTCAGATACCGATTAATATTAGCAATTCCCAGCCTCTGGGTCAGCAGTTAGTGGCTTTTACCAGCAGGGCTGCTGACTTTACAGATGTTATGGACGTCATCTTTGTCACTCACCTTGTGGAAAGACTAACGAGACTGCTGGAGAAGAAAAAAGATGTAAGAGTGAAGGTTTACTTTTCTGCAAGAAAGTGCAGTTTTTCCCCTAAATGAACTCTGGATACCAGAGGCAACAGGAAGATTTTAAATCAAGCTAAAGGTCAGTTATGCAGTAGGAACAGTGCTGAGCCTAGCAAGTTAGAAGAATCTGTATTTGTTTACACTTACATGGTTAATCAACATAGGTCACTTTAGGGTAGATATTATTAGAAGATACTTAGTGTCCTTTTATCCCAAGGACAGTGCACAAGAGGCCATCCTCATTGAGCCAATAAAAAATAGTCAAACGAAGCAGCAATGAAATATATAATGAGTAAATAGCAAACCGCCATCCCAAAGCAGCGATTAAGCGCCTTTGGAGCTGCTAATCTAAATTAAATCTCTCTTTTATGAATGAAGACACTATTGTCTACTTTGCAGTTCTGACTGGGGTTATAAATGTACCTGTTGGAGAGGATTTATTTGATGTTAATGGTGTGTGTGTGTTTGTGGGGGGGCTTGAATAATTGTGTCTACACTTACCTATTTCCGTGCACATGCACCCATTTCGCCTCCACATCCCCAAATGTTTTAAAATTTTTATTAGAAATTTATGTGATAGACCAACACAAAGTAATGCATCATTGTAAAATGGAACAAAAAGATACAGCGATGTCCATTTGTAGCCCCTCTAAGTCTGTTCATTGTAGAGTGTTGCAATTAGAGTTTCAAATCTTTTGGTATGTTTTCACCAACTTTCAACATTTAGTCAATCCCTCAGTATGAGAGGTTGCTGGAAAAGTCAAACAACCCAACGCAAACAACTGTCAACTGTTGCCATATGCTTATCCAAGAGGAGCGAATGCTGTGAATCAGTGGCTTGATAAAATCTGCTGGGTTTCCTTGGATAGAAAACCTTTTAAGCCATTTGAATAATAAACTGAACATGACTGCATTGTTTAATCAGTCTGAGATGCTTAGCTTGGAATCTATTTCATTAGATTTAATTGACTTTTTTTGATGTGAGAGATCTTGTGTTGTAAATTAGCTGTTAATAAATAAACTTATTTGAATAAAATTGCCACCATCACCATGTTCAATGGTTGTGGCGACACTTTTAGAGTAAACACATAGGCCAAAGGTTTAAACTCCAATCTGGGCTTCTTATGGCTTTTCTTCAACAGATTCTCCCATTCATGCTTTCTGTTCACTAATTTTCTCCAACATACTACAATAAGTCTTTAAAGATGCAACAAAATTTAATTTCCCTTTGGGCTCAATAAAGTATTTTTGAATTTGAAACTTCTGCGGTCTTCACAGAACAGCTGAATTTATACTGAGGTGCACACTTATGAAATCAAATGAATGCCACAGTTTTCGGAGTGTATTTTAAAAACATGGAGCACCATTTTGTTCCCCTTTTTATTGATAATGTAGTAAAGTTGGTGTTGGTCTACCACATAAAATCCTAAGAAAACACACTGAATTTTGTGTTTGCGGTGTTACAACATGGGAAACCCAATGAGCTAGAAATGCTTTTCAATCATGGAGTGTAAACGTGGCTGCTTGTCTTTCTGCAGCTGGGAGACTACATCTCAGGCATTGCCAGTAACATGATGCTGGTGGAGGAGCATATCCTGTGGATGGCGCAGAACGAGGCCAGAGCGTGCACGCGGATCGTCCAGTGTGTGGAGCGTATTGCCGACTTGGCGCTGACAGACGACAATCGGGTCATTTCTAAGGTGCGTTACACTTCAGGTCAGAGAGAGGTTATATTTTCTTTCTAAATATCTCACTGCTATGCTTGCTCTTTTGTCTCAGAATAATGAAATCTAGATGGGGCTTAATCAGACAAGTAGAGTAATGAAACACAAAGATAAATTGCTTCCTCCCATTGTTTCATCTTGCCCCTGCCTATTGTCTCCTTCTGGCTGTCACTGGGGATAAAAGAATCTGCAAAATGATTAATATAAAATCTCTGCTTCTCTTCTTTCTCTTTTTGTTACTCTTCAACCCCTCTCCTCCCATTCCCCGCTCTCCTTAACGTTTGGGGGATTTTCCATAGGTATCTGCTAACATAGCTCTGGAGGCTTTTCTGATCAAGCCGTCAAACTTTCTTGGTTTATCCTGCACGGCGCTCGAGCAGACCCCCACGTCCACCAGCCTGACCGTCCCACACAGCCACTCCTACCACGACAAGGACAAACGCGGAGAGCAGGTGGCCGCAGGAGAGTCGTTGCTCAGTTTCAAATGCCACACTGTCAACAACAGTGGCTCGCCAGCCAGTCAACTCAGCAAGGTAAGACGAGCAAATAAGCAGTGTGAGAATTTGTAAAATGTCCCAGTTGCTCCATTGCTTGGTGTAATGTATCAAAGGAATGACATGGTTTGTGTAAATTTTGACCACATGGTGGAAGGCTGTTTGATAAGCTGAAACGTCGTTTTGTATGCCACAGATCATCTAGGGGTTGTACATGGGTCAGTTCTTTCATACAAGTCAGCAGCTTGGGAGGTTGTGAATGAGAATCAATCTTCAGTGATGGATATGATGGCCTTGTGTTCTTGTCGCTTTATATCAGCGCCACCATGGCCCCAGTTGTGGCTGTCCCAAATGACAAATAGATGCATCTGCAGCAGGCAGGCCAAGCAGTTTTATCCCCTGGATCACCTGAAAGATGCTAAATAAAAGTTGGCATCCACTTATTAATTTCATAGAAAAAACACGATCATTATGAATGTTTTTAAATATGTAAGTACATTTGCCGAAAGGATATAAATAAGTATTTTCCACATTTTGCGGATTTTTAGTTATATTTGATTTCCTTCTGCTTTCGTCTAACTGTGTGAAATCCCTCTGGTCTTATCAGCATTTTCAGGGCTGCTTGTAGCTCCAGGCTATGGAAAACTTCTATTTACGTAGAAAACTCTGCAAAGGTCGCCCACTCAGAAATCATAGTTGGGCTGCCTTTAAAGAAAGTAGAAGAATATTATCAAATCAGTTCATCAAATGTGATGTTATGATCATGGTTGTTACTCCTGCCAAAAGCTTACATGCACTCATTAATAGCATATGTTTTACATATCTTTAGCTATTAATTATGTTTTTTAAACAGGCCTTTTGGGAGTGCACTAATAACAAAACAACTTGCATAACTTTAAAAACAAAAATTAGGTACAAGATTTTAAAATATATTGTAATAATTTTCTGATGTCTAACAGCTAAAATACATCAATATACAACCTCAATATTATTTGGACAAATATCTCAGGTTTTTGTAGCTATCAATAATTTTCTGAAATAACTCTCCATTTCAGTCCGACAGGCATTGTTGAAAATATAAGTAACAAGCTAACGGCTAACTTTTAGCTTGTTTAGTTCATCCAGTATCCAATCTTTTGTGGGTTTGAGATCATTACCACATCAAAACATCCGAATTTATCTACATTTCAGCCAAATAGTAGGGATTGGAAGTGAAGTTGATGATTAGTCCTGTCTGGATTACTCCATCCAGTTTTTGAAGTGCACCGGTTCACTGACAGCTAAACAAACCACTCAGCTGATGGTGCCAGTGGCAACTGGTGTTGTTCTTCAATTGAAAAGATTTTCCTGGACTTCTCCAAGTATTGTTCCTGACATTCTGCCAGATCGTCGCCTGCCCCACTTAGTCATGAAACTTTTCTCCAGACAGCATTAAAACAATAAATTATAACCTGTCCATTCAACATTAACTTAAAAATAAAAAAAATATTGTCACTGTATATTGTTGATTCATATTACCCTGATAAATTATGACTGATACTCAGAATTAATGACATCGGTGTCTGGGCTGAGTGGATTAAAACTCCAGAATGAGTTTTTGTCTGACTCTATTTGCCAGATCACTGTCTTGGCTTTTTATGGTTCTGGCTGAATGTTTTATTCTGGTGTGATACTGCATACATATTTTGGATCAACTCCTGATATGATGCCTTGTTGAATATCAAATAAAAATTCAGATACATGCACAGTGCATTCCAAGTTTTGGATACTTACTGAAATAAAAAGGATGATGTGAAGAAAATACTTAATTTAGGCAACACAGGCAAGATATCTTGCTGTCAGCACCTCAGTGATTTTGACAGAACTTTGTACAAACTCATCATAAAAGATCCACTTAGTAAGTAATCATAGGCATGCTGCATGCGATCGCTGGCTCTCAATTTTTATTTTTTCGTGTTAAAAATTGTAACCTTATTTACAGTCTTTTCATTTTTAACTAGTGATTTGTCACCATGCAGGTATGTCACTAAACGAGCTGCATAGTCCACACTACAGCCAGTTTTCAAAGGTGTCTGTTTTTAAAAGTCTGCTTTTAAATAAACTCCAGGTGTTATTTCATTTTCTTAAACAGGCTGTTTATACTTAAGTGATCCATCGTTGCTTAATTAAAACAAGTCCGCATAAAGTTCTCCACAGTGATATAGAGTCCATTAATGCTGCATTATGCCTCATTTGCACTGAGAAGTATGGCACAGATCGGTGTGATTTGGTATGCTTTTCTGTCTGTTTTTATCATAAAAGTGGCACAAGAAGGCAACAACACTGAAAAATGATTTATACTCTCCAAAGAAAAGTGGATTTTTAGAGCTGGATGTAATCCTTTGTGAAATTTCTGATCTTGACATCTCTTCAAGCTATGAAAATTTTCCATTTGAAGTGTAAAAGCGGTGAGTGCAAACACACGTCAAATTAAATGCTTTATTTCAACCGGGACAAATCCCTTCATGCAGTGTTGGCGAACGCAACAAACACAGCAAGAGACAGGAAACAGAATAATCTAACTGATGCTGAAAACAAATTATTCAACTGAAAGCAAATCCATTATGTGAAGCACTTCTAGATGTGAGGTGTCAGGCTCATAGGAAGTAGCAGCTGGTAATGAATGACAGTGAAAGCCTGTTGAGTTAAAGTTACCTTTATTTTCCTTCACCAGAAAGGTGGTACGGTTATTCAGAGCATTCATTGTTGTGCACGTTAAAAACACTGGGTATCACTTATCAGAAACAAATTCAAAGACATGCTCCCATGTGACTCGTCAGTCGACTTGTCTGACTTTGCTCAGTGTAACACAGTGAAGACTCCCGTATGCACACAGCTCTACAGCTCGTTAACAAGGAGGCACTACGAAAGGTGATAACATGTCAAAAAAGGTCCTAGTTGAGTTCATGGGATGAGCTAATCGGGATGTTAAACTACCAATAACTTAACATTCCCTGTTTTTGTGTAGTGATAGATGGATAGGTTGTGTAACCGTCTTGTTGTGTGTTGCAGATTTCTGCCCAGGTTCCTCTTGAAAATGAGTTTTGGATCTCAATGGAGTTTTACCTGGTTAAATTAAAGAATGGTAGATAAACAGACTCAGAGTGACATGACTTTCACTTCACTTTGACTTGACTCCTATAACTTGAAAATACTTTATATCTCACACCCAACAGTGCCTCCTGCCATGCATGCCATTTTCTTGTTTCTATAAAAAGCTCATTTCATCTAATCTGCTTGTTGGTGAAATGTGGAAACATGCAAACAGTCACATTTACCTGCTTTTCTTCTGTGGAGTTCTTGCCATTCTGTGATATCAGGACGACCCAGTATGATAATTTTAAGAAAACTAAAAGTTAAAATTCCAGATATTGTCTTCCACTTTGTTTTGCGTAGCAAATCTGATCCTAATATCTGCTAAATATCTGATGACAGTAATGTTTTCCAGTCCAGAGCAGACATACTGCAACATTTATTGTTGCCTTTGGTGAGAGTGTTGTGTAAGTCAGCAACAATGATAAACCACACAGTTCATATATAATTTATTCAAAACTGTGAAATATGTCATATCATAACCATTAAGTGACATCAGTGTGTGGAACATTGCAGTCGCTAAAGAATGCTTGAACCCAGTGTGTGGTAGACACAAACTCAGAAAAACCTAGTTGTTGTAATATTATTAAATTTTGTGATGATAATATTGATTACGATCAACACACCTTACTTTTTCTTCATCACGTTCCTTAACAGTCTTTATGAGCTGTAGCATATCTCCTGCTAAAAATATTGTCATAAATTGTTGTGAATGAAAGGCAACAAGGTAGATCCAAAATATTCTTGATATGCAGACTTTGCATGAATAATCCTGCTTAAATTTGCTTTCGACATTACTTTGCTATATAGTTATGAGAATTGCAGTTAAATAGGTTGTTGATATTGACTGGTTCAGACTCCTGTACTTGTGTTAGGCTTCTTCCCTTTGGTTTGTATTTAGTTCAGCTCTCTGTGTTCTTTATATCAATTTGTTATTTCTGTGCCTTTGCTTCCTTCACTCCTGAACTGTCCCTCATCTCCTCATTAACTCACCTGTTTAGCATTCCAGTAATCAAGCTCCCCAGTATAAATATTAGTTGTTTTTTCTCAGTAGGTGTTGCAGCCATCCGGTGTTCCTCCTGTGATTTATTAGTTTAAATTTTCCCTGCACTCAAAAGATTTTGGGTAGCTTTTGATTTCCCCTGTTTTAAGTAAAAACTGTTTTCATTCTCCTGCCTCCTGCCTCCTGCCTCCTCTCTGCGTTTGGGTCCTCCACTTTGCCATCACTGACATAACAAGTGTACCTCATAAAGATCCCAGTGAGTATGTCCTGCACAGATGCACTCCTGCTGGACCTTGGTTTTGTTCTTCTGTTATAACTTAAAATGTTCCTGTTTTTGTTGTAGTCTGTAAAACTCCCCATTATTTCTCATCTTGGGGTCATAGGAAGTAGCCGTTTGTTTTTTCATTAGCACACAAAATGTTATCTTCTTAGATCAGTTAAAAGCAGCATGAAATCATTTAGCTGTAACTCAAAATGCACTTAAATTGATTTTTATAATAAAAACTGAACTTTTCTAATAGTAAGAGGGTAACTATATTTAGAAGTGAAGTTTTTGTAAAAAAAAAAAAAAAAAAAAAAAAGCACAGCTATGCATCAACTCTTCTGTCACAAACTATTTCCTCTCTTTGTGTAACTGATTGCCTGGATGAGTGATCTATCTCCAATCTGGCAAACACTCACCCCTCTTTAAAGTCCTTCTTATGTCCAATTGCACTTAGACTTGCAGCAAGTGGCCCTGCTGATTGCCACCTTTCCAAAAAGTGCCAACATTATGCATTATACCGCTCAGACATTAATCCTTGTGACTCTATGTAACTTTTTTTTATATCTTTATATATATTGACATATCTCATCGGTGAGTTTTTTCTTTCTTTTAAACAATTCCTTTAATATTTGAAATGAATTAACTGCATTTTTCTTTTTTTATTTTATCCCCGATGCTAATGTCAGCAGTTATAGTCTATATTTCTGAATGAGTTTCACAAATGATCAGGAGTTCCTGAAATTTAAAAGTTGTGTGTATAATGTCACTTTACACCAGTCTGATGGCGAATGTCCTAAATAACAATTACAAACAATACATATCTTTGTTGTTGAGCTCATATATCTATTTATTCAATAATTTAGCAATAATTTGGTGTTGCTTAGTCTTTTGGTGTGTGGTTTTTTGATTAAAATGTAATTAATTACAACTCATTAATCACATACCCTGCACTTAACTTGGTTAAAAATCTTAATCAAGTTCCACCACCTACAGAAGATATAATCTGATGCAGTCAGAAATAATCAATGAAGGGATGTGCATGATATATTAGTTACTAATTTCCAGATTCTAAAATGTTAAAACATTTTCTGTGAAAACCAAGTATTTCCAACATTTTGAAATTACTTTATGATTAACACTAGAAATATTGTTTTCGCACTGCACTTTGTTGGGATGAAGCTAAGAGCAGCATCTGGCTCCGAACCAGTTTTTTACATTTTTGCTCGACAGTAATTTGACTGTTTTGGCTGAACCTAAATAACAAGTCTTTAAGAGGATTAAACTTTCATAGAAAGGGGATGGATGTGTGTTTTTCTAAATAAGCATACCGGTAACTCCCACTGGAGTAAAGACTGAGTGATAAAGAAAAAGCTAAGGAAAAGCTCACATAAGCACAAGGATTTGCCTGCACAGAGGTTTCAATTGAAAACTGCTTTGCACGCTCATTGTTGTCTTGGTAGCAAAGTGTATTAAAGAAGATTTGGCTGCAACAACCTCCCAAACAATCACATCTACTTCTTCATTCTGTCCCACTTTCTTAGGGTGCATGTGAGTGACTGAAAGCTGCTATACAATGATGATTTTGAGTCTCAAACTGATAAACTGCAATCAACTTGCTACCTCTCACCTAATCCCTAATGATTTGGGGAACAATGACGTGAAAGGCCTGCTCTAAAGCAAGTGTTTGGAAGGCCTGAAAGTTGTTTCTGCCAATAAATTACAATACCTCACCAGCTGGAACTGTAATGACAGCAAGACTTTTAAATGAGAAAATCACTTAGTTATCTGTCACGTCTAAAGAAAGAAATATGCAAATAGATCCATACAAGGCAGAGGGCATTTGTCATTTTCAGCATTGTGATTATTGCAGACTTGACTGCCTTGCACAATAATTATACATGTTGAACCTTTGCACAATTTCTCATTACAACTGGATATCTCAATGTATTTGAATTTCATGTGATAGACCAACAAAAAGCAGTTCTTTAGGTGGGCCACTATAGGCCAATCATGGTGAGCATTTGAGTCAGGAGCAGCAGAGAGGCCTGTGGGAAACCTGGAAGAGCTTCAACCAATCCTCTGCTTCTGGATCTGACTCACGACCAAAGATGTACTGTCGTATCATTGAGTATGCTTCTTATAGACCTTTCCTAACTTGTTCAAGGAAGTTTAACAGTTCTCTGTTAATATGCCCTTTATGTCAGGTTCAGATCTGACATAAAGGAAAAGCTTTTAATTGTAAGTCTTAAAAGTCATTTCAAAAAGTTTTCAAGATCCTTTTAGAGTTTTTCCTGCAACATAAGATCTGAATTCGCCCCTCGGTTGGTTACTGATGATGTTCTGCACAGATTCACAACTAATCATCCTTAAATTACACAACCATACGGCATCCTGTCTTATTTCCTGAGTCAATGGGCATTATCCTTGAACTGAACTGTAGCGTGAAGATTTCATAAAGGGGACAGTCTGAGACAATGTTTGCCATTTTAGATGTTCCTCTTCTGGGTCACTGACAGGTAATATGTGGTTGGAGTATTCCATCTCTTTCTACCTATAGACAACTTCTCACTGCCCCCCCCAGAGGTCTACAGCTCTCTGTATACTGCTTAATATTTTGCAGAAGTATTCATACACCATTTGTCATAATAAAACCACATATGCAAATATATTTTACTGGATTCGTGTCTGATAATGAAATACGTGTTTTACCAACAGCAATCTGAGAAGTGTAGAAGCCATTCATATTTAGCCCTTAGGTCACTACTTTGTAGCACCAGCTTTTTCTGCATGTCTTTTGAAGGATATCTCCAGCTTTGCAAATCTGCGGACATAAATGTAAGCCAGGTGTTTTTGTCGTTTAACTCAAATTCAGTTGGAGTGAATGGGGAGGTACGTACATGTCATTGATATTTCTTTTAAAGTATTGCTACTTAGATTTTATTTCAGTTTAACAGATGAGTATCTTTAGATCTAAACCCATTCAACTTCTTCTGTACTTTTTCAGTCTTCAGTGTTGCCATGCTCCTGTTAATTAACTGTTTTCAGATGATTAACTAAACAGCTACTGTGAGACATGCAAGCATGGAGTATTGTTTTATTCCTCGACTCTAAATTAAATGTCTCCGCAACTTTCTCACTGACCTGTCCGCTGTGTTTTCACGATGCTGTTTGTTCACTAATGTTCTGTGAAAAACCTCTGAGGCCTTGCTGGAATTATACTGATGTGAAATTACACACAAGAAGATTCTATCTGACGTCTAGAAAATAGATTGACTGGGATTTTATTTCACAAATGCATACCATAGTTTGCAGATTTTTGTTAAAGAAGTTTGAAAATGTAACATTTTACCTCCACTTCCCAACTACAAAGTATTTTGAGTCGATCTATCAAATACAATCTTTTTAAAACTGACTAAAGGTACTCAACGTCGCTGGAGATAGGCACCAGCAATCCTCCCGACCCCATTAGGAACAAGGGTGAACAGAAAATGGATGGATGGATGGACTAAAGGTACTGTGCATTAGCCTCCTTCAAAGCTGGATTTTGTTTCTACTTTAACTTTGAAAACTAAAGAACGACAGCTTATGGGGTAGAAAATCATACATTTTATGTGATGCAAACTGTGAAGCTGTGGCTTTTCTGCTGGATAAAGTGGGAAGTTGTTTCCAGGCCAAGTTCCACTCATGGCTACATTAAGACTCACAGCCTACATGTATCAACAACAACGCATAGATTATTTTGTCTGGAGCTTCCACTCAATTGCTTTTCCCTCTGTGTCTGTGCTTAGTTCTGTATAGCCAACAGTTCTTCCTCTATATATTCTCATTCATACGGATATCCATAAATATCTGATCAATGACATAAGCAACTCCTTCTCCATTTTTTAAATGTTGGGGAATGAGTTTATCCTGACCATATTATCCACCAAAATGTGCAGTGGAAGCAAATATCTCTTCATTATAACCCCATGATCTCAGCAGTGTGCCATTATTCAGCCATGTGGAGGAAATATTTACATTTCATCATCTAAGATCCACAGAAGCAGCATCCCTGTCACCATCCTGTCATAAACAGTAAACATTCTTAAGGATGTTGCCAACACTTCTAAGAAAAGAAGAGAAATTGATCCCTGAATCATCTGCATTAAAAGGACGTTTAATATCCTTCCGAGCTGAACTATCACCATTAGCACTGATTTGCACAAGAGAAACAGAGCAACAATAAAACCCAACTGTCTACTGCACAGGAGAATATTGACAACACATTCAAAAGAAATATGGAGAAATCACAAGCTGTTGGTTTAGAAATGATCAATTTGATGCAGTTCATTTATGTAGCGCCAATTCACGACACGTCATCTCAAGGCACTTTACAAAAAACAAACCACTTTAAATTTATGCAGATTTAAAGTACATTCATTCCAATTGATCCTAGTTATCAAACATTGCAGCTGATATCAGTTTATTTTATTTAAAACCCGGCAGATTGCATCAAGTCATTGACTTGCAGCATTCACAGAACAAGCAGCCAATGATGCAGTTGACAATCACTTGCATTGTGTCATTGACTTTGTGACAATCTCATACTAAGCATGCATGTAGCAACAGTGGTGAGGGAGAAACCTTCAACAGAACCAGAACCAGCTGTGTGTGAACAGTCGTCTGCTACCACTGACTACAAAGCATACACACACACACACACACACACACACACACAGAAAAGCAAAAGAAACAGAAGCACTGATTAAACTTTGGACTTGATCATAACATACTGTAAAAATCAACATATAAACATCTAATTCCTTTGAAATAATTTAGTCTACTTTATAAATGTACTCAAATGTACGTTTTTCCGTGCATCATTATGCGCAGTTTAAATGGAAAGACTATGTTCTATGACAGAGGTGACTTGCTTCATTTGAAAGCATATACATTAATCAGTAAATAAATGCAATATGTAAAACATAACCCACATTCATATAAGAAAACCAAATAAAGGTGACATAATCATTCCTTTCTAATTGGAATTTGTTCCAGTTAGAAAGGAATGATTATGGACTGGTTTCCGGTAAGCAGCATTTAAAGTGCTTTACTCCAGGATGAATGTTGCAGGGGCTCCTCATTAGCTTGTTGACCTCTGACTCAGAATGCAGGGGCCACACATTAGAAAAAAATCTTCCTTACATGTTTGACATACAAACAATTTGAGGTTAATTGCATGGATGCTCAGCTACGATTAACTGACTAAGTCAAATGGCTGCTGGCATTAACAGTGGATCTAAAAAGCAGGCTTGTAATTGCTCATGCTATTTCTTTTGATGAAGCGGGGATTGAGCTTGTGTATGAGTTTGGAAGCATTTATGCCGACTTGAGTTGTTGAACTTACTTATGCATGCAAGCTTGTATCATTTCACATCACGGATTTGATGAAATGCAAAGTTTGAATCTTAAGTACGAACTGTTTATGTATGCGTGTTTGACCGCACATCTAGGCATTACTCTTCAGTGTGAAGGTACATTTTTCTCCCTCCCAGAGGAATCACATCTTTTTCTCTCTTTGCAGCTCAGTGATACAAACAGGCCTGTGATGCAGCAGTGAGAGGCCTTGAATGCTAAGCACATCATAAGAGAGGAAAGCAGAAGGGGAAAGGGGAGGAGAACTAGGGGGAGAGTAGACAAAAAAGAGAAGTGGGAATGGAGGATAGTGAAAGAGAGAATGGATACAGTTCAGCCAAAAATGACAAATGAGAGACTAGAAAGGGGCTTCTGCTGGAGCAAGATGCGAAGCTGTGAGATTCAGTGGGAATAAGAGTAATATTAGGAACAAAAGAAGAGAGAAATTGCCTAATCAATAACTGGAGATCAACAGACCCTTGGGTCTACTGTCTATTTCCATTGACTCGGAGAAAAATATTTATTTCCATTTTATGAAAAGACAAGGAAGCTGAGCTCCTACCCCATGTATTCTGTTTTGGACATGTTCCCTTATGAATCCATCTCACTGCAAATACCTAAACTTTTTTTGCATTTTCCTAAATCAAAGGCTAGAGTTTTCTTTTTTAAGTTACTCCTTCCCAAAGTGGCTTTAATACGTTATCAAACATCATATTGAAGGATACAGGAAAATCCTCTGTGGGCTGTGTTGTCCATTGCAGAGTTTAACTGCTGCATAACAATGATTTCCATCTCACTCTGCACCACAGGGCACAGATGAATGGAGCCATTTGCTCATTTCTGATTCATCTTTATTCATTAAATTTTTTTCAGCACTTTGCTTATCACCATTTCATCAGACGAGGATGTCCGTATAATTCACAGATGGATCTCAATAAACACGGCCACTACATAAAAATGTATAAATTATAGGAGTTCCACTTTTGAATTCAATTCATCAAATCATGAAGTTTTGGATGCTATTCTTTGTTGTTAAGACCCACCTGTATACAGTCAATTCAGAGACATTCTGAAAACGACAGTCGGGAAAACAAGTGGACAGAAAATAACTGAACTCTGGTGAACAATAATTATCATTTTCATTTGTTTCATGTGTGATGACCCAGAAACCAACTAAGGCATGCATTACACTTGCCCTTCAGGAGCAAGTGTACATTACAAGCTCATATGTTAACATTATAAATCCTTTGTTTGTTTTCTAAACTCTGAACTTTTATGTTTTAACCTTTTAATTTACACCTTGCCCTTCAGGAGCAAGTGTAATGCTCCTTACCACCTGCCCACTTACAGGAGGACTAGAACCATTTGTCAGCTTTCTTTTGTAATCAGAAGAAAAGTAGATAAAGTAGATATTGAAAATATAAAGGTAAATACCTTCCATAAACTCCGTTCTGCCTTTGAAACCAGTAAAAGCCTTCCATTACTCCATTCATTGCTGTTTCTTCATCCAGAATCGGGTTACAGAGGTAACAGGTTGGTAACCAGTTCATCTTTTGGGGATCTGAAGGTGTTCCCAGCCCATAAGGGATGTACAGTTCTGGGACTGTGATGGGATCTCTTCCCATTGTTAATCCATTCCCAAAACACAACTGACCCCTGTAGAGGACTCTGTTTCAAGTTCCTCCACAATGATGGAGCTCCTATAGCCATCTCACACAACCAGAAGGGTCATAACAGCTGCTTCTACCAACGGTCTCCATCCATTGGAGGTTGACCAAATTGTAAGACCTTATATGATGGTCAGAATGAAGACATGTCTTGCTTAGCAGCGTCCGCACTGCAAACACACAACAAACTTTCAGATTTCTGAAAGTTTGTTCCAGATTAGTGGAACATAAAAACTGAATGCTGCTTTTTCCGATTTATTATTCTTTATGATTACGAAGGTTTCTTATAGTGAGCCCTCCTGAATTGACTGCGCCACATCCGGTTGTACCTTTAAACTTTGACTTTTCACCTCTAAAGACTCTGCTTGTTTGCACCATTTCGCTGCCAGATTTTATGTGGACTAAATAAACTCTTATTTGTGCCTGACAAGTTATAGAATCCATTGCAGCTGGAGGTAGGGTTCATGTAAACAAAACAATAAAACTGCAGTTTGTAATGTCAGTGTGAAATGCCTAGCATGTGGAGAACAGTGGGAACAGATACAGTTAAAAAGTATTTTTTTTTTCTTGAAGTACCCCATCTGTGTCATTCTCTAATATTACAGAGGAAGTGCAGTCTCTGACATGCTAACTTGAAACTCTCTTTAACTCATTGGCTGGATAATATGTTGCAGTTCTGACATTGGTCAAAGTTAACCTTTGCATGGTTGATGTGGTCCAGGCAAAAGAAACTTCACCTGGGAGCATGAAATCCATTGATAAGTTATGGGATTTGATTCTCATAACTTTTGATATTGATTGTTTAAGTTATGTAAATAGTGGGGTTTTTTTTTTACTTTGGCCAATAGATGCAGAGATAAAGATCATCAAGGCCAAAACATTCTGCAAATGCATGACTTCCCTACTTATTATGGCAGTATAGCTTAATGCAAAATTTCCCCACTTACAGGAGGACTAGAACCATTTGTCAGCTTTCAATGTTTTTTGAAACAACCTTGAGATTTATTTTACCAGCCGTGACATTTTTGACAAAAACAGCACGTCTTCAGCCAACAGCACCAATATGGTTTAAATCCCAGTGTAAACAAGCAAACAACACATTCCCTCCCCAACTAACAAATGAAGTCCAGCCAGGAACAGAAAACCGATGGTCTTGTGAACAGCCAGATATTTGTTTTGCCTTTCTAGAAATTTTTGGCGAGACATAGGGTTCCATAAAATAAATGCTTTTCCTTCTTGTTATAGTAAATCTTCTAATTCTAACAGTTTAAATGGCTGTGTCAACTTGATGACAGTTGATGATATTTTATCTCTGAGGCCAATTATCTGTGCCTCCACATTGACATGACATTAGGCCATTAGACCAGGCAGGAGCTGAGCTTCCTCCCTTATTATAGTCAGATGGCATTTATCATCGTTGCCTTCTCATTTGCACTTACTTGACCCTTCCCTTCAGTAATAAAGAGGTAGGTTGGTTTGCTTAGTTTGATTTACGCTGCTTATTATATTTTGTGGGGGTGTGGGTGGTGGTGGGGGATTGTAATGCATTATTGCTGTGCATGTATAGTTTTTGTCAGAGGTGTCTAGAAACATGTTAATCTGCTATATCCATGTGAAGACTGGTTTTAATTTGTTTGGGACCTTAGATCCTTTTGGAATGTCCAATCATGTTTTAGTTTCAACAATCTGACCCAAACAGTTGTCTTTATATAAAAGAAAACTGGTTAGGATGATGACAATCAGGGACAGTCAGGAACTACCATCTCATATTTACCATTAAATTAAATTTCCTGAAACACCAGTGCCACTGTTCCCACTGAAGCCAATTTTATATTGGCTTAACGTCAAATGGTGCTGATCAAGTTCCCTTCACCTAAAATTTGTAGCTGCCCACTTTTACAAGACAAATACCTTCTTGAGTGAAAGTTTACATTTAGATAGAATTTGAACTGTGGCTACAATGACGGGTAGTGTGTTTGAAGGTGTGAAAGTGAGGCTTTAAAATATGAGAAAACTTTACTAACCTTCAAAAGTGATGGAGGGAACACTATGATGTGAAGCTGTTGTGCTTTCAGTGGAACCTGTACGCTACAAAATGAATAAAACTATGCAGGAGGTGAACTACTAGAGCACGTTTTCTGAAAGAGAAGGGGGGTATAACTTAAGGGGTCACTCAAACTTCAAGATCCGCAATTTTAGAACAACAAGAAAAAGCTTCTGTATTTCAATTAAAGGTGTAAAGTTATGGAATAAGTTACATGAAGATTTAAAACAAAGCAATAGTTTAACTCAATTCAAAAGAAAGTACAAAGAGGTAATTTTCAATAGATACACACATGGGGACAGAAAGCAATAAGGTGTGTATTGAAGATAACAACTTGGTGTAAGGATTTAGAAAGATAAACCAGCATAAAATGGGAAAATGTATAGGTAAATATTAGTAACTGTTACTTCTGACTGCCACTTTGATTTTGATTTTTTTTAATGACAGTAGGACTCTAAAGTCTCAAGTGTTTAGGGGTAGGAGTTTATAAGTTCTCACTTCTTCCTACCCTATTTTGAGCATGATATGTTAACTGAAACTAAAAATCTGTATTTCCTCTTCTTTCTTATGCACTTCTTGTTACTGTGCACTATTTTATTTTTATATTTGTATCATGTTCGAATAAATTTCATTTCATTTCAATTTCAACTATTTGGCAATCATGTCAAGCTAGATGGCTGAAACTTTCCCAAAGTTGAGTGTTTGAACTGCTAAGTGATCCCAAATCAACAAAACAGGCTTTAAAATGTACAAAGCAGACTAAGAATCTTACCTTACCTACCTTGTCATGATTTTAAGGACAAGTTTTGTTTTCACTGCAGTTTTGAGTTCTGACATTTTTAATGTATTTTGCATTTCGGTGCACTATTATTTATTTTTCTTATATATAAAATTGTCCTTATTTAATTCATCCCTGTATTTTCCCTCATTCAGTTATTTTCTTCTGTGTTTGATTGTAGTCTTTGCAGACTGTGTCAAAGCCTTTCTGCCTCTGTGCCTCAGTTCATGCTCCCCCACAGCTCAGTGCGCCTCATTCACTAAAATAAACTCACCTGTTCATTGTTCTCCCAGTTTATATACTCAGTCTTTTATTCAGTTTTTCTGTTGGTTTCTTTTCCTGTGTGTTCAGTCCCAGTTATGTCTCAAGGTTTGATTCTTGCTTTTGTTTCAAGTTTATATCTGTTTAGGATTCTTTATCTAAAAGAAAAACATTGACATTTCTTGTGATTCTGCCTGCCTCATGCATTTGTTTGGATGTTTGACTAAACTATATTGACTTTTTAAGGCCCATACTTGAAAGCCATGACATTTCCAGGAAGATAACCAGTTTATATTCCAGTCAGAAAACTGGTCAAATATCCAACCAGAATTACACCAGATGCTTGTTGACGGTTTCAAAAGTTGTCAAAGAGCATCATTTAACCAAATCCCAGTGTGAATGTATATATTGTTTTGAGTTTCCATTTTAATACTTATTGAATATTAGAGAGGCACTGAATCTGTGTTTTTGAAATTCTAAAACTATTAACAAAAATATTTTTCAAGCAAATTATTAAAAAAAAGCAAAATTAATGAGCACGATGAGTGCATGCACACTCTTGAATAACAATCGAATAGCACATACATTTTTCACATTTTTCCTTACCTGTTCTCCTCAGGTTCTGCTCATCTGTTTTAAATGTGTCCTAAAGCTGCAAATGCTCTGCCAGATTACTGAGTACAGCTCCGAGGCTCTAAGTATTCCAAGGCTGTCCTGCTTTATCTCCCGCCCTTTGCTTTTGGTGTGAAAATCAAAGTTGAAATGACTCTGTTCTATCCTCCTTTCTCTCCCCCCATTTCATCTCCGAAAGTAGGCGCCGGCTGAAAGTAGGGTGAAGCACCAGGGCATCCTTTGTAATTCAACTCATTTGGTCCCTTCATTGGCTTCTCTTCCACACCATTGTGTTTTACTCATGCTGTTCCAAGCTACTTTTGCACTCGTTCTTGTAACTTGGCTCCCATGTCATATGGAGGGTTGTGAATTAACCTGAGAGAATATATTGCCCAAGGTCACCATGGAAGCACAGCATGGGATATGTACAGAAAAGAAGAGAAAAACAAGTAGATCTTGTTTACTTGATTGGATATGCTGCTTAGTAATGGAGAAAGCATCAAACTCACATTGAACAGCTGTTAATGTAACAGCCTGTCAGTTCTGAAAATCTTGATGCAAAGCAATTTTTTTATGGGATTTTTTTTTTTCTTAAATATAAGCTTAGCATCTGTTCATTGTCAGCTCTAATGTTTAACCTGAATATTTTCACATGTGCGCTGTCTGTAGGCTGCACAGTGAATTCAGACAGTACAGGTCCGTTTCAATATTAGATCATACTATAACAGTAAAGTTAATTGATTTTAATAATTTAAGAAACAGAAATGTCACAATGTAAAACATTTTTTATGTTTTTGTTAATTTTGATTATCAAATGACCTGTTATCCCAGGCTGACATTGTAAATGAGTCAGTTCTCAATAAACTCACTTAATTAAATAAAGGTCAAATAAGGACAAATAAAATATGAACCGTCAACCTTTCCAGGTTTAACCCTGCCCCTTATCCAAAGGCTTTGGGGGTAGGCATCAGGCGCAGAGTCCCTGCAGTGTAAACAACGCATACAGGGATGGACAACTTTAAAATAGCATTTTTGATACATAAATGTTCTGTTCTGGCAGTACTCCACAGATCAGATAAGGCACAAAAAATCAATACTTCCTGTTGAGGGACTCCTAAGTTGCAGCGTATTTAGGGAAGGTTGAGTTGAAGGAAAAAGTTTGAAATGTCAAGTCAGGAGTTTAGGCATAATTTATAAGGTGTGGACTGTAGCTGGAGTCAGTTTTTCAATAGGCGACACAGATTTTATGAAACACTGAGTTTTGCGTCTCTGTGGGCTGAAAGTCATAGTACTTAAACTTTAAGTTTGTACTTAAAAATGTTTCACATTTTCAATTGAATGACAAAATTATTAACTTCCTGTTGTATTTTATTGAGATTCACAGGTATTTCCTGCTATTTACTCCTTCCGCTTTTTGTTAAAATGCTCCATCGGCTCTTTCCATGTAAAACTGCCTTTCTCTGCATCTTCTTCCTCTTCACGTTTTTGGGAAGCTGTTTATTGTAACATCCATAAAAAAGATGGGAATGGGAGAGGGGAGCTGGGCTATTTCCTAATTATTCTGTAGGGCTTGCAAGTTGCACCATCTGTCGAGCTTCTGCCACTCCTTCATTTAAGATTCTTAGATCGGCCAGATTTGAGTTTTACAGCTCAGCTAGTGTTTGCTCAGATGAAATCTGCTGCGAAAGCACCGGCGTTCACAAGTTATAATTACAGTGACACAGTGTTCTGCACTCAGCAGTGGGATATCACTCGCGTACTTTGTATATTTCTCTCTAATTATTGTTATTGCTTGTGTGGAAATAGTGGTTTTCACCCCCTGCCGTAGCCACCACTGCAATGTTCAGGGCTGTAAATTTGGCATAGCAGTTACAAGTCCTCCCACAGAGTGTCCATAATTTAGCATTTACTCAAACAATATAAGCTGCTTATTTATAATGCTCCGCACAAGGACGCAGCAACTCGCACAGATCTGAAGTGTTTCATGTATTTGGAATTCTATTTTTGAAATCTATCAATAGGTTGGTTTGGTTGCTTTAAAAGCTTTCCATCATGCTGTGATGCAGAATAATCAGAGCTAGCTATCTGGTTGATGTCCTACATGTTCTGCTGTGGATGTGTTAGTGCTGCTGCAGAATAGCATACTGGAAAAAGTAAAAAATATAATTTTATCATAAAAATAAAAACATTGGGCTTCCACAGGCCCAATGGTTTACATATTTACTTATTGGGTGTGTAAAGGTGACGGCAATCATGTTGTACAGATTGACAGAGGCAACTAATTGTGTCATGATTTCCTTTCAATCATTAACATTTTAGCTTTTGTTTACAACTTAATGAAATCAGTCTGAACAAAGTGAAACAATGTCTTTACAATAGAGTTTTTTTTAGCTCCAAAGTATTGTGTATTGAGTGTTGAGAGAAGCTCTGTTCCACTTTCAGCTTTTCTGGGTGAATCCAAGTCTATAGTGGGAGGGTAAGAAAAAGCTCTACTTACTTTTAATTAACACCAGGTGTTTATTTATTGTCTCATTGGGATTTATTTTCTCTTTTGCACTTGTGTAACCACAAGGATCACTTTGAAAGAAAGAGTAAACCTCGTCTTTTAGAGAAAGTATATTGAGTACAACAATAAACTACTGAAATTGTTAAATTGATGACTTACTCTTAACTACTCCTAACTCTTAATGTGGAGTTAGTTTGGATACATTCACATATTTTGGTCTCTGTAGAGAAAAGATGTCAGATTTCAATACCTCCCTCCAGTGGTCTACATCTTAATCATTGTTGTTAACACGTTTCTAAAAGGAGGAAGGACGTTTTGTGCTGCTTGATTACAGATGCACTCAACAACTGAAATGTTATTTTATTTTTCTCAACTCTATGGACCTATAATCTACTGTATGACACGCCTCACTGAGCCGTTTCAGTTTTTAATGTGAAGCATTTGTAAGATTTTCCTAGAGACTCTGTTGTTGGGAATGATAGCATGATTCAAACTGATTGCACTCTCTTTTTATATTTAATAAGAAGGATATTGATATTGATCCAACAACAGTTGCTTGTTAAAAATGGCTGTTTAGAGGAGTATGCTCACATGAAATCCTGCTAAGAATAAAGTTGGAGGAGAAGAGAAAATATTTGCTTTGATTCCCTGCCTGGTGTGATGACAGCTCACTCAAATGAACTAATGAGCTTCTCTGCTGCCGGTGGAAGTGTAAGAGCTTCTCTGAGTCTAATTATGATCCTAAAGCATTCATTAGGAGCAACTGTTTTACTTCAAGGCGAGAAAAACAAACTGGAAGTTTAAATTGTGAAGATTGATGGTTTGCAGGTTAAAAGTCTTGTCTTGCTGACTGTTGATTGCTCTGAAGAAAAAATATTATTTTAAAGGGTTAGTAGTAAGTAAAATCAACTCTTTTGAGCTTTACGTCATGTTGAAGTTTTCTTTTGATTTTTTTTCACTCATGTTTGAACAATTCTTTAATCTCCCATGGTAACCATTCAGCTGTGCAAAACGTCTCGGTGGACCTAGCTCCACCTTTGAGGTGCAGCTCCTCCTCAGAGCTCCAGTTTCAAAGCTACCAAGCTTTCGCCTCACAGACCAGCCCTTCCCCTCTCAGCTCCTTCAAACTAGCCAGCAGCAATTGGCAAACACCTGGTGGAACTGCACATCTGCTTAGCTCATTATATCAACTGTTTCGGTAAAAATGTTGTTGATTAATAGGGTTTAAAGAGGAGCATTGTTGAGATGACAAGCTGAAGGTGGAGTATCAGAAAGGGCAATAAATTACAAAGTATTATTTTTTTAAGTCATATTTGAAACATGTAGCAGGTAATACTGCCTCTTTAATAGTATTAAATTAGGAAATTATAAAAAAAATCATTGTTTGTTGAACAACTGTCAAGTTAGCAGTCTTCCATTTTACATTAGTTGTAATTCTCAAATAAATATTTGAAATATCTGGGGTATCAACATCTACACTGATATGTGTGTATTTACCTAGAAAAATACATTTTATTTAAAGAATTGGATAACTGAAGTTCCTAGCTTTGAAAACATTCTGATTTACTGAGATTCATCTCTTGGTGTGAATAGACATTAAAAACCAGAAAACAGATCCCTGCCTTATTTTCTTTGCAGGGAACTCTGCAGCCCTGCAGCTTTATAAATCAAACAGAGGGCAATGCTGCATCGAGCAAACAGTACATGCAATAACACTGTGCTGTGTCAGAAGTATAGAGGAATCTGTGTGTATTCATAGTCATTTACTGAATTTCTTGCTGTGTTGATCTGACCTTTTTTTTTAAGTTTTCTTTTCTCACAAATATATATTTTTTTAATTATCTTTTTTTTTTTTGCCGATTTGCTTCACTGCAGTAATAATAAGTGTTTTATTGCTTTAGTTTTATTGGTCATTTTAGTGTGCCTATGGTATGTTTTCATTGGAGCAACATTATTGTAATCCAGTCAGAAGTAAAGAGATGTGTAAAGTAGGGGTTGAACCAATTAGTCGACTAGTCGACCCTAGGACGTCTCGCGAGTTTTTACATTTCATGTCGACTAGTCGCAGTCATGTGATTGCCGGTGGTGACAGCACAGTATACGTCACAAGACACAAGAAAAATAAGTTAATACATTAGTTTAAATGATATGTAGATGGATGCATATTTGTGGTTTTACAGTGTTTTTAAAAGGAGATGGAGTTGCAGCTGCAGTCAACTACAAAACACGAGCCGTCTAAAACTCGCCCCCTTCCCGCTAAGGATGTCACTGTGCGGGTGTCTTTAATACATTATGATGTTATGTTGCTGATTAAATAACGATCTGTGGTAATGCCATCTAAAAGATGTGCGTTTCCTTTTGAATGTCGGTTTCCCAGCAACTTATTATTTATCATAAACTATCCCGCTGTTTTGTTGTTTCACTTGTTGCTGTTCTGTGTAAATGCCGATTTTCCGTAAAACGGGTAATAAATTTCTGTGCTATACTCAAAGATAACTCGACATCGACACGACTTTTATCATGTTGACGTTGACTAGAAAATATCTTGAATCGTTCAATCTGCTGAGTCAGATTGAACGACTCAGCTGCCCGATGCGCTTCCTGCCGCGCATCGGGCGGAGGAGGAGAAGCAGGTGGTTACGTTGAATTCAGCTGTAACCAAACGGGATCCGTTCATAACAAGTTTGGCTTGTGATGTTCCAAAAGCACCATGTAGTCAGTGTGATAATTTGACTCCTATAGTAACTATCCAGAGATCATCAGCATCAGCCGGTGTTTAGAAAAAAAAAGTCAGACCCGACTTTGTGCAACAAACTTTTCCCCGCTGCTCACGAAGAATGATCTGTTTATTGCTGTTTTAATTCTCCGTAATAGACTTAATAAAAGCAGGAGAAGGGGAGTGTGTGTGTGTGTGTGTTTACGTGAAAATAGCTAATAAAGCCTCCAAGTAGTTGTGAAAGGTTTTGTGCTTACGTCACTATGATCATCACACTAGTCGTCATGATGTAGTTGACCTTAAAAAATATGTAGTCGTTCAACCCCTAGTGTAAAGTAGAGTTATAACTCTAGTGAAATGCTTGTTATATTCCTTTATTACAGAGCAAAGGGGTCAACTGCTACAGTTGTCGTTCTGCTGCTTGTATTTAATCTGCCGTTTATTATCCATGTCCCTAATTAAGTCACCTTGTTTTTCTTGCTCCAAATTAGACGATGCATATTCTCAAACTGAGTCCAGTAATACCTGAATTAAAAAGACTGAAGTGTTTACTTTGTTATGTCTAACACTGACCTGCCGCAGTATGTGAAGCAAGACCGGATTGTAATAATTACAATTAAAAAAAAAAAAGAGTCATATTTTTCTGCACTGGCCTGGAATTTTAATGCCTCATCAGGTAACAGTTTGTTTATTTTGTTGGGAGAGGGCAGGGAGGACCGGAGAGGAAGCTGTTCATTACATTTGTTCTGACACTGTGTCAGGACTCAAGCATCCAAGCTGACCTAAACCAAATAAATGTCCAAGCTGTACCTTTTCAGATCCAAAGTTCATTTCATTTCTTCCTAAGAGTAATGTGTTTTTATTTCTAGTGCTATACACAAAGATATATTCAAAATACATTGCAGAGAAAGAAAGAGTAGGAAGAGAGTACTCGTTCTCTGAACTTTTGGATTTTATCCAATGGAAATGACTTGGTTCAGAAGTTATTTAAATCTAACCTAAAAGGTCCAAAAGTACACAACGGCATTCCTGCTTCTCTTTTCTGCACACACGCTGCAGACCACCTGGTTACACCCCTCCCACTTTAGCATACATCACAATTTGTAGTAATTTGACAATCTTTGTAGGCATTTTGTGAAGAATCGCAGAAATGTACATATCCTGACCGGGTCTGATTAAAGGCCAACTATGGAGAGAAATAATATCTAACATGCTAACTAAATCCTAAGATTGTGTAAGATTGAGCTCTTGGGTTATTTGCAGTTTCTTCAGAGCATCACAAGGCCTGACATTTCATTTTCTGGGATAGTCACCCCTGGGAAGATTGTTTGCTGTCAACTGTTTAGGAATTGTGAAAAGTCTTTCTCACTTGTAGTTTGAAAACCCGTTCCAGGTTGATGGGCTGCAACAATTGCTCCTACATGGTCAAAGCTGATGACTTTCCAATGTGGCATTGTGTTAAAACACACCTGCATGTTCCAGAACAGCAAACAGAGGAACAAAAAACCCTCCGCTTTAAGAGGTGACAACACTCAGTCAGTTTTTAACACTGGATGATGAAAACTCAAGTGTTTATGAATAGCAGCAGCTGGGTGTACCTCTTAAATAAATTGGAGGCAGAAAGGGTATTGTTAGTTTTTAACACACAACTTTTATTCCAATTATGAAAGTTAGCATATTGTTGGCGGGTTACTGGTAATACTAAACACATGACTAATTAAGACATGTATGATTAAAGCATTGAGCCACGTTCTGCTTGATAGCATCAGTAAATTTGTATTATTCCAGTACATTATTATTCTATTATTTATGTTCATTGAGAGAAATTATATAATTGCTGAGTGCAAATTATCTGCTAACAATCCAAGTCACATTTAATGTCAAGTTACAGGCTACCCTGATTGCCTCATTTCTCACTGCTAATTAAAAGCAGAATCTTATCCCAGTAATTACAAATTACAGCGAAAGTGTTGGAATTTGTCCAGAAGACAAAGAAGCAGAAATATTTCACCCAGAAAGCTGAGGTTAAAAACCGGTTCTTGCTTCCAAGTGAACAGCGTAAGAGTTCAGGTAATTTTCCCAGCATCTGTCTGCCTGTTCTGGCTCAAATAACAGGAGTTGTCTAATTATCCCTCCTGCTCTGAATTTGCTCTTTCTCCTCCTCCGTCTCTCTTGTGCACAACGGAGTCTCCAACCTTTTCCCCTGCTGCGTAATCCAGTGCAGTGCTGCTCTGTGCTCTTTTGAAGAACATAAGCAACTCCAGGCCCCACTAATCCATATTTGAAAGCGCATAAACTCTTTCTCTGCAGTTTGATTAAAAACCATTCTAAGAGACACATAAACCCATGGAATGAATTTCCCAGAAGCTCATCTCGAGACTATGCATTCAAATTCCTGAGTGGTTCTAGCTTTATACTGGCAAAGTTCAGAAGTAAATGCCATTTGAAAGTTATGTTCACAGATGGTCTCCATTCAAAGAATCTACTTTACAAAGAATGATGGGTAAACATTTTAGTGTTCAGAGCTGGTAGAGACTACACCTGGAGAAGAGCAGCTGAAATTTCAGCAAAAAGTGACTCAGGAAAGAAGCCACACTTTTCAAATATTTTGAAGGCAACTTTTGAAAATCCTGTATCATATTCCTTCAATTTCACAAGATGCAGCTCTTTGTGTCTGGCTGTCACCTAAAATCTCCATAAAATGCACTAAAGGTTGTAGTTGGAGTGTGATAAAATGCGAAAGTCTCAGGAACAGGAGCACTTTTTAAATTATATATATATATATATATATATATATATATATATATATATATATATATATATATATATATATATATATATATATATATATGTATATATATATTCCCATTTCAGTTCCATTTTCTCTGATGCCCCTAAATACAACTGTCTTACTATCACACAGTGTGCAATTTAATCCCAGTATAAATGCAGGTTTGCCTTAGGTTTGTTAAAGAACATCAGTAGAGAAAAAAGCACCACAAAGACACAGAAATACAAATCAGCCACAGCTTATAAAACAGTATTCCAAACTTTGACCATGTTAATAAAATAAATATAGCATGGCCAACCATAATATGGTTCCTCTCCTAGATAGATGGAGCGAGCAAGAAAGGTGTTTCTCAGAAAAAAAAAAGGCAAGAAGCCCTTGAATATCCTGGAAGAGCCACAGCAGTATGCAGGCCATATGGGAGAATCTGCTAACAGGACAACTATAAGACGTAAACTCCACAAAGCTGGCCTTCATAAAAGAAAGACAGGAAGAAAACCAATATTCGAAAGAAAACCATAAGACATCCTATTTGCAGTTTATTAAAAACCATGTAGGAGACACAGCAAACCCATGGAAGAATGAACCATGGCCTGATGAGACTATGCATTCAAATTCCTGAGTGGTTCTAGCTTTATACTGGCAAAGTTCAGAAGTAAATGCCATTTGAAAGTTATGTTCACAGATGGTCTCCATTCAAAGAATCTACTTTACAAAGAATGATGGGTAAACATTTTAGTGTGCAGAGCTGGTAGAGACTACACCTGGAGAAGAGCAGCTGAAATTTCAGCAAAAAGTGACTCAGGAAAGAAGCCACACTTTTCAAATATTTTGAAGGCAACTTTTGAAAATCCTGTATCATATTCCTTCAATTTCACAAGATGCAGCTCTTTGTGTCTGGCTGTCACCTAAAATCTCCATAAAATGCACTAAAGGTTGTAGTTGGAGTGTGACAAAATGCGAAAGTCTCAGGAACAGGAACACTTTTTATAAAAGTACTTTCAAAATAACAGTTTTAATTGCATGTAATCCATTTTATAACATCATTCTGTGAAGAACAGAGTAGAATTTGTCACTTTAATAAAGAACATAAGCTCAGAAATACTACTTTGATTGCAAGATTTTTTTTTTAAATGGTTATAAATTCAAATGTGCCTTTAGCAATGGCAGCTATTGTGTAAAATTGTGCACCAATAGCACTACATTCCCTCAAATCATAGCAACCTGTTTTTTTACAAATGTCCCATAAGATTTTCACTTTTGTTCCTAAAATGTCCTACAAGCGTTTTTTTTTGTTTTTTTTACTGTTATTTATATGAACAAGCACCAGTTAGAAAAGCATTTACTCATTAGCTCCCTAGATATTGAGCAATAATCTTCCTGTTGCAGCATCTCTTATCAAATGACATTATTTGCCCGGGTGAGCTCTTAGCCTAAAGGCTCTCCTGTAGGCTATTGGAGTTTTCCAAGCTTCCTGCTGTTGAAGTATCTACTTACACACTGACTTTCCACAGCATGGTGAAGTGCATCAAGTATGCTTTATCTCTCATGTTAAAGATCTGGCCTCTATTAGGCTGATTGTCTCAGTGATGTGGAGCTACGAAGACAGTGACATTTATGGGTTGGTATTTTATTGTCATAAATGTCAACACTTTAGAAACAGAATGGACTAAGGTCTTAGTTTGGACTTGTCTGTAGTTTTTATTAAAAATGAAATATATTTTGGCAGTATTTGTTTGTCATTATGAACTGCATTTGTCTTTCTGCTCTGGAAAAAATCCCCAGTGTCGTTCAGGAGGTCGGTCATGACTTGAGAGTTGTATTCAGTTATTTTCTGTATAATTTCAACATTTCCTTGGTCAAAATTGCAAAATTTACACATTGGCTGTTCAAATACAGGAAAGAAGTGTGAGGTGAGGCAGTAAACTGTGGACTGCTGGTGTCAGTGGTGCAGATTTTTTATGAGCCATTTGTCATGTTTTTAGAGCATCCTAAGGTGTTACACAGCACACTGTGTTGTTTAAAAGGAAGCTATAAAAATGATTATCTGATTTAGGATATTATTCTGTTACGACAAGATGATTCGAGTTTTCCTCCTCACCTGAGGTTCAACGTTCTTACTTATAAAACTTCATCCCTATTTTTATTTATTACATTCCAGAACTCTGTTTGTAGCTGAAATTGATACCAAAGTTTGAATTAGAGGAAGCATTTTTGTTCCAAATAAGTTCCAAATTATTTTCAAGCTTCAACTTGTCGATCCTCAGCAGACAATTCTCCCCTCTAAAAAATCTTATTGTGACAGTAGATGTCTGCGAGGGCTAAGGGCTTGAAAGTAGACTGCTGATTTTTCTGCTGCACACACAGGTTTAGGAGGGTTGAGGTGGGAGGGGTAGATGGAGGGTCATACCAGCTTTAAATAATTCACATAATAGACCTGCATGGTGATGGTGAGGTGTTTGTGACCGTATTGCAGTTCTGCTCTTCTCTGAGCTGCTTTAACAGAGAGGCACGCAGACAGTGAGATGTGTTTCTGTCCAGGCCACTGGACAGTGGCTCTTCATAATTCATGAGAGTTTGATAAGGAACTAAAAGCCTTCCCTTACTCAGACAAAAAGCTGGCGGTATGGAGGTAGAGAGAACAGAAGAAGATTGGAGAAATTAAGGTGTGCAGTAAAAATGTGACAAAGGTGCATGTGCATCTCTGTACACCAGAATATTAAAAAAGTTTAGTCATTTCAGTAATTCAGCAGAAGTACAGGGTCATTTTAGTTATTTTTGAAGTGTTTGTAAAATTGACTATGGCAGCAAATAAAGAGCCGAAGATCAGTTTCTGGGAAATTTTAAATATTACAAAGAACTCTTCTTATGTCATTAGTTGTAAATGATAATCATTAAGTTGAAGAAAATGGAAAATAAGAAACCAATTTGTTACAATTTAAGTACTGCTTTTACTATTTAACTGTTTTTTTTTTTACTATGTCAGCAGTTTTTATGGTAAAGTGTCTCTTTGCTCCAGGATGCAACAATCACTATTCCATCCACAGATCGCAACACGCTGTTCTCCTAAACAAGACAGTTCACAAAGCCGCCATTCAATCATTTGAATTGTTTCAATAAAGATGAACCCTGAATTCCTCCAGACAGAAAACATTTTAAAGGAAATAACACATTCGATACAACTTTTCCAACTGAATTTCTATTTTTATAATATGATTATTGTTGATGGAAAGCAAAAAATTACTCCGCACTTTTCCAGGAAAGGAATAAACTATAAGTTCACAGTTCCCATAAGCTCTCTCGTTTTTTTGATTCAGGTATTTCCGTTTAGCTAAAGTGTGTCCCCTAGTTTTCCTTTGCTGGAAGAAGGCAAACATTGCAGATATTTGCACCCTGCTGCATCAGCCCAGTTGTCCAAGGATCAGAGTGTTGACTGAACGGGCCTCGGAGTAAGACAGCAGTTAATCCCTCTGCACTAAACTAGAAGAGGGGGAATGTGCCACCTTGTTTCAGAACAGTCATTGACAGAGAGGCAGTGCACTGAAAAGAGGGGGATATGAAGGGAAGAAGGTGAGCAGTATGGAATGAAAGATAAGAGAAACAATCACATGAAAAAGCAAGTAACAGGTGTCTGCTGCGTTTCCAGATAAGGCTCTTTTATGTAGTTATACTTTGGAGGACACTGGATAAAAGCTGAGGGATTATGTAAGCAGATGGTGGTTCCTTTTGAAGACTGCTGCTAACTCTTTAGCTTCTTAAGAGTAAAAATGTTGGTAAAATGGTCTCAAAGGTTCCTTCAACAAGCCAGAAAATCACCATTAGTGTAATTCAATGAGCCTGTCAGCTGTTGGCGATCATTAATGATTCATGAGCAGATTGGACATTGCAGTGTGTGTGAAAAATTGTGACAAAGTAACAACAAACAGGTCACTGAAATGCTAGTGTACTATTTTACTGAAACAAAGACCAGATGTTTTTGACTGTTTTCAAAAGAAAGTTTGGAAATTAGCAGAGCTAACTCTAACAGCAGTTTACTTTTGTGTATTTTGAAGATATGTAAATAACTGTATATGTTACATTCTCCATGGCAGATGCATAAAAACTCAAACATAACACTAGTTATCCCTCCTTTGTCAATCCAACATTAACCTCAGACTTTTATTATAGCCACCCTACTTTTTCACTGTTGCGAATGTTTGTACAAAACATACTGCAAGCAGCTTCCCTGTATTATTTTGCTCTGTGCTTTGTCTAATGAATTGGTCTGAACTACTAAAAAAATCTACAACATAAATTGTTTTCTCTGTCTACTTGCTTTTACATTTTTATGCAGCTCTTTGCAGCATCCCAAAAAGTTGCAGCAAAGGGATGATGCAAGTTTACAACCGATATCAGTAAAAAACATGAAGACATAAATTCATATTTGGAAAATACTGACTGGTTTCTACAAAATACAATAAAACATTGTGTTTAACATTATTGTAAGCAAAAAAATCTACCTTAGAAATACTTAATTAGATCATGTCAGTTGTAATCGTGTATAAATATGATATAACTGCAGTACATTTATCCAAGTTTATCACACAGTGAGAGACTCATACTGGCCCATGCATTGATGTTATGAGGGAAATTTTTTATTGAAAAATGATGCTGCTGTGTGACATGGAGACCCCTTATTTCCTCATTCCTTAGGACATGTGCTGTCACATCCCATTAAGGTAGATCAGCACTGGGAATAGCAGAGAGCCTGATGGACTGAGATGAATTTAGATGTAGCGATCTTGCCTGGGATAAGCTCTAATAGATTACATTTTATGGCGATGTGGCCTGTCCTGCTTTTTTTTTCACTTATCCTCTGAGCTTCACACGCACAAAGACGTGCACACAATAACACCAATCCCAAACAAATGCGCCGCCGCCCACTCTCATCAAGACTATGTTTCCATATCTCTCTCTCTCTCTCTCTCTCTCTGGGTATAATAATGTCTCTCAATTGTCCCCTCATCGCCGTGTTATGGCACAGTGTTTGGTTTGTGTTTTCCACCTGTGCCTCGCCTCTTATGAGATTTGGCGTCTGCCTGAGTGATACGTCTGTTAACCCTGACATTAAGGAATCAGATGGGCTAATGTTAATGACTCTATAATTCCACAGATTTAATATGCTGTTGTTTTCATTTCCTCTCTTCCTGCGCCATCTTTTATTGGGACATGCTGAATGTGCCTTGTTATTTAGAGAGCAGGGTGGGAAAAAAAAACAAAACGACAAAATCCTGAAATTACAATTTGCACTGGGGATTAAACGGCTCAATAAAAATCAGTTTTACCTTCTGCTGCCCACCTGTTCACTTATCCGGGTGATTACTAACTTTTATCTTTCATTTTGTGTGTATTGTTTACCTGTGGCCCTGCTATTCTCTGCTTTTTTAGACCTTTGCAGTTAAATCAGTTGCCGTAAGATGAAAGTGTGTTAACTTCTTACAGAACCTATTTTCACATAGTTCCTAAATGTGAATCAGTTTTTGCACATATATCTGCTACCTTTAAGGTTTGTCAAAGAAGATGATCTGCCTTCATCTCAACCCATCCTTCTCTGTTATACTAGCATATCTTTTTTTACTAAATCAATCCATTTTTTCTGTGTGATCTTCCTGTTTTCCTTCTTCCTGGCAATTCCATATCACTTTCTCCATACATCCACAACTCGATCCTTGCCAAAAGTATCACTGCCATGCCTACTTTATCTGCGCTCTTCCAGATATTCTCATTTATATTCCTATAAATAATAGTCGCTTCCTGTTAAATGTTAGGCTCAAACTAATGACAGTCTTTTTGGCAAAGCTTCTGTTTTCATTCATGAAGACTTGACCTATGTGAATTGATGTTGAGCTTCACTTTTGTCAAATGGTGTGGCGCTTTCATAGATATGTAGGCCACTGTGGTCAAATTTTGTACTTTCTTTACCAATAACATATCATCTCTAGGGGCAAGAGACAAATATATAAAATCTAATTTGCAAAAAGCACACAGACAAAAGCCAAAAAAAAACTTCCAGTAACAAGAAAAAACCCATCCATCCATCCATTTGAAAGTTTTTTCAAAGCTAAATATAAACATCTGCAAAAAATAGAACTCTAACATAGAACCGTACAAAAGACAAATATACTCAAATATCTTGATCTATGTGTGTTTGTGTTTAAGTTTTCATTTGTGTGTATTCAGTTAATTTCTGAATTGTTTTATATTGATAAGGCCTTGCCATATCCAGTTCACTTCATTCTTTTCCTCTGTATTTCTTGAGTGTTGTTCTCTGTGTCTTTTTATTTATAGTTTTCTGCTAAAGCTAAGAGTTAAAACTTGAGTTTTTCCTTCTGTTAAACTCAAAGTGTACATGTTTGATGAACCCATCAGATCACCAGGTTCAACTAAATCCATTTTCTTTATTATACTCAGATTGACCTTCAGAAATCTTCAACACTTCATAATGCTGAAATGCGTAGAGCGCCAGCCATGTGATTGAGTCATCATTTGTGTCAGATTGTACCCAATGAATTGATTCTGTTTGACCTGTTGGATGGACATTTACTCCTCCTGATTCTCATGCTTGAGGTTTTAGACCCTTAGATCCTATAGATCATGGAGAAGTGGGCACACCATGGCAGCTGATGTTCTTGCAACCAGACAGTTTCAGTAAATTATTTCACACATCTTTGCATAGTGTTTAGCAGATTTACGGGAGATCTTCCAGCTCTAGGAAGTTATTATGTATTCATTGAAAGACACTGTCTGATTATCTTATTCATCAGCATTTTGTATTCCTGTAAACAGAGTGAAAAAATGATGATGAGATGCACCTAAACTTGTAACCAACTCTGCTTTGCCTGCTGGGCTTCGGAGCGTCCAGCAGGATTTGATTTTGTGTTAGTCGATTAAGAATTCATATGGTGGGTGGGTGGCTGGGGTCTTTGTAGCGGGGGACACTGCACAAATCAAGCCAGAGTCAAATACAGAGCCAAGCCACTCTTGGAGCACATGAATAATGTAGAGGAGGGAAACGCTGCATCCTGTCGTCGCATCCCAGTGGTAAACCGGCAATTAACATATAGTGGAGAGCTGGATCCCAAATACCTGTTTCAGAGAAATCCTAAACGTTTCTGGCAACAGTTGTTGCCGAGTCGGGTTTTCATACAGGTGCACTCAAACCCTAAACTACTCGGTGCTAAAGATGTGTAGTCGTTCTGTTATCAGTCTTCTGCAAACTGTATAAGGTTACTCTGCGTTCAAAATCTGTCCTCCAAAAGTATCTTTGTTCTATATTTATCCTAATGCCCTAATTCTTATTCTGTCCACGCTTTCTCGTATATTCCCTTATTCACTTCTCATTTTAATAAGGGTTTCAAGGCAGCTTTCCTCCCATTTCTAGATCAGGAGTTCTTCTGGGTATCGTCATAGAAAGGTTGTGCGGCATCATTGATTTTCTGCTTATTTATTTGTGCCAATTGAGGTATTAGCTTTTTCAACAGGATTAAATTTGGAAAAATGATAAGTTGTCCTGCATGCAAGTTGAGCTTTTTTGTGTAATGGACTGGACACATAAATGTTAGAAATATGGCTCATTGCAAATAAAATAAAATTAAACAAAACACTTGACTTATTGTAGTATGCTACTCACTACCAAATCTGTGTAAATGTTGTAATGTTTTAAAATATAAGTTAATTATATTTAAGTCTAAACAATCAGTATTGCACAGTACATATATATGTATATAAACACAAAGTTAGAAGAAGAAGTGTTTAAGTCTCCCTTAAGGTTTCTTGTTAGTTCCAGGCAGTAAATTGGTTTTGAGATCTAAAGGTCAGAATATTGACTGTGTGAAATTAGATTTGATCCCCTGGTGTTACACATATTATTTTGATGAATCCCAGTGTAATGAGGTAAAATGGGACTAACTGCAGGTAACCAGTTTGTGCTGGAGCATTTTCTTTATACATGCAAGCATATCCAGAGATTTGCCTCGCACTGATTTGATTTCCCGCATCACGTGTCTCTGTCTGTCTCTGCCCAGCTCCCTCTCTCACACTTTAATCCAGAATTCGAAGTTAAGGAGTTACCTGGGGTGCTTTAGCAGAGTGAAAATTACATTTACACTGACATGGAAGGGCAGGTCCATCCCTGGAGTGGAACTAAAGCCTGGCTGGGGTCGGCTGCTATCAGGCGTTCTTTCTCATTCCAGGCTCCCTGAAAGCTGCAGGATTAGAGCTCACGTTTTCCTAAATTCAGGCAACAATCACCACTGTGGTTCTCTCTGTTTTACTTAATGCTAGATTCATTTTTTAAGTTTATCCTAAAACGATTCGTTTAATACTCAGATACCTACATAACTATGAGAACCTACCCAAAATTGTCTTTAACAAGCTGAAAAGCCGGTCCATTACAGCGCAGTTGTACATCAGCAGCCATTTCCTGGTTTTATTTTGAAAATTTACTGCTGCCACTGTAGGACATCTAACAATTTTACTTAAATATAAACCACTCAAGGACTTTTTATGGACATTTTAATTTAAGATTGTCTGCTTACATAGATAAATTATATAATGTAATATGTGTCATTTACAACTGTAAAGCAATAAGTTATTGTTATGTATTTTTACACGTCTTTGCCAAGAGTGCCAAAAATGCGCAGGATGACGTTATTGGATTCTTACCCGAGCTGCAAATGAACATAAAGTACTAAATAAATGGGAGCAAATACAGAACCCTGTGGAACTCCATTAAGAATAAAAACTGATAAACAAAGCCAGTCAAGAGACGTACTTGAAATACCCATCAGACATTTCAGTTTCAGTCGACAAACTGAATGAGTCCACCACATTTTCTGGGTACCACCTGAACAACAATTGTTTAATTTAAATGACACAAAACACCTACCTAATCTGACACTTGTGCAAAATATCGGCATGTACTGAAAGAGGCTTTCAAAATAATTAAAAATGTGCAAATTATACTAACCACCCCAAAAGCGATCCTGTTCAACTCTCAGTAATAACACCTTTATATTAATGTTGAACTCTTCCAGAGAGACCGGTTATTATTGGCCTCTTAATAACTCTTGTTATTAAGCTTCCATTTTGTAAGATCCTTGTAGCTGAGATGCTGCGGCAGAGCAGTGATCACTGCTGCCATGAAGCAGGCTCTTCAGTCTCTTGTAGTGCTTGTCAAAATATTCCAGACATGGAGTGTCTGGGGATACGAGGTGGAAGCTGGGAAATTGATCTAAATCAGAGAACCTCATTCTTCCACCCCAACTGTCTCCATGTCTTACCTGGAGGTGATTGATACCGATCCTCTCTGAAACCAGAAAAGAGAACTTGCATACAAATACTGTTAGTTTAATAAAGCCGAAAGCAGTTTGAATTTTCATATTGTCATAAATGCGTAACAATATTAATAGTGCACTGCTCTAAATGTCCAAGCAAGATGCTGACTTAAGCTGAAGTGTACATAACTCTCCAGAGTTCTGTTCATACTCAAAGCGAACTCAAAGGAGTCGGCTTAGGTGCATTTTTTACAACCGTATAGTTGTACCTGGTTTCTGCACAGTAAACTGCTCAACAGAAAAAACTGTTTTACAAGCAACAGCGCGCAGATGAGGTTGAGAGTCGAAACAAACATTTGCAAGGATCCACAGCAGCCAGTCTGCCGCTCTGGGCTGCACTGAAAGGTGAGCGATCCTTGTAAGATGCTCAACTAGCTCATCAAACTTGCTAGAATCCATTTGTGTTGTGGGAAAAGAAGGAATTTGTAATAAGAAACATTTTGCGCAGAGTCTGCATACTAAGACAATATGGAGGAGGCCATCAGGACTAACCATAATAGAAAGAGTCTTATTCAACAGGATTGTTGGTTTATTTATTTCTTGTCTCCATTATCATAAAATCTTTTGGTTGTGTCCAAATGTATTCAGCCCTGCTGTGGGTTGGCATCTAGCTGCTTCCTCTGTGGATTATACATAACAATAGAGGTGAATTTTCTGGGAAGTTTCATCCATTAGAATGACAGATGTCTAACACAGACCTAATGATTGTGCTCAGTCTTAACTAAGCTGAGGTATTTTCAACGTCTCTTGTGCTTCCGTTAATAAAGGTCACATCGTTGTTGGACTAGACTGCCTGGATTGTTGGTTAATGGATGGCAGAGGTAGTTTAAGGAAGGGCTCTCAGTTTTAACTGCTTAATAAAAAGGCTAATGTTTAATTAGACCAGGGTGACGTCAATAGATTATTCTTGTTTTTAATTAAGCAGATTAATGTCCTCAAACACGTGTAATGTTGCATGTAAAGTGACATTATTACCCTAAGGCATCAGCTTGATCATGTTTCTGCCTATGTGGCGCTTGTACTAGTATTTTAAATAGCTGGACAGTATTTCAGTACTTAAACTAAGATTTTATAAAATGGGACTGGAAAAAATCTGTTTATGATCTAAATCATAAAAAGACATAAAACTCATAGCTGCTTGTCTTGGTGTTATATAACAATTATTGTATCACTGATACTATGAAAAACCTGAAATGGTAATTTGGGTGGATGAAGATAAATTGTCCTGAGGGTGGAGTTCTTGAAGAAAAGCTGATCCTCACTAAAAACAGGACCTGAGCAGAAGAAGATTAATCATTCAGCACACGGTCCAAACTCTGCAAAAATCAATGGCAAAACCTTGCTTTAAATCTCTTTGTTCTATCAGTTTAGCAGCTTTTAAAGTTTGGATTGGGGATGATTGTTGCGTTCTCAGACACGGGGGCGTGGAGACAAAGGTCAGCTGCTTGTTAACACCATTACGTTGCTTGTTTTCTAATTATGGTGAAAACAAATCTGTGATAATGACTTTGTTCCCCCTTTCTTTTTCATTCTGTCTCCTTAGGCTCATTGTTTACTCTTAGTGAGATCACTAATAAGTCCCCGTAGGGCTGCATATTAGGCTCACAGATAATCGCTTTCTTGAGACAGAATCTTCAAAAGTGTCTCATGTTAATTTTGAAGCTGTGCAGATGGTTGTGAGTTTGCAGTGATTTGATTGGCTCTGCTTTATTTCGCTCAACTCAAGCAGCCCACTTAGGTCCAGCTGGAAATATTGTCAGATAGTTTAACATTTTATTGTTTCATCTTATTTTCCATCAACTGTGGAATGACCTTTCCTTCAAAAACCATAAAATAATCATGTAGAAAATCAATGGTCTGCTTCTTCACCAAACAGAATGCATTAGGAATGCCACCTTCTATCTCATCATGTCTTCTCCATCATATGCTGTTTTGCATTGATTCACATCCTCTCCTTTCAGCATGGAGTGGGCACCTTTAAGCCATCAAAACATTGGCGAAGTCGGTGCAAATCCCTCTTGAATTCATCCGCGGCCCCCATCACAATTTTCACCATCAGTTTGTACCTGCCTCATTATTCTCTTTAGAATTAAGGCCTTGACTGAGAAATGAAAGGCTTTCTGTCTGCTTTACTCTACACATATGAATCATTTAGCTCCAGACCCATTGTAACCAAAGGGGAGCGGGTTCTGGTCGGGCTTGACAATTGATAGGATCTGTATTGATTAGATCCTAAAGGGTGGTGGAGAAACCTCAGCGGTCGCGTGTGAGCCGACTATGATAATGCTTCAACACATTGATTGAGAGGATGTGCATGTCCATTGAATCCTCCATCCTGTTTTTGCTTGCCATCGGAGCGGTCTTTGATTTGTCTGAATCTCCAAGATTAGGAGTCTTGCACAGTATATTACTCCAAAAAACTGATTGTGAACAAAAACACGTTGAGAATGCAGGCGGTGGACGGAAACTATGGCAGTTTTAAAACGAGTCCATTCACGTCTTCGCAAAGAACTGGTAAGCAGGTGTGTGTAGATTTTTAGGAACAAAACCTAATTGTTTGTGGAATTATGTTTGTTGAGTGAAAGAGTCGCATTTCCTGCTTCAACCTTTTTACCAAAGGGTTGTAGTGGTATTTGTTAAACTACCTGCTGTCAGAATACAAAAAGGGAAGCTGTTGTGTTCTTGGTGCTGCTCATTGAATGTCTATGTAGCCTGTTTATATTAACAGTATGTTCATCTTTACACTCTCTGGAAAATAATTTAGTTTTTTACAATCCCACATTATTCTACATTATAATGTAGAATAATGTTTATGGAACAGGCAGGTACTCTGCATTAAAATCCCAAATTTGCAAATAAACTCAGATTAATGCATTTAGAGAAAAGAATATTTACTAAGTTAAATACTAAAATGAAATTCATTTAAATGATAATTATCAAATTATAAAGACAAGAAACATTAATAGATAAACTATTATTTTTATGCCCTATTAGTTTTGAAAATTTTGTTTTTTCAAATGACTAACTACATGTGTCAGTTCATGGAAGACAAACCTTCAAGATGTCTTTTTGTTGATTAAAAACTTTAGATTTTGAGGTTCCTTGGGTTGATCATAGACCCTCTCTGAGAGACTTGTCAGACATTTCTAAAACCAATATTTAAAAACTTATATCTTTAGCTTGAACTAAGTTTTTCAAACTATATTTGATCAAAAAGAATTGCATCATATTGGCTAAAATGTGGAGACTACTGTTTTTGTATTGTGTCTGAGCATCGCATCGCTTTGATGGATGCACTTTTCTGGGTCTATACTATTGATCCGTAGCCAAGATATGTTTATGTTTCCCATCTCTCTCTTGAAAGGGTGCATCATGTGGGATGTTGAGCTCAAATTATCAAACAGCACAAAGCAAACTCTCATATTGACAAAAAAAAATCTACACATAGCTACAGAACTGAAACTGCTTCAAATGTTCAAAGTTTGTCACAAATGTAGAAATTACAGCCACAAACCCAAATATCATGTTGGGATTTTTACAAGTTAAAACGTGAATATTGTGAAATCAGTTGTTTTTCAGATGTTTCTATCACTTTAACCATTCAGTGTCTCACTTATTTGTCCATTCTACTGGTAAGCAATTTCAATCTCAGTCATATTGAATAGACATTATTTCTGAACATTAGAAACCAACTTTTGCCACTCTGGCTCTTTGCTAAGGTTCATTTTCCTGGAGGAAGCTGAACCTCCACCCCTGTCTCAAGTTTTTTGGAGCCTCTAACAGGTTTTCTTCCGGTATTCTCTGGTATTTAGCTCCATACATCTTCCTATCCACTCTATCTATCTTCCCTGATGCCTCTTTGTCAATGTCAATGTCAGTGTCAAATTTATTTATATAGCACTTTAAAAACAGGCATAGAACTGCACCAAAGTGCTGTACAAATGACTAAAAACAAAGTATCAAAACACTAGTTCAATTAAATGCCAAGGAATAAAAATGAGTTTTAAGTTTTATAAAATTATAAAATTTTATTTAAAAAAAAAACAAAACTTAATGTTACCACCACTTTATTTCACTCTATTGGTGGTTTATTTATTTTTTTTCTTTTCTGCAACACATAGCATTGTGAATAACAGATATTCACATTCAGAAGTTCAATTTTGGACAAACTTTTGGTCCATATACTGTGCCCCCTATATGGGATTGAGGAAATGTATTGACAGATTCCCCACCTGGGCTGTGGGGCACTGTATATGTTTTGCATTATAAATATACCTCTCAAATGTGAGAGAGTAATTTTTGCCACCAAATTCATCATCAGCTTGGTGTGATACAGATGACCACTGCAGCCAGTAGAGTTTTATTTGGAGCAGCGGAGGGATTAGTGGGCAGGGATTAATATTGTGAAAGGAGGACATAAAAATACAGCACTCTTCCTGCCTCTTCTCCTGCTTTAATTTCCAGATCCGTCAGATTTGCCCTGGCATTGCCCAGGAGCATTTTTTAGGGAAGGCACTTAAATGCAGAACAGGAGAATAGTCCATTAAAGACAGGCACATCTCTAGACAATTCTAATTACAGCTTTAATACAGTTAAAGGGATGTAATTCTTCTGCTTTTTTATGTTCTTGTATCCTAAAATGCTGTGTTGATTAAGAAAATTGGTTTAATACTAAGCAAATAATACCGATTTATCCATGCAGGAACACCTGATTGTTGTTAATGCCGTATTACAACAGCCTGAAGGGTTTTGTATGTGTAAAATTTGGCATACAGTGTCTACATTAAACACAGCATTATTAAGTTCATAGATGAAGGGATGGGTGTTTGTAATTTGTAATTTAATTTGCACCCTTCATCCTGCAAGATTCAGATGGAGTTGGCAAGCTCAAATAGCATCTACTGCTTTGCCGGGACTGTGGAAGTGCCATTATCCTGTTTAGACACTTATCCATGCTAGTATTCTCCAAATCTCCATCTCTGCAGTCCTCCACCTGCTTTTCACCTGTTTCTTGTAGACAACAACAACCCGTCAGTCCTCAGAGCCTTTCTTATGAGAGCCTTTCTATTCAGAGAGAAGTCACATCACCTGGTTTGAGTTGGGAAAAAGTAGAAAAAGTATCCGGCGGTGCGTGCAAGAAAAATAATTTAAATTTAATTCAGAGCAATCAAAACACTGAATTAAACTGTATCTGCCTTTTTTAAATTTTCTGAATTTTTACCAATTTAAAGTCCTGAAAAGCAGGTGGTAAGTTTGGTGTTGAACAAGCCTGCCTGTAGCAGGTTGTTCACAGACCGTTCTGCTAAATGACCACAAGTTCGCCGCTGCATACATTTTGATTCATGTTGATGTAAAGACCATTAAGTCATGGGCCGCCTGCTTGTCTGCTGCTCTGTGGACAGGAAATTGTTAAGTCACTCAGATTAATGAGCAAGTTTCCATGGAGACAAGCTATACCTAGAATACTTGTTTGCAACCAAATCAAATAGTGGAGGAGGATCTATGGGTCAATTTGTGTCTGTTATGTCTAGCGTCTAAAAAACAAAAACGAAACAGCACGCAGCAACTGGAAAAAGTAAGTACGCTCTATATTCAATAATTATCAAATTTGACAAAAAACAAAAGCTTTCTGTATCTCTCTGTTTTCTTACATAATTGTGGATAAGTTTGGGTCTTTCTCCTCCTTTCACCAGTGTTGTAGCGATTCTTCATGAGATTAAAATCCCAAACTCAGTTCTTTATCGTGAAAGTGTTGCCTATTAATTTTTTGCAACATAAGTGTGACTCCAGGTTAAGACGCAGACTTGAGTCTCTGTTTCTGCTACATGCTGCTCAGGTCCTGTAGCTACAGTACCAACCCAAATTCTAACTTCTCCACCACCATGCATGATGGCCTGATAAGTTTGTTGGGTTTCTGTAAACCTGCTTAGTACCTTTTTGTTTTGGTGTTATCTGTCCAAAACACATTTCCCAAAAGTGTTATTGACTTAGATGGAACTTTTTTTTTGCTTAATCTTAACTGTCCTTTTTTACTCTAGCCACAAAAGATAGCTTGTAGATACCTTTATATATTAATAAACTTCCTTCATAAAAAGGGTGTAAATCAGATCTGTGTGGATGGTGGTGTTTCTCACAACAGGATTTAGATTTACTTCTTTATCATTATTATTTCATACCAGTTAATTTGAGAAGTCCACTGACTTCCTCAAAATGCATATTGATCATGACATCTGCTCCCATGATCAATAGCTGGCCTTGAACTGCCAAAAATGAAAGACTGTGCGAAACATCACAAATTGAAGAAATTTGAATAGTTCTTGAAAGTAATTGGCTGATTCAATCTGTCAAGTATACACACCAGTTCACATTCATTTCACCCCCGTGCTCAACCTTAAATTACACTCTGAAAAGGCCCACGGAGGGTGCGATTGTTCTTAGCCCTCCTCTCATCAAGTGGGAGACCTACTTTAATCACATTGATCTGCTGGAGTGCCCATGTTATGGCTGAATCAACGTTTGCAGCTGCAGTCAGAGCGCTGAAAAACTTCTGACATTTAATATCTGCACAAATAGTTGATTTTAGCTTGAAATGAAATCAGTTTAAAACAATACTTTCAGACAGGTGAAACAGAAGTATGAAGATTATTAAGTAATAAATTGTTTAATATGACCTTCATTGCATTTAGGTCTTGTCATTTAATGTTCCTGACTGATGATCTAAAACAAACAAAATCCAATCTGGGACTAATTTAAAAAGTATCAGCTCATTTTGGACATGTACTGAATTAGGAAATGCTTATATAATAATCCATCTGGGCAGTACAATGGACAGGACTACACAATGTAACCTCAAATAATGACTCAAGACATTTCACCTCAGACAATACTCACACACCCACTTTGTGTGACAGCCAACTGTTAATATTGCACCAAAGGATTCCTGTCTGTCTTCACCAGAGCTCAGTTGAAACTGAGAAGCGTAAGAGACAAAATGTTCAAAACCTAAAACACTTTGAAAAAAGCTTATGTAAGTTCTGGGGGAAATTTCCATTAAATGTGCTTGACACTCATTGGCACCTCTGGTAAAGGCTTGTGAAAAGTCTTAAATTCAGTTTAACCTCTGCCCCAGACAGCTTTAGATAAATCTAACCTTTAGTTTGAATAGATATATTCAGTTGAGGGAAAAAAATCTCCACTAAAAATATATATATTTGTGACATTTGCATACTATTATTATTCCCACATCTGATGTATATATTTTATGCAACCATCTTTGCTCCTTTTTGCTCTGTTCATCCCACAAGTTTTCTTTCGGAGTTGGTCTCTTGTAATGAGATGTTTTTATTTTTTTTCAACAGATTTTTATTTCAAATAGCCAGGATTATTAAGAACTTCACAATGCTATGCAAATACAAGATCCTACTAAATGTAGCTTTTGAGCTTTTATTTTGAAGAGTAAGAAATGAGCCTCTGTTTTACATCATATATATGCTACGGAGAAACAGGAAGCCATGAATTACTGAAAGAAAGTTCCTCAACAATTTCATCAACTTTAAAAAGGAGCATAAATTATACAAATTCTTAACTTACATTATTTATAGATTTTGTAAGAGGTATTAATAAGTCTAGTACCATTAATTCAGTCTTTAAAAAAATATATATATTTCTTAATTTTGTTTTTGTTTGGCGTTTTTTTAGATTATGTTACTGCAACAAAGGACGACTTTACTTTAAAGCCCTTTAAGCATTTCTGCCAGGATTAGAGATAGTCGTGAAGGAGAATATAAAGTTGAATTTCACATTGGTTTTATTTTATTTCTACAGTAGCTTTTTCATAAATAATAATGTAATAAATAATGAAACATATGCAAGTAATTTTTGTCATTTAAATTAAAAAATATTTGGTTGAAATATAGTATTTTGTCTTCGTTTGTGAATGGCAACACATGATTGTGTTACTGTATGAAGTAGTAATCATCATGCTAAGTAGCAGCATGATTGTGCTTCATGCTACTACTGTATGCATTTCTCTTTGACCTCTGGGTGCTTTTATTTTTCAGAAACTTCAAAACTCTAGCATCAACTTTATAGCTAAACTGGAGGAATGTAATGTAATAGAAATGTAATCTTCACAGTGAATTCAATGTTTCTCTCAAGGCCACAGATAATTCAGTTATAGAAAGTTCATCATCTAAAGTGAAAAATACAAACAAACAAAAAAAAAGTATTCTTTGGAGCACTTTCTGATGTCGATGGTTTTATTTCTCCAGGTTTTCCTAAACAGTGGAAAATCTGCAGATGCTTTAATACTGAGATATTTTTTTCAGTTTAATAGCAGTCAAATGAATCTAAGTGGTTTATAATGGTATTGTAGCCTATGCCTTATTTGAAAAAATAAAAACAAAAAAATCACTGATTTTAAAAGAGTATATTCAGGTTGTGGCTTTGAAGTGCTCAGTCTGAACAAACTGCCTAAACTTGACTTTATTTTGAGGTCCTTAAATACAGAACTCTGTGAACAGCCAGCTTGTTTAGCAATGATTGTTTGGGCCTTTTACTTTTTTTTGAGAGTGTGGGTAATTGCTGAGCGGCCGTCAAAGTGAGCAGTTTCCCCATTATTATGTTGGTCATAAAATGGGCTAAAGATTTTTGTATTCAAATCTTCTTTTATTGGTCTTTTGTATTCATCAAAATTTCTCAGAAACGAAACATGTAATGAATATTTATCCCAGCTTTACTTTATGAATTGGATTGCAGAAAGAGATTTAAAAAAAGCATAACCTGATATTTTACTTATTTAGACACAAATCGCTACATCACCTCCAGTAGGGATAGGAGATTGCTACCATCTCTATCTAACTCAATACTTCATCATCTGTGTGCCTAATTTCAGCAGAATACAATTGAAAAGTATACACTTGTTGAACCTCATTTATTCAAGGTGTTTTTCTCACATTTTTTCAGCTCAGCTTTCCTCCTTACCAGTTCTAAAGATAACCTGCTGTGTATGTTGGGTGTGAAAACACATTTATTTCCCAACTGAGAATAAACAATCAATTAAAACATAAAAGTCTCACAGTCTTACCTTTAGAGAGACCGGCAAAGTATTTAACAAAATTACAGGCTTTTGGTGCATAATAAAAATATTATGCCCTAAAATGAAATCAACAAGGTTTGACTGTTTTTTTTGTTTTTTTTGTTTTTTTTTTGACCAGTGCATGATCCAGATTTTACTGACACACATGCATACCACTGCTTTCAAAACACACAGTTTGAATCTGGAGGAAAAAAAATCAATTAAAAAAGACAGTCATGCAATGGTTAAAGTCACATATCAACTTCTTTGGGATCAGGGAAGTTTCAATTCCCTGATCTTTATATTCATGCTCTACTCAAAACAGGAGAACATCTTTAGCAACTTGCATATTTTTAAGGAGCTGTTCATTTCCGCAATGTTTCTACCTTAAAGCAAACGTTTCAATATGTCTGCAAACATAGTCAGAACCAGTGTGATAACAGAATAAGATATCCATAGAGTTAAAGTTGGGATAAATCTTTATGGAGACTGTGGTCTAATTTTATGTGGAACAAAATCTTGGCAAAATATGTATACCTATCTGGATGAAACTGAATATTTTGACAGTACATTGTAATTAAACCTAAACGTGGTTCAACTGAACATTGAAATGCTGGGATTTGATGCAAACCTGATCTATATTCTTTGTAGCTTCATGGTATTTTCTTATTATGTTGTGCAAAAATAAACACCCCATAGTGAGAAGTTCTTCCCAGATGGATTTTTTTGTGTGAAAACTATCTGGTTTGGAAGTTTTATTCAGTTTATTATCCTCAAATCTCTGTTGGGCTTGATACTAAAACCGATAAAGTTAGAAACTGGGTTTTTGTTGCTGAAAAATGGGAAAAGCATTATTGGAACAGACATGGTTTTTTTTCCCCCCGCTATCTCTTTTTGTACCAGAATAGTCTCTTATCATTACAGTACCGCATGGAAATCTGTTTTAGAGGACATCCTGCTCTGAGTCACAATAATTTTTAGGTTTATTAACAGTGGAGCACAATACGCTTCAGCGATGTGGAACCAAGACACTGGTGAGACAAGGTCCTATTGGATTGTCCAGACAAAATTATACATTTAACACTTGAAATCAATAAATGCCTCTGCTAAGCTCTGCTTTAAAGGCACAGTTGGTTTATTAGTTATGCTTTGATACACAATACATTAATTAATTTGCACTCGACTGTGACATTTAAATCAAATGATGTCCTCTGTTTGTTGCAGCCTCTTCTATGCTTGCATTAAGGCAATTCTGTGACGTGACACTTTGAGTCACAGCTGATTGAAGAGACAGTTGCTGATGTCTGAAGCGCAGCTCAGGCTCTTGAAAGAGTCTGATTTCCCGCATCAAACCCCCCCCCCCCCCCCCCCAACCCACCCTTTTCCCCTTAACTAACGCATCCTCTTGAGAGAAAACAGAATCCTGTTGGCATGGTAACCATGAAGGAATACTGTGTTTAATTTCCCTAACAAGGATAAAACTTAAATATCCTTAAGAGGAATACAGCTCTTAAGCTGCGACCGTGATAATCGTTTCTGTGAAACTTTTCTTTCCCTTTTTTGGTTTATATTTAGATTCTATAAATATGGCTAAACACTGGCATGTGCAGTTGGAAACCTGTCAGAGTTTACTGAATGCTTCTTAAGAGCACGCTGATATATTTTCTTGAATCTGAAGCATCAGGAGCAGAAAGAACCGCCTGAAGTCTGCCAGTTCCGATTTGTCATTGTGCTTTTGACCACGTCTGCAGTGACAGGAGTGCCAGTGATTACAAAAGAAATTATGCAAATCTGCCATTGTGCCTGTCAGCAGTTCTTCTTGCCTGGAAGACAGCAGAGCAAGCTGCTCTTTATATTACATTCACTTTATTTTTACAGTCATGGAAAAGAGTAATCCCACCTTTTAATAGTTTATATTAAAAAGAAAAAAATTGTTGAAAGTTCTCTGTTGTTTAAAACCTAAGTATAACCTTGCAGGTTTCGTACTACTGAGCAACTAATTTTGGATGGATGGATGGATCGATGGAATCTATGTAAAAGCATAAATTTTTGGGAAAAACTTAAATTGAAACATTTGTTGTTATTTATTCATCTGGAGATGAAAGACACAAAGTTGATCAATTAACATCTTGAAAAGATTCAGGATGTTTTTGTTTTCTCAGGAGAGACGAGACCTTCTAGTTGTTAAGGACAGTAAAACAACATAAAGTCTCACATTTTTCCGGTCTTTTTATTATGCTAAATGTTCAGGAAAATCGTGAGGAGGCATGGCTTGTTAAATATTGGTCTTTTTCCAGCTAAATAAGGCTTTTAAAGTTTCTTCTGAAAATAGTTTGTGGTGTCTTAAAGAAAACGTCCTCTGGATAAACGAGATTAAACTAGGTTTTGGAGGCAAAAATCAACTATGATGAGTTAACAGAGATCACAAAAATATTTAAATTACCGGTACGTATAAAAGCAATATTTCTTCTGCATGTGTTGTATGCACATAGTTTGTAGAGTATAAAATTTGTTTGTTTTGTTTAATGCTCTCCATGCCAAATATTCTGGAGTGAGACAATGAGATGATCTGCCCAGCAGCTGAAAATGGGCCAAAAGTGGGCAATGAAACAGAGAAATGATCCCAAAACACATCAGTAAATCTGCAACAGAATGTCTGAAGAGGAAAATAAAACACGCTGTTGCAGTGGCCTAATCAAACCTCTGTCCTGAACCTAATTAAAACGCCTTGGCAGGATTTTAAACAGAGCTGTGCACAAAATGAAGAGAGCAAACCTCAATGACCTGAAGCGATCCTGGCAAGAGGAGTGGATCAGAATTACTCCAAAATAATGAGAGACTAGTTAGGTCTTATTAAGCATGGTTACTTTAAGATATTCTCACCAAAGTGGGTCCTACAGACTGATATGTTTTGGCTTCTCAAAGCTTTTGGAAAAAGTAAAAAAAAAAAAAGATCTTCTTGATTTTTAGATTAAAAAGTGAATAAAAACTGTGGCATGTATTGGTATTCAATCCCCCCAACTCAAATCTTAAACAATCTTTTACCAAAATGACTAGATACTGACCTTTTTCTCCATTCTTCTTTCCAAAAGAAATTGGATTAGAATATTTACTCTAATCTGTCAGATTAGAGTAAATATGTAAATAGCAGTTTTCCAATTTTGCCACGGATTCCCCATTAGATTTAGGTTTGAACTTTGACTGGTCCATTCCAACACAGCAATATGCCATGATCTAATCATTTCTCTGGATTTCTGTCTACATTTTCAGGAACAATATGTTGTAGTAAATCACATCCTAAGGTTTTTTCAGCCCTTCATTTTAGCATCTTGCAGGCTGCTTTCAGGGCGAACTTGCTTGAGGGCAGTTGTTTTGAACATTCTTAGCTCATGGATTATTTTCCAGAAAGTCCGATGGCTGATTCTCAATTTCTTTGAGACTTCTTTATAATCCCTCACCAGACTCAGGCTGGTATAATCTTCTTTCTGAAGACCTCGGGCAGCTCTTTCAGTCTCATTATGGTGTTCACTCTCACTCCAACAACCAGGAGCACACCAGACTAATTGAGGTTTAAACAGGACAAACCTCCTTCGAAATGAGTGTGTGCATTCTCATCATTTCCACCTGATGTGATACGCCTGTGTGTGATTTCACCCATTTTAAGTGGGAGTAAATATGAGAGCTTCCTAATTTATTCATCACCAGATGTTTCATCTTTTTATTACATTCCATTAAATACCATTAATGTCTTTTCCATCGTTGTTTATATTACTTGATTTATTTATTTTTCCTGGATGGTTAATATTGGAAAAACAGACATCCAAATTATTACTTAATGCATGGCTAAGCTTTAGTTTTCATTATAGAAAAAAATAATTAAAACCAAGGTTTGTTTTCCTTAGTGTACAATGTTGTGTTCTATCACAAAATCCCAGCAAAATACACTAAAGCTCATGACAAAAGTATTTGTCCCCTTTGAAATGTTCCATATATTATTATACCACAAATGCAACCAATATATTTCATTGGAATTTAATGTGAAAGACCAAAACAAAGTGATATACAATTGTGAAGAAGAGAATGATGCATGATTCAAAAATTGTTTTATAAATTGAAAAAATCTGAAGTGTGTACAAAAGTATTCAGCCCTCTGTTCTCTGGCTGCAACCATTTGCCTTCAGAAGTTGCCTGGCCACTAAAGAGAGTCCATCTGTGTGTACCGTAATCTAATCTCAGTGAAAATACAGCTGCTCTTCATTTCCAAAGAAATATATTTGTGGCTGTACGGTGACAAAATATGAAAATTTTAAAGGTGTACGAATGCTTTTGCAAGCCACTATAATTAGGTTAACATCTATAAATACAGAGGCTGCACAGTGGTGCAGTTGGTAGAGCTGTTGCCTTGCAGCAAGAAGGTCCTAGGTTCGATTCCCGGCCCGGGGTCTTTCTGCATGGAGTTTGCATGTTCTCCCTGTGCATGGTGGGTTCTCTCCGGGTTCTCTGGCTTCCTCCCACAGTCCAAAAACATGACTGTCAGGTTAATTGGTCTCTCTAAATTCTGTGAGTGTGAATGGTTGTTTGTCTTGTATGTCTCTGTGTTGCCCTGCGACAGACTGGCGACCTGTCCAGGGTGACCCCGCCTCTCGCTTGGGACGCAGCTGGAGAGGAACCAGCAACCCTCCCGACCCCATTAGGGACAAGGGTGAACAGGAAATGGATGGATCTATAAATACTTTTTAGACCCACCTTCAGATGTGAAGGTGGGTCTAATTCAGTATCCTAGTAAAGAAATCCCTAGATCAGTGGTCCCCAACCTTTTTAGTGTAGAGCGGATCGGTCAACTCTTGGCAAATTTTCTGCGGACCGGGATGGGGAACGGACATATTTAATTATTTTTCGCGCAGCCCGATACCAATTGGTCTGCCGACCAGTACCGGTCCGCGGCCCGGTGGTTGGGAACCACTGCCCTAGATGACCTCTTCTTATCCCCTTAATGTCTGTGCACATTAAGCAGTGATCCCACTGAAGTTCAGGAGCCAGCTCTAAGTGTGATGTTTATGTCTTGATGTGGTCATACACCACTGTTGTGTTTTATCTTGCGGGGTGTGTGCAGCTTTTTTTTTTTGCTTTCATCAAGCAGTGCTGTGCATCAATAAACAGGTGCAGAAGGCGACAACCTGAAACAGTAGGCAGCGTTCAACCTGTGTGTCCTTTGTGAAGAAAGGAATGAGTGGGTGGGGGGGGGCATTAACCTGAGGCTGAAGCAAGAGACAGAGGGGAGTGCTTAATTGTGGTTACCACGGCTACAGCATGCAATGCGGCTAGGAAAGGAGGGGGCTTTGGGAAAGGTCACGCATTTTAGGTAGAGACGGCTAAATCAACTGTGATGTGAGAGGTCCCTGGTGATGCTGGGATTGAGGAAATGTGGCTGTTTGAGTTGCTCAGGAGGAACATAGATTGTTTCTTAGAATGAGACCTTGTGCATGCCATGGCTTATAACAGACCCTCTGGGCTGTAAATCTCTTTGATTTGCCACATAAAAGATGTAGAAAGAGTAGAAGAGGGCAAGTGTGTGAGATAAAATTTATCTTAAACAGATGTATAATTTAAAAACACCATCCCCAGGGGGAAAGAGGTCAACTGCATCCATTTCTGGTGTATCTGAGGATGGCTGCTGAGAAGCGCACAATGCCCACGTTTAACTCCTCCTCTGTCATCCAGCTTCAAATCTGCAGCTCAGTCCCTGATGTCTGTATCTTGTCACGCCTTGAAAATAGACTGTGGAGTTTAAGCCGCTCAGAGAAAGGAAATGATGCAACATAAGTTTCAAGGCGAGGATGCTCTGTCTTGCTTTGTTCCCCCACAGACACACACTGCAGGATGGAAATCGATAGTCTTTCAAGAGAGAGTCAATGCAGAAACAAATAGCAAACAAAGCTGGCGCTGTTGGATCACCCCGGGCTTTTCAGTCCTAGTGACTCTAATGTAAAGGCGATATGTTTCTGTACACCCAGTTCTTATTTTACCAATACCAAACTATTTTCAGAAAAAGACAGAAGCATGAACATGAAAATAACCCAGATCTATATATCTCTAGAGTGTCAACGTTTTTTTTTTTGTTTTTTGTTTTTTTAAATATTAAGTAAACCACACTATTGTGGCCAGAAAAGCAAATATAACAAGGCATGAAACGTTATTGATGAACTCGACCGAGATATTTGACACAAGTTCCTCCTGGGCATTGGCTGGTCTTAATGTGCAGCTATTCATTACCTCTAAGCAGGAGCAGATACAGAAAATGTCAGATTTTGTGAGTTGGGTTTACATACCTACAGTAAATATACTTATAACCAACTTCTATTGATATTATCACACATCAGTGTTAAATTTGAAAGTCCTCCAATGCATCTTTCATACTTTTTACCATGTGGCGGAACTGTGTTAACGTTTTCCTTGTCTTTTGTTTGTCATTTTTTCCAAAGGTTTTGTGTAAGATCCCAAGTCCAGAGTCATTTGAGATATAAAAGAGCCATAATTTAATAAAAATAAAAGGAAACCAGCAGAATCTCTGGACTTCAAGTGAAGTTGCATGGAGACAACAGTAGAATCCAGCAGTAGGTGAAAGAAAACGAGGAGCCTAAATGCTAGGAATCTTGATCACTAGAGAAAGAGCAAAGAGCTGATTGGAAACAGGGTGCAGCTGTGAGGAGAGACCAGGGAGGCAGGCTGAGGGAGAGAGAGAGATTGAAGTAAACATAGACTAACCGAGAGACAGGCGAAATAAATCTAACTGTAATAAAGAAAAATTTAAAAAAAAACTTTGAATAACTAACCAAAGTGAGAAATGTTTCTGTTTTTTAATTAAACTAAATACTTCAAATGATTACCTTTTAGAATAGGATAAGTACAATATAATATTAATATTCTTTATCGTTCCACAGTGGGCAAATTATTGAACATGCTGTTCAGCAACATGATTTTTCTTGTAAATTGTGCTTTATATCCTGATTTAACACTGTGGTGTTATTGTTTACGTATGAGCTCAGGCCAGCTCAGTTGGAGGTCACCTGTGTTGACCCACACACTCCTTTCCCACACTACCTGAGCTATGCATGATGTCTAACCTCTGTGGGATTCTCCTCCTTTCCCATCTCTTCATCTTTTTCCAATTCTTTGTTCATAATCACCTTTTCCTTTTATTACTGTAATAAATTCTTTTTTATCCCACCTCGTCGTGTCCCTGGTCTTCTGTCCTCACCTCATCACACACCATCATTCTGTTCAAGGATGCTTAATACATGTGATTTCCTTCAACCTGTATTTAACCTCTGCATGCTCTTCACGTACAATCATGTCAAAAAATTTGGACAGTCTATGAAAACCTGTGATGTATGTAGCATGAGGATTCTGTTGACGTTAATATTACTAAAGCAGGTAGGGTGTCCTACCTTTTTCCTGTTAGAATGCACATATTTGTTGCTACATTTTGTTTAATAAGTAAAACACGGTTAATTTTACAGTGTCACTAAATAACAAATCACTTTTGGTTTAAAAGATAAATTCATAAAATAAATAATCTTCTGTCTCTGCAGACTTCAGCACAACATCTGTGATGTGCATTAAAGACACAAATAGTGGATAAAAACTGATGCAGTGCATGGTGGCCTTGAGAGTTCACTGACTGTTTTAAGCATACACAAAGGCTCTACTTTAAAACTATGGAAATTTATTATTGTGGTGGCAGTGGAGTATGAAGTAGTAAGTCACTGCAATATTCTTAATAGCACAGTTGCTGTGCCCTTTGCATCTTATCACTATGCTAGATTCATCCTAAAATGTCTCATCAAGCAGCTGCACAAACAATCCACACTGTGTATGCCACCAAATCCCAAACTATGCTCAGGCCTCCTGCTCATAAAGATTATTTACTGGTGTAGGAACAGCTATGTGTTCATATTTTAGTTGTGGAGCAGGCCTGCACAATACGCTGCTCAACCTCTCACAGCCAGCAAAGCCAGTTTGGTGGCATCAACTAACTCACCTACTCTTCAGTTACCTAGCAACAGCTTGTTGAACGTGCCTCATTACTTCTTACTAAAAAAAACAACAGCAATGAGGAGTGAAGGGAGAAAATTAGTACAACAGCTGGAGAGGAAACTATGGAGAAAACAGAAGAGGTCACATCACCAGTTTGGCTGTAATTCAGATATTTAAAGCAAAAGAAAACTAATCAATAATTATTTATATCAACTGATATAAAACGTTGTGATATGTTTTCTATTGTGGAGCAACTTATACTCCATTACAAAAATAATTTTGAAGAGCCACAGTTTGATTAACTTAATGTTTGATACACTAATAAAGAAATTTGGGATTTAGTGTGTATGATTTCTTCTAACTGTACCTGCCACATAATCTGCTCAGAACAGGGCATTTTAAATCTTTCCAGTTTAAGAATTATTTCAACATTGGGTGAAGCAAGCAGGATAATCCAGTTCTGTCATTCACCTCCATCCATTAATAAAGATGCTGATTGTGTTTCCTCCTCCACAGTGTGGCTGAAACTGATGGTGGAGACCCATAAACCTCCCACATGTACAAGGAAATCCTTCAGGTCATGACAAGGTCACAAAGAAGATAGCCAGTGCAGTATTGTCTTGATACCGAGCTTTTGGTCACACCAGTCGAGGGATGAGATGAGACTCTGATGGGTGAAGGTGGGAGAAATATTGTGGAAACGTACTGCTGATGTGTAAGGCAAAATGAGGGAATAAGGATGTGAGAAATGAATAAAAACCTGCACTAAAAGCTTCTCAGTGTCACCACTGCACACTAAAGGAGGTTTTCCAAATTTCCTACAGTTCTTCTATTTTTAAATTACCATATTATTGGAGAGCTTGGCGACCTTTGTGCAACCTTACACTTAGTGCAATTAATAGGCACTCAGATTCATCTGAGCTCATTCATGGAAGTTTGAAGTTCTGTCATCATAGAAACCTTAAAACTTTATCAGAATTATCATCTTTATTATGAATCAGCAACATCACCTTCATCATTTGAATTATTCCTAATTAGATTAATGACTGCACTGTGACTTCTTTTTTTCCTCACATGGTGCAGAAATATTTTTATATTTTATGCCATTGTTTGGATTTGCGAGAAGAATGTCTTCACTTCTGATTCTCTTCTTGATCATCAAAGAAAGTTTTAGTTTGTTTTTCATACAAAAACATTTCATATTCTGAAAGATGTCGACAAAAACAGGGGCAATTTTCTAAATGATTTCAAATTCAGATTCTCCCTTTGAGCTACATATACTTAATTTCCTTTGAAAGTACGAATACATTTTTCTCTGTGGTCAGAATAAAACTTTAATACTTTCACATTTACAGTCCAAAACTACAACTGTAGTCACACAACTGTTTACAGAAAATGTGCTGGAGTATCCTGAGTTTTCTCATGCTGTATGGCACTCCTCTGCTGGTGAGCTGGCTGAAAGCAGGCTTCTACACTTTAACCTCGGTTACAAATCCAGGCCATATGGGCACCACAACAAGTCCAGCCAGTCATAACTAAAGGAGCAAATTCTCATTTAGGTAAGACTTTGTTTTGAAGCTACATCTGGTAAGGTTTGAGCAGCTTGTCTCCAAACCAGTCGACTGCAGACTCTACAAGAACATTTTTCTTCTATCGGCTTGGTGTGCTTGTTGCTCTATAAAGAGCTGAGCTGCAAGCTGTTTGTTTGCTAGTGCTAATGTTCTGTGAAATTAGCATTTAAGAAGTGTTTATTCTATGCTTCTTCTGAAATCATACCCTATCAGAAACTACATAATAATGTCCAAGTAAATAGGAAAAGTGGGCCAAAATTGAATTGTCATTTTTGCTGTTATGTTTTGTACTTTTAAATCCTTGTACTTGTGCTAAATATTTTTTGTTGGCATGGTATGCTACTCTACTTTATTGTATTTTTGCTTGATGTTCTTTCAAGACTTTATTTGGTTTTCCTCCATACAGGCTTAGGGGGCTCTGTCAGCTTAACCCTGTAAGCTTTTCCTGGGTTGCTTTGTAATTCCATTTAGCCATGATCCAGAAGGAACCTTCAGACACTGCAAACACAGGAACAGCAACAACAACAACAAAAAAACAGAATCAGGACTGCCTTATAACGACTTTCCGGCCAATGTGTTGAAAGCCACACACCTGCAGAGGTTCACTCTGTTGCATGAGTTATTAAGCAGCTTGAGTTTTCTTGTTCTATTGTGGTTCTAGAAGCTGATGAGGTTGTTACTGAAATTCCTCTCTTTTGAAATTAGATACTAGAATAAAAAGAACAGGCTATCTGAATGTTAGATTTTCTTCAGCCTGTTAATATTTTGAACTTTCATTCCCTTCTCATTAAATTTCTTACTTTTTTGTGTATTTTGTGAAATACAGTGAAGTCTGTGATTTTGTTTGTTAGATGCTTTTGTCTTTAATTAATTAGTCATCAATCTGGATTGTAATTGAAGGAATGACTGAATTCATATTGTTTCTAAAGACATTTTAACACTGAGAAATGCACAGAAACCTTGATATTTTTATGTAGTAGAGTCTGCTCTGTGGAAAGGTCATGAATTCATCATTGACATTGATTTAGTTAGATGACGATGATAAAGATTAAGTTTGATGAGTTGTTAGACCGGTTTATGACCATTTTTATAGTTTAACATAGATTCATGTTGAAACGTAGCATTCAATAACTTTATTACACTGTTAATAATCAATGTGTTTCATTATTTTAACCACTGTATGAATAGGTTGTTGTTTTAAACTAAAGCAATGAATTTAAGCATTTTTGCTTGCAATCTTTGTTCATTTGCATAAAAATGTTATTTTGACCTTATCTTGATGAATAGTTTGAAAGTTCTCCTATATATAAATTAAGTTACTTTTGGATATTTAACTCAGGATTTCTTTGATAAGTTGTTAAGCCAAAATGCATAGCTGTCAGGCTGGAAGGTCTGATCTGTTTTATGCAACTCCGCTGGGACTTTCATTGAGCTGCTGGAGGAGACTGGATGCTATTTGACACTACAGCGAGTAAGGAAGTTAGAGACAGAATTAAAGTGAATTCACCTGTGGCCAGAGATGGCTGGTGCGCACACTTTGACATTTCCAACCAATTTTTGTCGCACTGAAGCGTTTTTCTTCGCATCATGTTCGCAGATGTTTTAATGTAGGGGTGGTGGGGGTGGGGGGGGGGGGGACATTATACGGTGGTAATTAGTTGGAGAATGAGAGCTAAAGTCACAATGGTTGTCTCTTTAAATCAAGCTGCAGTGTTGATGTGTCCTCAAGCTCAAATGGTAAGAACCATTCCACCTTTGCTGCAGAGTTGGACCTAACAGGCATACCAAAGCGCTTCAAACGTGCGACTCGTTCCCTTGCTCATGTCCCTTCCAACACTGAAGAGAAACGTTTCTTTTTTCTTTTTTTCAATGGAATACATTTTCACAGCAAAGTTGGAGGACACTATGTAACTCCTAGTCTATTATCTGATTGTTTTTTTTATTTATTTTTATCCGCAGAACTCCGTGGCAGTCGCCTCGATCCATTTACCGCTGGCTGGTCCGCCTGCCTCCTCCTCTGCGTTGCAATCTGTTGATAACTCCACTTGCAGGCTGCAGTTCGTTCTGTTTCGCAATGGGAAACTCTTTCCCTGCACGGGGAATTCGTCAAACCTCGCAGACGATGGGAAGCGCAGGAGCGTCTCGACACCAGTTGCTTTTGCCAAATTAGGTAAGAGGAAATCCATTTCTACCTTTCACGCGTGTGATGTCAACGCCGGACCGAATGCATGCACACACGTGCGCGCGCACACATACGCAGTCACGGCTGTATTAGTTTGTGTATTTTTATTTTTTTTCATTTTTTTGCGCAACATGTGGATTGCGTAAATACAAACATTAACAAGGTGCGTGCGCTTGAGTGAATGAATGAATGAATGAATGAATGAATGAATGAATGAATGAATGAATGAATGAATGAATGAATGAATGAAGTCAAAGCACGGATCAGATTAAATAGAGTTTACTGCAGTGTGATGCACGAAAGTAATCTGCAACAGTCCAGCTGCAGTAACTCCTCCGAACCTTGCATGTGTGCATCGTATGCCTGCATGGGTGTTATTAGAGCCGCGGCTCTGCCACTGTTTCCTCTCGGCTTCCTTTCCTGAACGTGTTGCCTTTCCTTCCAGATGGCTGCAGCCGCGGCAGCTCTGTGCACTCCGTCGCCGTCGCTCTCAGGCACTTCGCGCTGGGTGTAGACCCCACCGCAGCCTACTGGGATTTTGACCTGCTCGATGGACACGGTGGCTGGAGGGCAGAGGGCTGCCACATAACCGCCTCCGGGGGCAATACGACCACTATTCACTGCAGCCATCACAAGAACTTTGCCGTGCTAATGGTGAGTAGTTATTTCACTATGACCCCCCGCAACACATAACGTGTCTCCCACATGCTTAGGGCCCATTACGGATCAAATCAACCTTTTTTTCTCTATCGTGGAGTAGACTGAGTCACGTGTTTTAAAAGAGGACCTTCAAAAGCCTCCTTTATTGTTGCTCCCCAGCAGAGGGATTGGATTGCCAAATGCTGTATGAGGATTTATTAGCGTCGGAATATCATAGAGTCTTCTTTTTCTTTGGGAAACAGACGAGGAGAAGTTGTGCGCGTTTTACAGTCTGCCATCCTTTCCCAAGCTGCAACAGAAGCGATGCTCTGGAGAAGGAGCGCCCTGTCAGGAGCGATTCGACTCTGAGCGCAAGTGGTGTGCTAATTGGTTGCAACCATCGCGAAGCAGAAAAAGAAGAAGCCAGAAAAAAAAAGAAAAATGCTGGACTGTGCAGCTTAGCGTCGTTCATCTGCGTTTCTCAAGTTGGTCTCGACGCTGCAAGCCGAGATGCTTCCCTCTGACGACGTTCCCCCCTGTGTTCAAATTGATTTCATGAGGATTAGAAGCACCAAAAGCGCAATGGCAGCGCATTGCAAGGTCGCTCCTTAGAGCCGCTGCTTCTGGTCCGCTTCTTCTTTTTTCTTTTTTCTTTCTTTTTTTTTTTTTTTGGATGAAGAGAAATCCTCCGGATGTTTACCGAAGAGTGGGATTCGTTAGACTGGGAGGTCAGTTCTCAGTGGAGCATGAAAAAGTCTTGTGCCTTTTTTTTTTTACCTGCATATTTTAAGAACCCGCCGATCAGTTTGGTTGGTGGAAACATGCTGGATCAGGGGGTGAAACAGAAAACCCGCATTAGAGCAGGGAAGAAGAAAAAGCAGCGTATGATAAAAGCACGGGGTGCACAGAGCGGGGGGGTGTCTGGAGCATACTAAGCTGTTGTCAGATGGAGAGCAGATGTCAGGATGTCATTGTGCATGTGTGTTTTTCACTCCAACACGGCGCGCCATCAACGGGGCGCGCTGTGACAACCGGAATGACGCTGGGTCTGATTTTATTTATTTAATTCTGGTCAAATTTAATGACACTAGGGGTAATAATTTGAACTTCAAAACACGTCCGACAGGCAGAGGGGTTGTCATAGCGATGGTAGAAAGCCGTGACGAGAACGTCCACATCACGGTGAGCCGGTGTTTGCACCGGAGATTGCGCGCGTCTGCTAATGCAGTCACCACACCCGCCTGGTCTCTGCAGTGCCCGAGAAAAGGACCCTTATTTACAGACCTGTGACATCACTCCTCCGGTCGTAGCACCTTACATGCTTTCTGTTGCAACAATAATTCCCCTCAGCTCAGGAGGCTTCTGCAAGTACAAAACCTGTTGCATAATCTTTTCATGTCAAAGGGAGACGGATTGTCACTACCGCCTGAGTGCAAGTTGGCCATTTACTCGCAGCGTGTCTCCATGAGTGGAGCTGTCATTTGTAATTCAAGCAGTGTAAGATCTTGGGCGGTCTACAGGGAATTTAGAATAGTTGTATGGTGTATATAAGAAAAGTTGAACTATGTCATGTTTCCATGTAGTCGCACAATCACTGGCCACTTCATTAGGTACACCTTGCTGTTATTAGTTGAACCTGCTTTTGCTTTCAGAACTGAGACTGAGCATTTGGGTTCATATTGACATGGCAGCATTAAACAGTGGAGAACACTGTTTAACTCAGAAAACTGAGTTTATTGATTTGTGTTTGGTTGGTGGATTACCCTCCTGGATGTAACCATCTATAGATGTGACCACTGGGTTTTTAAAGAATGGATATGAGTTCATGGACCAGGAGCGTTTGGTAATTTGTGAAAATCTGAGGTCCTTGGCTGTTTTTGAAATCCTCAGGCCTGCCTGTCCTGTGCCAACAACTTTGACACGTTCAAACATACTTAAATCCTCTTTCAACATTTTTATGTTCAGTTTAAACTTAAGCAAGTCATCTTCACCACATCAAGATGCGTAATTCAATGAGTTGCTGTCAAGTCTACAGGGATTCAATCTTAACAGCTGTACCTTTTATAATGGCCAATTGCCATTATTAAAGCAGTACCACCTGTCTTGCCTCATATATTTAATGGATACAACTCTCCTGTGGTGCTGAGTAAATGTCCGGATGCAAAACTGCACTAAAGATACTGACCATATATTTCTATAAAATCAGTCAAACTTACTTTAGATATAGTTTTCACTCACAGAACAAGTGTTTTTGCTCTTTTGTTGTATATTATTATTTAATCAAGATAACACCTTTAAATGGCAGGTTTAAGACAAATCTGCCTCTTATGACATAAAGCTTAGAGCTCTCTTGAGTGTGGCCTTTGTTATTTTTTCTTTATTTGCATGTTTTTAATTAATTTCCTTCCTCAAAAATGAACCGAAGCAGGACATTTGAGTTGTGTCTGAAAACACTGCATGGACTTTAGTAAAGCTGGACCACAATAAAACATGTTCAAATAGTTTGTGAAGAGGAATAAATCAGATTTGATTAAAACTTCAGCAATATCTACCAGCCTAGTTGATATAAAATCATATGTTGTAGTTGTTTCTGGCAGAATGGCTGCATCACAGAAAATAATTGCGAGGCAGAGTTTAACCTTGCGACTTCACCCCACCATGCAGCATGGTCTCTGCCAACCCCACAATCCCAGCAAACAACAGAAGGAAGGAGTTAATGTGTTGGTTCAGCTGCTCATTTTAAGAAATGTACCAATGAACAGTAACTACAAGAGATGATTTAAAGCTACAAAAACTTTATTTTAATTGCTCACACAGGAGGTTGAGGTGTGTATTGCCCTACGTTAGTTGTTTTGATTCAGTCACTTGCATTTAGCTCTTTTGGGGTTAATGTGCGTGTGTGTTTGTCTATGCAGGCTCAGATCCCAGCGTGGATGTCCCTAGAGGCTGGGGATTGGGCTAGAAAATAAATAAATAATGAAAATCTTTTTAACTTGCTTCAAAAGGAATTACATGGTAGAGAATCTCCCTCTTGTGGTTTTGTAATCAGAATGCCAGATTATGGACATGGGATAGGCTGTGAGTAGAAAAGCTCAACTCAGCTAGATTGTGAACTGTGACTGGTGTATTTTGTTGTCCAGATGAATCATTGGGTGTCTTTAGTATTTAATAATACAGATCGCTCCAGATGGGGCAACTTTCAAATGTCAGCCGGGGTCTGTTTTGGAGTTTTGTTTTCTTGCTCCGTGCTGAACCTCTAGCTGTTGTAAAGCAGCCCCCTCCAGATTTCAGCACCAGGGACAGTTCCTGAACATTTCTCCCTCTCCTCCTTCCGTAATGTCTCCCCCTTCCCCTCCCCCTCCATATGCCTCACGCAGGCCGTATTTGCCGAGAAGGAGGGCTGACTCACTCGTTTACAGCAGTGCAGCTTTATCGTCTGTCTTGGTGGTGGTGACGAGCCTCAATCCCACACTGAAGCTTCCTCTGAACCACTCGCCACCCCCTCTTAAGACACACCTTTTTCAGAAATGTACAAATTTATCAACATTATTATTATTTTGTTTGTTTATTCAGAGGTGATGTCAACAAATAAGTTTCTGCATGTATCTGCTCCAGCTCACCAGGCTGTTTAGTATGCAGGAACAGACGTTTGGAGTTAAACACACACACAGACTCAGTCACACATGGTGTAGGAGGTTGGTTTTTGTAAGAGTCCAGTCACAAGGAAGGATCCAAGCAAGAGTCATAAAAATGAGATTGTGTTTCCTTCTACTTTAATTGAAGTATGGTGTTGACCACCATTTATTCATTTTATTTTAAATTGATTTGATAGGGACAGACACACATCGACAGACAAACTGAGCAAAACAGCAGTCCCATGTCTGCACCATAGTGCAATAGCAACAGCTAATTTGCAGCACTTGTCCCTAGATGGACTTTTACAAAGTACCTCTAAAAACTGAAGTGATAATCATTTAAAATAGCGCAACATAACGTTGACAACATCTACAAACAAACATCAAAAATGGATACAGTCTTTGTTTTTGACATAACCAGAGCTTTGTTTGTTTTTTGAACGTACTAAAACTGACTACAGATTTTAAATCAATCAGAAGTGAATTCCAAACTGCAGATCCTCTCACAGACAGGAGAGCTCTTTGAGCAAAAGTGGTTTTTCGAAAGGGGACCTTGCAATTTCCATTTGAAGCCGCTCTAGTAGATCTGCTATTGCCCTGCAGTCTCTTAATAGTGTTGGTGCAAATCCATTTAAACACTTAAAAATCAAAATTAAAAGACTATGATTTATAAAATTAGGAAAGTCCAAATTTAGCCAAAATTCGGCATTTTGGCTAAATTTTAGCTTTTTATATCAAAAGTCATTCTGATTGGCTTTTGATATAAAACATTTAAAGCCCGATTATAGAGACTTGCTAATGGTTTGGGTGTAGTTTGACTAGTCTGAGACCAGACAGTAGCTCCATAAGAAAAATGTAAGAGGATGATTGAATTCAAAAACATCTCTGCAGTCAAGTGTTAAACAATTTCTAATAATTTTACAACAGTTTATATTTGATCTAACAGTTTTGCTGATTTTATCAACATGGCTCCTAACATTTACTCGTTGCTCTGTAAAAGTAAATTTCTCTTGATTCAGTTAGCAGCATGTTCTACTAAAAATGTAGAAAATGCCATCATCCATTTGATTGCATACAGTGGAGGAAAGTTACATGTTAAGTAGTTATTGTTTTTAACAAAATACTTCACTGACAACATTTAGAACATACACAGAAAAGGATCTGTGACCATTTCTTTTTTGCACAACCACACTATGTTTTTCAGATTCCTGGGTATTTTCTTCTTTTCAGTTCACCGCATAGCTTTTCCATAAAATATGGGTCATAACTAAGTAAGAAAGTTGATTTCTATGATGATTTTGCCATATGTTAGTGATAAGCTTTCTGCTAAAGACCAAGTGATGACCTAGTTTCTGTTAACTAGTGAAGTCCACCAGGTCTGTTTTTAAAATGTTCATGTATTTCAAATGACATCCACTCTTACAAGTCTTCTAACAGATCCTCCACATACCTACAAGCAGCACAAGGCTCTTTTCTATACAGTCACTCTTAATTTTATGCCAGAACAACCTTGAGATTTTTGCTATGGAAACCTCCAGTTTTATTCTCAGCCCACCAGAAGCACACAATTCCAGCAGAGTTTAGCAGACGTCAGATATTTACTGTACATTTGAGATCCCAGCGCATGGCTTCACTCCCAAACAATTGCTTTATATGTAGACAAATTGTTTCCACCAAGAGTTTGCTACATCATTCACCGCTTCAAACACGAGGCTCACCATTACTACTGAGCTGTTCAGATTTTCTCTTACCTTGCCCTGTCAGTCTCCTCACTGCGCGTCGTGACAAGATGGGTATGAATCCTCCTCCAGTTTTATTGTTCACACTTGCACCTGTTTTGAATGTTTTAATTCTAGTTCTAATTGTAGATGTGAGCAGGTTTAGGCTTGTCATTTTCTTGCAGACATTTCTTGACCTTGCTGGAGATCAGCGTCTTCCTTGTTTGAACAGCATGCTCTCTCGTCCTCATTTTGAAGAGTGGCTAATAGACATTGACCTCTGTGTCATGACAGATACATACCCCACGTAAACAGGAAGTCCTTCTGAAAAATATCCAAAAACACAGCATACTTTTAAAAAACTTAGAGTTACATTTATTTAAAACACTTTATTTTCCCTTTTGTGATTTGCTTACAAACCAACTATAGATTTTTTTTCTCGTTCTCTTTGGTTTACTTTGCTAAATAAAGTAAACCAAAATAAATGTTCACTTTTTCTAATCTCCAACTATTTGCACAGGTTCAAGGAGTGCTAACAAATGTGGCCAGTGTGTGATGAAAGGAAATTATCAAAATAATTGACTAGACAATGGTGCAGTTTGTAAAAAAAATAACTTAAAAGAATTGCAGGCGAACCTATAAGTGTTCTGCGTAAAAAAGTTAATACAGCTGATGACAATTTATTGTCTTGTCTGCTGCATCTTGATATTAATCCTAACCATCCAGGATGGAGGATATTTTGATTAGCTTTCATTGGCTGAGTTCTCTAGATGCCGAACACCAACTCGACATTCCTGCTGACTCATGACACTAACCACAAGGTCCAATCTCCAAATCAAGTAACAAATTCCAGAATATTGTCTTAACAAAAATAACACTGAGCTTATAAAAATATAACAATTCATTTTCTCTGTCTATTCCTCTGCATATAGATTAATGGTTGTATGTCCTCATTAGTCAATCTGTACTCAGTGTGAATTTAATGAAACAACAAGCCAGCTTTCATTATTTGCCCAGAAACACATCCAGATCCAGTACTTTATCCTCAACCTGTGGACTCTTTTATATCTCTGAGGCATTTTTCTGCTGGAAGAGCCGCGTTACACGAGTGTTTTATGAGATGGAGGGATTTATGACAATAATAATGATGACCCCTTTAGATATGTGTTGTGTCTCGTAGCCCTCGGTTGGCATTTTCTTTTTGGTATGCAATGTAATGGGAGGAGAAGAAGTGATGATAGCCGGTGATATCAGCTGAGGCAGAGTGTTGCCTCAGTTTGTGTTAGTGGATTAAACACGGTTTGTGACGGAAGATCAGAGCAAGAAGTAATATAAAACCACAACCTACGAAGAGTCATGGCATTACATCGAATAGTCTTTGAACATATCTCAGTGGAAATACTGAGGGAAAAGCCACTGATTTCACATCCTCCCAATGTCCAAAACAAAAATACTTGCATATGAAAGCAATCGTGACCCCACTGCCGCCAACTTTGTCGAGATATTTTGCAACTTTTCAGACCCCACTGATGCACCTCTAGTTAGCATGCATATGATAGTAGTGAAATAAAAAGACTGTATTTTCACAGGATGATATGGTCAGAACCAGGCTCAATGTGAGCGGCTCACTGTCACCACAGGCTTTGAGTTTGAGCCCAGAGCAGCACATAGGCAAAACCAAAAAGTTAATGCCAGCAGTAGCTCTTTCAGGACAAAACTAAATAGATAAACTCTGAGCCTGTAGCACAATCGAGTGAATGAAAAACATTACAAAACAGAATTTCTGTCAGCAATAACGTCTTTAGTTGATGTTTATTGGAGAAAGACCAGGTTGAATATAGTCTGACAGGATCGAGTTTATAGAACATGATCGGTCTCCCAGTCCACTTTTAACACCCGGACCACCAGTAAAACTGCACTCTGAGAGCAAAGTGCTCTGTTGGGAATATATGGAACAACTAGATATCTAATATAAGATGGAGATTGATTATTAAAGGCTTTACAAGTTAGAAGGGGAATTTTAAATTAGATTCTTTATTTAACAGGGGTACAAAGAAGAAGAGCTAAACTTGGAGACATCAGAACTCTCAATGCAGAATTCTGGATTTTTCTTCAACTTATCTGGACTCTTCTTCAACTTTTTGGACTTCCTAATCATAAACAAAATGCAATAGTGCAACCTTGAAGTAACAAGTGCATGCATTAGTTTTTCTGCATTACTAGTTCAGGTTTCTGTTGTTTGCATTAATGCAGAATTAAAAGAAGAAGGTAATAGAAACCAGTTCATTATGGGATGTAAATATTATGGCTTGGTAAAAGATACACCAAGATATATTCCCATTAACATCTGTAAATATAATCCAGAAAAAAGTGGCTAAGTTGTTTATTATATTCATACTTGTCCAACAAAAAAGAAAATTAAAGGTCATTAAGATTATTTCTTCAAAACTTGCACATAGCCTATTGGATTGATCAACTTTAGGGTTAAATATAGGTTAGTATCAACAAAATAAAACTGGAAATTTATCTCAGAGTTACTCTATTTATAAACGAGGGACTACCATTATTTTTCAGTTCAATTAAATATACTTTAAATGTTATAACTCATATAATACAATTTTCTTCACCGTTGTTGTAGTTGTTGGGGCCAAGCAGAATCTGTATTACACTGAATGTGAAGAAAGCTTTGACTGAAGACACAGTGTTTTCTTCAGATCAGTTTTTTGTTGCGATGATTAAAGAATTCGAATATATGTTTATTAGCTAATGATATTCTAATAGCTCATTAGTTCAATCCATATTCAGACCAAGTAAACAATGCTTTGTTAATTTTTTTCTTGCTATTGACTTGACATTATTGACTGCTATTCAAACTCTCATAAGAGTTGTCAATACAGTTTGCTGGCTGAATTAATAATGGGATAATAATGCTAATACTTTTTAAAAATGCTTTAAAAGGCATTTAGAAAAATCTAGTCCGTTATTACTATTAGCACAATAATAATTATTGTATTACTAATAGTTTATTGCTACTAGCATAAAATTAGGATTTTGCGTAATATTCTTCAATGATATGCTAATAATTTCATTTATAGTTCATCCTGTAATCATCACTGAGTAAATGCTTGACTGATAATATGCTATTGTTATGCCATGTTTCCCTGGAACTATTGATGTGACTTGACAGATAAAGTGTTTATCTTCTACCAATTATTTTGATGAAGCTTTTTCAAACATAGAGTATTGGGAAATCATTAATCACAAATATGTTAATAGTTATTTTGTTAATTACTAACACAATTAGCATAGCACAGTGAACATAGTTATGCCAATAATTAAACTGCATTAGTATAGCATTACACACAGTTATGCTTGTAATTTAATATATTAGCACTACAGATTAAACTGCAATGCTAAAAAGGCAATATTTACTGGTGTTTTTTTAGCGTGACAGTTTTCAGTCTACAAGCTAAGCCAAGGTACCAAGCAGCTGAATGGTAATTACTGCATGCTAATTTGACAACAAATGTCAAATCTCACTTAGTTTTAATTTAATTAGACAAAAGTGTCATGCATTTTTGTTAGCATGTCCTCTGAGCTCCTCTCCAGAGCAAATTTAAAGCCTTCAGCTGAGTAACCCAGTGCTACTTTTCACCCTTCACCTCACTTGCAGTTGCTTTTATTGCTGCAGACATTAAAAAAAGCTCCAACCCACCTCCACCAACCCAGCAGGCACCTTTGTGCTGGTAGGCAGCATTGCAACAGCTGACATGAGCAGGCACAGAGAGCTTTAGGTTTAAATTGCAGGGGTTTGACCTACGGTACATGTATTACATTTGGCTCTGGTTAATTTTTAACAAATGCACTTGTGTTCCATTTCAAAGCATTTACTTGGGTTTGATGTTAGCCGTGTTAGCCGCTTCACACACAGGGTCTGTATGCACTTTTGTGCCTGTTTGCAAGCCCTCACCACGTCAACAACATACACTTTGTAGACTTTTTGTCTTGCTATTGTTGTGCCGTAACCTCTCACTGTTTGCTGACTAAACAGGACGCATTTGCTCGATGTGAAAGGGGAAGGGAACTGACTCATGATGCTCGCACAGAACAGATTGCTGCTGGCCAGTAACCTGACATGTGATGCAGATTGTTTTCCACCTGACTAATGACTTCAGAGCTCACTGATTGCCATTAATCTGAGACCTCACTGCTTTAATTTGGCATTGCAGGAGTTAGCCATTGCTTACTGCTATTCCCTCTTCCTGGTGCTCTGTGTCGCACATTCTATTTTAAATGCCGTGTGTATCCCTCTTTTAGCCTGGAATTGCATTGCTTTAACCTATTGTTATTCAAATTATGTATACTCCTCAGCTATGAAAGATTATAATATTGCTACTGGCAGCAGAAGGGTTTGTTGCATTTAATGGGAGTTCATTTGCGAATCCGTGAAGAAAGTTAATGGGCCTCATGGTTATGATGTTGTTCATGTGCAGTCACTGATTAATTGGCAGTCAAACTGTGTTTTTTTTTTTATACACCCAACCAAATTTCTTGCATGGAATGTAAAGCTACTCTTGCATTATGGATGGTCTGTATGAAGGATAACAGTTGCAGTCACATTCTTACTTTCCTTTCTAAACAGAAGCGATACAAATATTTTTCATTTTCTTATTTATTGCAGGTTTGTGTAGACTCAGATTTATCCACTTCACTGTCTAAATCCCAAATGATTCAGATAAAAGCCACGCAGCTTTTCCTTTTATGTGTGACAGCGGCCATCTGACAGACATGATTCATGTCCTTGGACGGCTTTGGCATCTGCAACAATTAGGAACCAAGCTGAACGCTCAAGAAATATCGGTGAACTATTCATACCATAATTCAGCTGCTTGATCTGAAACTGCCCAAGTCAAATACCCACCGGCCTGTTTCTCAGCAGCTGTGTTTAAGCAAACAGTGCGACCCTCTTGGAGCTCCAGAGACTTTCTGCTAGAAATTAGGACATTTTGTGTAAACAGAGTTTTTGACTCTGTTTCTTTGTCCCGACTGTTCTCTCTGAGTTTCTGTCACTTGCTTCCAGTTGGATGGTTGTTTGTTCATTTGCACACTTGTTCAGTTTATAAAAGCATGCTTAAAACTTTTTTTTTTCTTCCTTATTAGGAAAGACATCTAACCCTGCAGCTTCTTGGATGTTTGGCTGTTGAGTTTTCCCAGAACTGCTCGCCTCTACTCCTTCGTTTCTCATCTTTCACTCTGATTAGTGAAAACACATTGCCGCCAAAACATTAACAACAAAAACAACAAAAACATGGATTGAGAAACAATGTTGTTCCAGAGCCAGACCATAACACTAGTAAAATCAAACTTTTGGAGGCAGTTGTGTTATCATCGCCTTGGTTTCTGGCATTTTATCTATGTCCTTATTCTTCTATGAAAACTCATTAATCTTCTAAGTAAAAGTAGGAGACTGGAACGCTGCTCTAAATTCTTCTGCTGCCAGTTGTAAGACCTTCTGATTACAGAGCAGTAATTGCTCTCCATCTGCTCTTAGTACTTCTATTAAGACAATGAGAGCAGGAATTAAGAATTAAAATATGAGACTTGTGAATTTTAAAAGCAAAAGACAATGTGGTAAAAATCTATATAGATATGGCATAAAACTATGAATGCTTGTTGATAGTATTTTTCTTGTCCAGAAGATTTGAATTTGCACAATGCTGAAAATGAAAAATATGAGCAATGGAATCACTCTGTATTTGCAATGTTTACAATGAGGAAGGATGATGGCTCACAAAAACCAGGTGTTCTACAGTGGGAGTTAATATTTAATAGGTGAAATCTTTGAGCAATAAATATCCAATCTAATCAAAGTCAAAGTGATGCAATACCTGCACCTTACAGGCCTCAGTTGGCACATTACATGTCTAAGTTTATTACAAGACAGTTAGAAAATATTGTACCAATATATCTTTTCATAAGAGACACTTTTTTTAAACAATATGGCTGCTTGGATTACATTTGCTGTCGAAGTGGAACAACTACAAGATGTTGTTCCTGTTCTCTACTTCTGAGATGAGTTCAAAGTAGAAATGTTTATAGAAAACCTGGCTGTGCTATGCAGAAACCTTGACGAACTGAAGAACACCAGACCAAAGTTCCTCCACAGCGTGAGAGACCGATAACGTCAGACTGAGAGAACTACTAGGAGTGGCTCCCGCTGAAAGTGGATCCAGTCTGTTGAATGATGGGATCAACTTAATCTTTCCCATCACTTGTATGAGCCTTCAGATGTCACTCAGCATTAACAAGCCAATATGTCTGCAGTTACAAAACATTTTTTATGGGAAGTCAAACCTTCCACACATAGGTAAGATATGTTATTGATAAAACAAAAATATTTATCAGTAGTCTAATTTAAAAGATATTAAATCTTTTGCATGTTTACAGAGATGTTCAAAGCAAATTTCAATATATAAAGTTTGAATGTTTCTTAAAGTGGGGATTGTGTATTTACTTTGTTAATGGAAAGTCAAAAAAGTTCTATAATGCAAGTACATCTTGTCTCATGAAGTCAGCATTTGAAACAAAAGAAATGGAAACTCGGCTATATGATCATAATCTAATAGAAGTCTGTTTAAAATTTTAACATATGACATGTAATTTAAAAAAAAGAGTTAAATTACTTCCTTCAGTGATTTCTGCAATATGAGCTCATTAAATTGCTTCAAGTCCAGAATCCCAGCTGGGTGATGTTGGGGGACGATTAGGATTTGTGACAATCTAATTTGAAAAGAGGTTTAGTGTTTCTGAGGTGCAGCGGTGTACACTAAGGTTTGCTTGACAGATGACAATAGAGATTCTTTCCAAAAGGAGGCAATTTCCCACTGGGTTTATGTGCAGAGTGTTTGGAGAGTGTCAGAGTAGATGAGGATTTGTGTGAAAGAAGTCAATTCCTCAGCCACCAATGCTTCTTTGTGGAGCTGTGTTTCAACCTCAAAGCCCTGACACCCCCACCCCAAAAAAAAAAAATCACCTCCTAAAAATCCCATTTCCAGCGGCTGAGGAATGATCTCCTGTACCAAAGGTGAAAGCTAATCTGGACGCAGAGATTTTCTCTTCCCTCACTGTCCTGACAGTCCATGTCTGCCTTTACAAATAAGCTTAACGAGATGCAAACATGTAAATTGGCTGCAACAGAGATTGAGCGTTCACTTAGATCCGAGTGGCACTGACGGGACCGCTGACGAATGGCAAGATAGAGCCGGGCTGAGATCACCACAAGCAATCTGTAATCAGAAATGGAGGAAAATTGCATTGCGGTATGGGGATGCAGGGAATGGAAAAAAGACAGAGGGAGGGATTGAGCCAGACATACAGTACCATCCCAGATAAAGGGGTAATAATTTCCCTATTTCTCCTTCTTTCTCTGTCTGTCTCGTGGTGTTTGGCCATATAATCCCATCATTTTTCATCTCCTTATCTCCCCATCACTGTTTTTCATTGTTGTTCTTGTTCCAATCCTGTTGGATACCTCAGACAGCTTATTTTTCATGCATTAGCTTATCCTATCGCTGTCTGCTTGCAGTCCAGAGTTTTCTTCAACACTCTGGTGTCCAGAGCTTGACCTACAGAAACACAATCCCAAGGCAGTTTTTTATCATTTTTTTTTCTTTTACACCCCCTACAACCTTTTACTAATCACAACCACAATCTGTATTGTGATTTTTCTCTGCTAGATCAATACAAAGTAGCTCAAAGACATTAAGAAGATGCAATAACATATATTTTTAAAATAAAAATCTGAATGTATGGAATGCATCTGTATATGTAATGAAATCAAGTTCAACCAGTTTCTTCTATACGTCGCCTGAATAGACTGTGTGTAATTTAATCTGAATATAAGTCCAGCTGTTTTTTGAAGGCGTTTTTGGAGGTTTTGTCATCATGAAATCAGAGGAACAAAATAGAAAGGCCTGGGATAAAGTTTTGGAGAAGTTTAATGCATGATTTGTTTATAAAACAGTAGCTAAAGAGGACTGACATCGTTCAAAAATGTAAATAGTACGGCGCACCTCAAACATACCACAACATGGTTGCCCACTGAAATTGACAAGCCTAGCAAGGAGAAAAATAATCAGAGAGGCAGAATGCTGGTCCGAGTTGATTGAAAGATGATTGGAGCCAGATAGAGGACAGAAAACAGATAAAGTCCTGAGACTGGGGCCGTGTTCACCATTTAGTAGAACAACTCCAAACGTATAGCCAGTTCTAATGGGGTGGTTTAGATAAAAGCACATCTCCTGTTAGAATGACATTTGCATTTTACACTAAACAGCAAATTTTAGTAGATCTAATTTATAATGTGTCAAGACTTGAACATTAATTAGCAAATTCCCTCTATCCATTCTGACAGAGCTGTTTTTCAAAAGATGACTTGGCAAGAATGTCGGTCTCTGATTGGGTAAAGCTGTCAGGAACAGTCCCCAAGAAACTTCCTGTAATGGCAGCAGAGAAATTAAAATATCATACTTTACATTAGTTTCTGTAAAAAAAAACATAAATTATTGTGCCTCCCACTTTAGAAACAAGCATCACTGTTTGTGGTAGTAATTTAATTTATTTTTCCTTTGGGATCAATAAAGTATTTCTGAATTTAATTGAATTTCAACAAAATGTGCCAGAGGTGTGAATACTATTGCAAAGCACTTTATTTTTATATTTTGTTTAAAATGATGTCAAGACCACATAGCTATACTCTTCTTTTTTTTTTTTACAACAAAATATTTCATAACTGTGTAGTTTCTATGGTGATGGAGTCATCAAGGACCCAGCATTACTTGTCTTTTTATGCATTTAGCCAGTTTAAAAGGACACTGCTGGATGTTTGCAGTGGTCACACAGAGAGAGCTCATGGAAATGGTGGACAGCAACAGATGTGTGTGAGCAAGAGGCCTTTTTAAATCCACTGGGTTAGAACCACACGCACAAGCCTAAGCTTATTTACCAGCTGAGACCTGAACAGCCAGCGAGCAGAGCATTGTGTTGCTAGCAGAGGCTGGCTTTAGAGAGCCCGCTCTCTGCTGTGGCGTCTTTAAGCGTTAGCGGAGCAAAGCCTGTGGAACATGGCCCTATTCTCATGAACTGTTGAAATAAAAATGTCAGGTTTTCATTTAAGGCATTTAGCTAGTGAGCAGAGGGAAGGAGCTGCGGGCCAGAGTAATGTATGCTCCCTCTCTGTGTCGGGGAGCTTGAAAGCAGAGCGTGAGCGGGATGTGTTAAAGGGGCCGCGGCGCTTCTGCTGTTCGCGTGTGCTCCCGTTTGCCCTGTTCTTTCATCTGAGCGCCTGACTGCCAGCGCATGTGCTGGTACATACATGTGAGCAAAGCCAGCAGCATCTATTTAGTCTTCCGTAGTGTGTGTGTAGCAACTGGAGGAGATGAGTCACCCTCTCAGACAACACCTACCTGCCCCTCTCTTACTCACACACACATGCAGGAAGGCCATGAAAGTGCGGGTTAGTCTCCATCTGCTCTCTGGTGCCATGTCTTAAAGCAATCTTGTCTTTTATTTTTATTGATTTATATTCTTAGGTTGAGACGCTAGAAGATTTTATTTTCATTACATGGTAGAGTAGAATTGCTGCTTCACTGACCTCCACATTAAACCAAGGTTGTTGGTTTTTTAAATTATTTATTTTTATGGCTTGTCCTATATTGGTGGCAAATTTTGGGATTCTTGACGTACAGAAACTAAAAGGTATATTACGATTTTCATTTGGCATGCGAGTCATTACATCATAGATAAATTCTGGTTCTCAGGTATTGATATCATGTATAAAAACAATAAAATTAAATACAACAATATACAAACTACAATAAAGCAGCATATTTAAAGGGAGGAGGGCAGATTCAGAGTCTGAGATTCGGAGTGAAGTGATGATGGTGGAAATGTTCAACAGTCTGTCTGCAGAAATCTACCAAGTTGCTGCAATGTGATTGACTGAGCTTTTGCAAATGAGCAATTGTACAGATGTACCTATTAAAGTGGCCAGTGGGTATCCATGTATAATCATTGAGTGGCAATTCAATATTAAAACAACAATATTGTTTTTTTTTTTCTTGAGCTTACACACGTTTTGCTTGAAGAGTTGCTATAAATGGAAAAAAAAAAAGTCTGCTATGAATAAATAATTTTCTATTTAAAAAAAAAAACATTTTGTTTACAATGCCAATTATTTAGTAAAAATGTTAAGAATGCAACCTAGTTATTGGGTGAAAAATAATAAAACAGAATAGGGAGCCCTGTAAAAATATGAAGCAGCGGTTAGTGTGTGATTAGTTTGGGTTGTTCTAAGCGTCCAATGTTTTGAACATGGGTGAAATTAGATGTCCTGGTTAAATTATCTTTATGGACAAATAAAAACTACAGAGAGTGAGAAGGACATTAGAGTCTTACAGTACATTAGACAGCAGCTTCCCCCTGTTTTTATTTGTGTTTATATCGGTTTCTTCTTCTTCTTCTTGTAGACATTGCTTGTTAAATGGGAAAAGGATCAGGGGGGTTAGTCCACATGAATTATAAATTTGTACTTGTTTGCAAGGTTCAGCAACTCATTCAATTATTAGTTGGTTCATTAAATGCAGTGCCGTGTGAAAGAACTTGCTCTTTTTTAATGCTTTTGCTTTTTTTTTTTTTTCAAAGTTGAATATTGTAGATCCTTAGACTAATTTTAATCTCAAAAACAATCAGGGTTTGAAACCCTCTCATGCAGTTTCAGGAGATCTATTTCTCCAACAGCTAACGCAGGTTTTGCACTGGCTAGTCAAAGTCTGGACTTATACCTATTTTTTCTGAATCTTAAATTGTCACATTGCGGTACATAATGTTGTCTAGAGGCCATTTTCAAGTAACATATTAATAATGGCCTAATAATGCAAGTTCTCCCTCTAAATGACTAATAAACTTTAGTTTTGTACAGAACAGTCCACACTGGAACTGGAAGACATTTAAAATATCCAAAATAAAACGCATCCCAAAAACAATAAATAAAAAACAATTAATCATGATTGAGCTTATTTTAATTTATCATGTGGTTAATTAATTGCTTATTGCCACAGGCTTGAGACATGGCCTGTGACATGATCTTAATCTGGGTAAAATATCCCAGAAACTTTCCAGTGTGACTGAACTGAAGCTGTTCTGTTAAAATCTTTCCACAGTGATCTAAAAGGCTCGATGTCAGTTATCACAGATGCTCGCTAGCAGTTGGTGTCACCATGGCTGGTACAACCAGTTATTAAATATAAGGGGTTATTACGTTTTTACTTAGTGAAATGTGAAAGGAATATCGATTTTATTTTCCATTTAAAAAAAAAAAAAAACATTGTTTGAAAAACAGCCATTTCTGTTTATTCAGGAAATCATTGCTTGACAATAATATGTGTTTGAATGGGAACTTAGGCAAAAAGACAAAGATAGAATACGTTTGTAAGGGAGCAAATACTTTTTTCATTGCACTCTATCTGCATGCTGCAGCAGCTGCAGTTCCGTTTTATTGAAATTAAGCCTAATGTCAAATGCAACACTTCTAATCTGCGGCTCTGGAGAAATTAACTCTAATGAAACAATGTCCCTCTGATGTATGAAGAGATAAATACAGCAAGACCGATGTGTCTATGAATCAAATTACACTGCTTATCTGAAAGGGGTTCATCTTTTATTCCCAGGCTCGACTTCCTCATCATCTCCTAGTGCTTATGGATTTGATTGATGCGTGCTTGATTCCAGGTGATTTGATTATTTGCTTCGCAGTCACCTGTGTTTACCTCCATCGGTGAGGCGCTGATAGCAAACGTGACCGCTGGTTGTGACTGCAAGCTGAGTGACAGCCACCAGGTATGGCTGATGACCTGCAGTAATGGTGCGTGACAATTTTTCTGACTGTCGTCACATTCAGCCTGTTTTTGTGTGTGTGTGTGTGTGTGTGTGTGTGTGTGCTGCTACCATCTTGTCTCTCTGTGTTTGCCAATATGTATAGGCAAGCCCGAGTGGGTTTGATTTGCAAGCTCGGGCCGGTTTTGTTACAGAGTTGGCGCGGCCACTCAAGGATGATAAAATACGTTGCTTGATAGAAACTTGGAGCCGGCAAGCCACGGACTGTTCACTGGAGGATTTTAATTTTGTTTTCTCTCGCTCTTCCTCTTTTATTTTCTTCCCTTACAGTTTGTGCACTCTTGCATGCACCAGTGTGATTACAACGGGAAAGGTGGAATGTTCTCTAGCTGACGGTTCTGGAATTTAAACAACGGCAGTTGCAAACAAAATCCTTTTAACATCTGGGAGGCACTTACTTGAGGGTTTTACAAGATGTGCAATTCATCATCTCCACCAATCATCATGTAAATCCAAGACATTCAGCCTTTAAGTGCTCACTGATCAGCAGTGTACTTGTCCCTTTGGATTTTGTGGGCTTGATAAAATTGCACCAACTGTGCCTGCAGGAGATTATGGATCAAGTTTAATTGACTCTGGTAATCTGATTTTGGCATGGAGACGGAGAACACTAGATTAAAGTTGTATCTCCAGCACAAACAAGGGATCAGTGCTGTGTTTAGTCACTGAGGCTTATGGACAGTTGAGGCATGTTTAGATATAACATGCCAGCTCCAATCCAGGTTGAATCTAAGCCAAACTGACCTGTGTGCTAATACAGTTGCCTGGCTGTAATGAATTGCAGTGTCAAAGGGTTTAGCCACCTTAACCTGTCAGTCAGACGCAGTAATAAAGTGTTTACAGTACTGTGATGTAATATGATGGGAGTAATGATAATAACTTGAGTGGAGGAGCTACATGTGAAAGTGGTTTCTGCCGCTTTCTTCAGCTGACATGCTGCTATAGGCTTTGGCTGTAAAAAAAAATACTACAGGGAAGAGATGATCAGAGCACACTGCAAGCTAACACCAATAGCCTATCGATCATCACGACAGCCAAGTCAACGAGGGAGCTGCAGCTTCGCAATCTGGATCAGCAGCACTGCACAGACGTATATGGATAATTGGAAAAAAAATAAAATATCTGTAAATTTAAGTCTGGGTGTACAGATACTTCCAAAGGTATCCCCACCCCTTGAAATTTTTTGACATTTTCTCGTCTTACAGCCACAAACCTCAGTATATCTTGTTGTGACAGATCAACACTTTAATCTTGGTCTCCGCTGACCAGAGCTCTTCTTTCTGAGTATTGGCTCTGTCTCCTACATGACTTTCAGCAAACCTTAAGCAAGTTGGCTCCATAAAGGCTGTACATGTGGAGCAGATTGTTAAATGTTTGTCACAATAGATTCTCCCACCTGAGCTGTTGATATCTACAGCCCCTCCGGAGTTACCAGGTGTGTCCTTCCAGTTTCTATTATTACGATCTTTTGCCCAGTCCTTCACTGTCAGACTTCCTGGTGTCAGGGAGTGAGTGAAGGAAACTGGAACTCATTCCTTAGATTCCTTTAATAACTGAGGTTAAAAATAATAAAGAACTCATCAATATTTTTGAAGTAAACACATTTAGCAGTTTTTGACTGTTTGTATGTGATTTCATGGAATGATATGCTTGGAATTTTACAACAAAATCAGATTAGCGCCACAGAATATTTCTTCAGATTTTCACAGACTAAATACATTTTACATTGCTAGCATGAAGAAATGTTTCGATTGCTTCGGTTGCGGACTCTTAGTTTAGGTGGACGGCCATGTTTTGCTGGTTGTCAAGCTGATCAATACTCTATGTCTCGATGTTGCATCGAATACATCGAATACTGCTGCTTGCAGTGATTAAAGCGTGGGATATAGTTTTTAATTTCAGATGCTGTTTGTTCACTAATGTTCTCAAACAAACCTCAGAGTCCTTAATAGAGCAGCTGGAATTATCCAGAGGGTCTAGAAATGTTGCAATAAATTTAAAGGGATATTAATGTTTTTGCAGGACGCTGTGTGACTGTATGTATTTATTACTTAGGAGTGAAAATAAAATTCACAGAGGATATCACCAAATATCCTCTGGTGATATTACGTGAGATCACCAGAGGTAATAGTTTGGTGATAGTTGCAGTAAAAACTAGCTAAGTTGCATGATAAATATATATTTCTTCATTCACAGACAAGGCCAGATGTTTGTTTTTTTTATTTATTCATTTTATTTTATTTTATTTTTTACAACAGGTGATATTCTGCATTCTCACACAGAAACTTGAAGGTTGGTGCTGGAGGTGGGAGTATGGGTGAATCTGTGAATCAGTGCAGAAGATGTGGGATGCAATGCCAGGAGGACAATGTGAAAATCGAAACATTTTCTTTAAAGCCCGTCAAGTGTGAGTTGTGTTGGTGCTGACAGAACCGAGAAGTGTGTTCAAAGCAACATACAGAGAATAGTATATTAAGTCGAGGGATTATCTACCTGTGTACACTGTCTGCCTCTGATCTTCTGGAAAGTTTAACAGCAGCTTGAATATATGTGCTTTTGAGACTTTGATCCTTACATACGACTTTTCAAGAATTTAAGAACTTTTTAGCGTATGCGTGTAAAAGAAGCTCCTGCTTTTCCAGTCTGTGTTCTGTCTGGGTATCACATTGTGCGGTCATCCTTCTTGGTCCTTTCTTCTGGGGCCTTTGGCTATTTGCCAAATGTCACAGCAAGATCACAAACACTGCTTCTGAGAGCCACATGTATAACAGATCAGCCTGTTCTCCTTCTAAACGTTAAGCTCTGAAAGGGTCCATCTGCTGACAGTCACCGACTCTTTTTATCCGTCTTCCTTTCTTCCACTTCTCCTCCATCCTATTCAGCTCTAAGGTCATTTTAAATTGCCTATCACTGTTTTACTCTATGCAAAGCATTAAAATTAGAACTACGTTCCAGGCTGCAGTTAGACAGTCTTCACCTCTCTGTTATTCTAAGTAAATTGGCTAAATTGTAGTAAAATCTCAGTTTTTCTAATTGAAAAATGATTTCAGATTTATAGACTTGCTATTCTAAAATTTAGGGTTTTAGTTAAGAGCTGAATTAACAAACCTTTTCATTAACGACTAGCTCTTGTTACTTAATGCCAAATTAAGTGTTTTATCCATGTGTGGCCAATAACCAAAAACAGTGTTTTAAATCAGATCATAAATTATTAGATTTGATTAAACTCAAATAAAGATTAAAAAAAATAGCTGCAAAGAAATTTGCTAGTGTTTATAAAATAATTAAGAGATTTTCAGCTCTGCTTCCACTGAATCTAATCAGCAATGAAAAACAGACTCTTGAGTACTCTAACTTTATGAAAAATATTGTTTTATGAATTTATGTAGAAAACAGCACAAATACGGAGTTTCTCCTTGATGGGGTCCTCTGTGCTCATCTGTAAAAAGTTCATCTGGGTGGTGACATTATTCTTTTTTTTTTAATTAGAAAATTACACATTCTCACATTTTGCTGATCTATTAGGAGTTTAATAAGCTCTCCATTTGCAGAACAGTTTCACATTATGTATCATAGTGTACTTATTAACACCCCTGGTAAAAACCTGTGAAAAGACTTCAAAAACATTCCTGCTGTTTTCTAGTTGCATAATTTCACATTGAAGAATGCATAACACCTTGACTTTTAATTTGGATAACTTTATTTAATGAGAATAAATCCTGTGGCTGTAGCAGTCAGAGGGAGCTGACCATTCCTCCTTACACTGTCTGTGATGGGATGTGTTAATTGTAATGTTTGTGGTTTGGACCTCAGGAGGAATAATCTCTACTGTGGTAGAGACTAATGGGATTCTTAAAAACACAGACAAATAAACAGACAGAGTTGTTGAGTTTGGCACACAAAATTTGTGTTGATTTCAGTTTTTGGTCCTTATACTGATGAAGATACGAAAGACAAAAAATGTTCAGCTTTTATCAGAAACCAGGTGATTTGTTATTTTTAATATTCTGGTATTTCGAAGGGGTTGGACAGCAGTACAGTTGCTAGCAGTAGTGCCTTGCAGGAAGAGGGTTCTGGATTTGAATCCCAGCCTGGGGCCTTTCTGGATGCATTTTTTCCCTGTGCATATATTGGTCCTCTCAGGGTACTCCATCTTCCTCATACAGTGGAAAAATATAACTGTTAGGATAATGGGTCTCTCTTTAATTTCCCTGTGGTATCAGTGGTGAGTGTGTGTGCATAGCAATTATCCTGTGTGTTTCTCTTGCGCTTTGTTGGACTGGTGACCCCTGGACAGGTGATCATTTCTACAAAATAGTACTGCTCATGTCCTTTACAAACTTAACTGAAGTGAGGGTTATGACGTCATGCAGGCGCACCCCCCTAACTTTGAGCATGATAAGCTTTCCCATATTTTCAGCCTTTGTTTCATGCCAGACAGACATGGTCAAAAATATTGAGATTAGTGTTGGAAGAGTTCATAAAGTCCTGCTGTGTTATTACCAGGTACGTTACTTTTCTATGACGCTACTGTTTTGCTTTAGTTTTTTTTATATATATGTATTAACGATAATGGCAATCTGTAAATAAAATGTCTGGAAATACTTTGTGCATTGCAACAAGTGGTTATATCAGTTAGGAAGTGAAGGCTTCCATATCCACGACGACTGTTGGGGTGACCACCAAACACATCATATTGTCAGATTTATTTTTCTGCTATTGTCTGTCTTGAGTTGCACTTACTTTGACTATGTTGCATACTGTTTTGTTTTTTTTTTTTGTTTTTTTTGTACCAAAAGCATCCCAGATGTTATTTATTGTGTCTGATAATAAAATTTGTAAAAATCTAAGAGATCTAAGAAAGACAAAAAAAAAAGCAAAGAGGGACAAATTCTTTTTCAGAACACTATATCTCTTTGCTACGTTTAGTTGTAAATTATTTTTAAAAAAAGCGTCTCAGCCCACACATACTGCTGACTTTTATTTATTGGGTTGAGCTGTGGTTAAAGACTCACTAGATGACAGACTGACATTCTGAATTAACATTAGAAGCTCAGTGATTATCACTTCACGTCCCTTGAAACCTTTTGCCTTCTTCCATCTCACCTGAAGCCATTTTGTCAGAGCCGCCATCACTCATCATCATGTTTAATATCTCACAGTGTTTTAGCTCTGCCTGCTCTCAACACTGTAACAACTAATTTCAAATGAAAGCTGTTTTTCTACACCCTTTTGTAAAATTGATATTAAATTTTTCTGTGCTATTAACTGCCTTGTTTTTTTTGGGGGGGTTTTTTGATACAAATCTGGTAAATCTGAAACTCAGAAGTTCTTGCCATTTGTCTTCTTTCCCTAATCAGAAGAAACTGAGCCATTTGAAGCCATTTACAGTTGGAATGTCTTTGTGGTATTGTGTTGTTTTCCTAAAAGGACCACTTGCATTCTGGTCTTTCTTTGCTTCCGTACGCTTTCTGTTTGCTCACAGTAACTGTTCATTTGATTGCTTGCTGTAGTTGGAGTTTATAGCTTCTGTTTATTTATGTAGAGAAATTTCCTCTTAGTCCTCTTAGGATGCTCTACAGAAAAAAAAAAAAAGCAAATTGGGATATTCAAATCCAGTGGCATACAGTCAAATGTAATCCAAGCATAATACAGTTCAGTTCAGTCAGACTTAATATATTGGAGGCTTACAGCATATCAGGATCTCAGACATTGAGAACATTTGTCATTGTTGTGTTTTTACTGTGATCTGCACATATTTTTGATAAGTTTGTGGAATCCATAATGCTAATACTTCAGATATAAATCCTGCAGTTTCTGTTTTATAAACATTGGTTGTAAAATCATTTGAATGCCATGAATAGCTTTGTGGATCTTTTATAACATGAGCACCATGTGAATGCCGTCCTCTCATTGCCATGGCATCCACTGACAGTGAGTAGGAAGCCTGTTGCAGCATTGTGTTTTATTTGCTTCATGATGACTCACAGTCAATGTTTTCCACCATCATTATCACCCTTGTAATCAGATGTTGCTTGGACAAACCTTCAGTGACCTTTGTGATTGTCTAACCAGCTGTCTACTGACTGCAGACACTGAGTTGCATTTACACAGAGTACCTGTTCATTTATGCCTTGTATCTGTTATTTTGTTTCTGATTAACAAAATAAACATTTGGTGTTTTTTTTTTTATATGTGTTATAAAGACTAAACAGTGTAGCTGTGGCCAAAGTGGTTGAATACAGTTCAGATCAGCAGCTTATGTCATAATAATAAATGATTTATTTTACTTTGGCTATACATACATGCTCAAATACATGCATAAAGTGGATGTATTTGAGCATCCAGCTATTGCTAGCTGTCCTCAGCAATAGCTGTATACATTTATTATTTGGTTTATTCTCATTGTGAAAAACCTTTTATTGTGATAAGAATTTTGAATTATTCTGATTACAGCTAATTTAACCCTTTTTTCTGAATAGTTTTGGTCAGATGGTTGAAACTTTGACTCTAGTGGAACAACACAATTGTCTGAAGAACATATGAGGTGTTTTAGGAAGACTGAGATAAGATTAAGCTTTTATAAATCCTTTCCCAACACCCTGATGTCAGCCCTACTAAACGTTTTTAATGCTTTACAACTGGATTTGTGTCAGGAAACAGTTCTTGTTTTTAAATGTATTTGAAAATGTTTTGTTATGTAATCATTTTTTCTGAATAAAATGGTCTGAATGCATCAGGTTTAGCATCCCGAATGGATGGAAGCTTATAACCAGAAGTGAATATATATATATATATATATATATATATATATATATATATATATATATATATATATATATATATATATATATATATATATGTGGCAAAACGTTACAATATGTCTTTTTGGGACTAAACTATTTTTTACAGGATATATTCTTTTAAAATCTAAGACTTAAAAGATCTGCTGAATGGATTAGGATTCAGGATGGATTTCTAATCCCAACAATCAGCAGTCTACTTTAGAACAGTGCTGGTAAAAGCTCTGAGTCAGGTCACAACCCCTCACAGGTCCAGACAGGCTCACCGGCCTTTTGGATAAACACGGTGAGGGAATCTCCCACTGGGCTCGTTTCTGAGACAATGATAGAGCCAGACAGCTTGTATGTGGATCACTCTCTGAGACACAAAGTCACACCGAGCTGGCGGGGCTTATGGAGATAAGGTGCACTTTATTTAGCAACTTCAACATGATGGAGCCAAAAATCACGACATCACTCTTCATTTTGCCTCGGTCTCTGCCAGACACAGACAGTGCGTTGACTGCATACAGGGTGTGAGTGTGGATTGTTTTCAAAGGCCCCAATTTGTTCGTGTGTAGATCTAAAGCTGACAGGAACTCTTACAAAGAACTTTGCATCCTTAGAGATTTAAGCTGTAACGGTCACAGTTTGTGCCACATCTGAACGACATTTATTTCACATTTATTGTATTATATTTTCTCTCCCTATTTGTTTTTCTTTAATCTATTTTTGGTCCAGAATTTTTCCGCTGGCAGCCCAGGAAGCTTATAATATTTTTGCATTCAGTCACTCTGCCAAACATTGTCAGCTTAATGCCTGAAATGTTGAATGTAAATGCAGAAGGAAGACTATTCGCTCAACATGGTTGATTCTCTTTTGTAGGGATTTGGACAGCATTCTAACTCAGACATTTCCTCGACATTTATTTGTGTTTTGCTCACATATCTCATCAGAGCACTATGCTGTGGATATGTATCCTAGGAGCTCATTATGTGTCATTATGTATTTTGGGGGGGAGGTGGCTGATTTTCCAAAGTGCTTTCATTTTTCACACCAAGATTTTACTGACTGATGGTTTTTCATGGCACTGATAGTGACAATGTTTCTCTTGTTTGTTCTTCTGTGCTTCAGGATTTGAAGAAGGTGCTTTCTTTCCCCCCCTACCCTGGGGAGTTTTTGCACCCGGTCGTGTATGCCTGCACGGCGGTCATGTTGCTCTGCCTCTTCGCCTCCATCATCACGTACATAGTGCACCACAGGTAAGAGGAAATCTCATAAACTGGATAACATGCCTGCTACATTCAAGGCTTAGTCCTCTTCAGCCTGGCATGCTGAAATTTAAATTCACAGTCATTAACTCCACCTCAGCGTTTGGACAAGCGGGCAGACGGTTACATAATCTCCTAATTTCTCACCTTTTTTTCCACCCTCATGGTGGTTTGTGACTCCTCTGCCTCAGATCCTGGGCTCACTGGGGTGTGAGTCAGATGCTTTAGGCTGCTGTTAAGCCCTACAATCTGTCTAAGAGGATAGAAAACATGTACACATTAGTGTCTGTGGTAAAGCATGTGTTTTAGTCCATCATAAGACAAACACGTGCCCCCAACGGATTTGTTAGGAGGTACAGAGGCCACCTTTGTTGCTTTATATCTGAACGAGGTGAGAACATAGAGGCGGGCACTTCATGGGATTTAGTGGAGTTTACCTTCAGCCTTTTTTAGGTTTGTAAAGTAGATATTTGCTCGACTAGAATATTGTTTAAGCGCAGCAATAAGTCACTTTGTTAATTGCCGTGGTTTATATGCAGTGTTTGTGAATTAAAAAGATAAGATGTTGAACTCTTTTTGCCGTTGAGATATATCCTATTGAACTAGGAAACAAATTTGTTAGCAGAAGAAATGAAAACGTTAAAGAAACATCCGCTATAACTGTATTACTGCTCATATTCAATTAACATTTTACTTGACACTAAATGTATTATTTTTGGGTACTGGAAGTCCAATGAGATATTAGTGTGACCCTTTTTTAGTGTGACATCTAAAGATATCTGCTAAACATCAGATTTTTGAATCTGAGTTTCATCAACAGGTTTCCAGGTTTTAGGCTGTGGGTATTATGCTTACATCAGGAACCCATATCTTGAGAACTGCTCAAACCACAAGCATCTTAAAGTATTTTTGGGGAAAAAACAAAACATCAGTTTCTGTTTAGGCTAGAAGCAAAAAAAAAAAAGAAAAAAAAAAGTCCATATTTTAAGACGCGATGGCAGATTTTATGTTTTGCACACACAGAGTTAGAGGGGATTTTCCTTCAGTGTAGCTCACATTAACGAACTCTTCCACCTCCTCCACACCTCCCACTAGGCTCTCCCTAACACTAAAACACATCTCTGTTTAGTAACACTTCAGTATCACTCCAGCAGACTGACAGGATCCAAGCCGCGAAGCGCTGGGACTGGGTGTTAAATGGGCAGAATGCAAGACAGTTCAGTGATAGACACAGCATGGAGTGGGAGCTCATGTGGAGATATATTTACCCACAATGAGGTGTGTGTTGGCTTCCTTTTCCAACAACAAGATATTTCAGGACAGAATTTGTGATTATTGGTAAACGTAAGACGTTTGAGCAAAGGGAAATTCGCAGCAGTTGGTATAATTTCCTTAAACCCGAAAACCTTTGAAAGCAACTGACACAATTTACATCAAAAGTGTTCACAGTCAGGACAAATTAACAAATACTTAAATCAGACTGCAGCAGTCAGAGAAATTTTCCAACACTTCACAGCTTACACACCAGCATATTTAGAGACTTTACAAATCAAACTATGCTGAATTAGATGTGAACTCCTGGTGTTTGCAGAGGTTAGGGACCATAGCCGCCCACAAGTAGCTGAAATTCACAAATACTTATTCTAAGAATGCATTCATCTGATTATTTTAAGAGTTCAAACACAAATGATACCATAATATGCATTAATATGCACAATTTCGCTTCAATTAATAAGCTTCGATTTCAAGGAGGTTTAAATAGAATCAAGATTAATCAGGAATTGCACTGATGTATTTTATTGATGAGATAAAGAAATAAATAAACAAACATTAACCATGAAGTTAAAAAATGTCTGGAGGAACTTAGTGCTCAAAATAATTGTTGATGTTTCAGAGAAAAGAGAGGAGTGAGTCATCCTGGCCACTGCTGGACCGTCACAATAAATCTGATAAGAAAAAAGACCTAACACACTTTTTCTCTTATTTGAAACTCCAAAAGTAGTTTTGCGTTTTCTTTTTGTCACTGTCTCTGAATGTCAGATAGATTGACAGAAGAAACTTTGTCTATTTGTTTTTACAGTCTGTTCTCTGTCAGACGCTTTTAAGCCACATCGTTTTCACTTTTTGTATCTTTTATTACTTCATTCGGCTGCTGCTGCCTCTTGGCAGAGTTCACTGATGCAGGTGTCTCTAAGAAAAGAGCCTTCATTACACGTGATTTTTTTCTGCCTTAGGGGTTTTAACTTTGTTAAAAAGCAGCATAAACAGCATTTAAAAATAATTTAACTCATTTAGCGTGTTGTCCAGCCTTAGGTAGCAGCACAAATTCACAGTGAAGTCGGACCTCAGTTTAAACTGTGCTAATCTTCTTACAGTAATTGTGTCAACTTCAGCAGCTTCTAAGTTGCTGCTGCACGTAAATTATTTTGAAGTTATCACCACAGGTTTTGCTTAGCAACAGCAGTTAAACGCAATTATGGTAATCTCTTTGACCGTATGTTCCACCATGTGCATATTTTTTGGCTTTTCTATTATTTGAATTATCAACAGTGCTTTTCAAAAGTATTCATCACCTTGAGCTTTTTCACAGTTTTTCACTTTGTACCATAAAGTTCAATATATTGCACTGGGGCATTATAGACATAAAGTAGAACATGATTATGAAGTGGAAGGAAAATGATGCATGATTTTGTTTTAATGGTCGGTGTAGACAAAACAAAAGAGTGGTATGTTCTTGTTTTCAGTCAGTGCTTTGAATAGCCATCTTTCAGTGCTGTTATAGATTTTGGGAAATGTCTGTAGGACTGTTCTGTCTAGTTTGTTTTCTGTTTTTATTTGCAAAATAGCTCAAGCTCAGTCTGATTCGTTGAAGAGCATCCCTGAGAATTATATTCAAAACATTGCCATAGTTTATCAGATTGATTTAAACCTGCTTTGACCTGACCCATCCAGTTGCAGCTCTGACTGTAAGTTCAGGATTGATTTCCTGCAAGGTGAACATCCTCACCATTCTGAAGCCTTCTGCAGCATCTAACAGGTTTTCTTCAGGATTGCCATGTTTTTAGTTGCTTCATAATGAGTCTGACCTGCTTTCCTGTGTTACTAACAAAAATGATACATCATGATGCTGCCACCACTGTTTTATGACTTACGTTTTTTTTGCATATACTTCAGAAGTTGTATTTTGGCTTCATTAAAAACAATCACCTTTCACAGTTTCCTTGGCAAGGCTTAGTTTGTGTCAAGGTGCGTAAAGAACTTCTTTAATAGTCTTGCCACTCTTCCATAAAAGCCCAATTTATCAAGTTTATGACAAACAGTTGTGTTCGTCTCCTCTCTCCCTGTCCTGTCTGTCTGGGACAACTGCATCTTTATGACACAGTTTGTTCAGTACTGTTCATAAACATACTGATGCTGTGATTACCCATCAGATAAATTTTCCACAATTGGATTTTATTTAACAATAATGGGACTTTTAAGTTCTTACTTGCACTAGATTTTTTTGGGAGTAACGGAGAATGAATAAAAATGCATCTTTTTTAGATTTTTATTTTGATTATGAAAGTATTTGTAAGATTTCCCACTGTGGTAATGACTCTAATAAACTTTGTGCAAAAATGCTTAAGATATTTATAGACTAAATAACTAATTTAGCAGGAGTCCTCTAGCCTATTTAAGCTTTTTTTCATTTCAGACATCCATTATATCAACCTCTTTGTGTCTTGTAGTGTTTCTTCATATTCAGTTTTTTTTTTTCTTTGTTTGTTTCTCCTCTAGCAGAATAGGACACAGTTCGTTAAACAGAGCAGAATTAGTTTCTTTCATATCGTTTTGTTAATTCCAGCCACAGATCTTTATCTTATCCTCACTTTTATCTCTTTTCCTGACATAATAAATATGAATTAGACTGTAACCACTTCCATCGCAGCTTGTTACTCTTTGGTTTATGAGACATCAGCGGCACGTTTGGCTTGGCTAAACCTCCTCGATGTAAAACGTCTTATATTACAGTCTGTTGCTTTGTTGCCCCTTGCATTTGTGGAAGCGGTTGGTTTTGAGGTGAGAGAGTACGGTAGATGCAGAGCCGGGGCTGTTTTATCCCCCACCAACCCTCTAAGAGACGGAGATATGGAGGGTTGCCAGGTTAATGTACTTGACCCAATGAAAGCCCGCAGCAGAACCTGTGAAAACCTCTTCCAGGGAGGCCAGCAGCCACCCTGATTTATGGGCCTGGTGCTGGATGGACCTGGAACTCAGCGGCGGCCCAGAAAACAGCAGCTCTAATTCTCCCTCCCCTTTGCAGGAATCAGTGAAGCCCAGCCCAAGACACGCCTCCAGGCTCAAACAGTCGCTGCTTCATCTACAGTGGGCTCACGTGCAGCCAGGGCTCTACTCCTCCATTTTGGGGAGGGAAGATTTCCACAGCAGGGTTATGTAATTTCAAACAGGGACAGTGACTGAATCAACAACAACAACAAAAATTGAGAAAAAAAAAACGCAATATGAGCTAACAGAGGACAGGAATGAAAAGATTAGATGGTCTGCTAAATCACACAGCCCAGCACACATGTTGGAAATGTCTGACCTATTTATCCTTGTCTTCTAACAACTGGGTGGAAAGCAATGATGTGGGTTGAGTGCCCAGCTCAGGGCTGCATGGACCCTGATTGGTCACATACTTCTCAAAGTGAAAGTGCATTTGCATCAAAGACACCTACAAAGTTTGGAAAAAGTATGAAACAGACTGGAATTTGATTTAAGTATCTCTTCCTTCCTTGTGTCCTATTATCTGTCTCACTACTTGTTTATGTATAAAGCTGTAAAGTGAAAAGTCTGGAATTTTATTCTTGAAAGATTTGAAAATCTCACTTTATCCAGCCATCTTGAAAATAGAATTTTCTAGTTCATTATGAAACCCAGCAGAGTGATTGTTGCACATAGAGCTATAATTACTAGATGGTGTGAGTTTTGGTGAGTAAGTTGTGTGGGAATGTTGCAGACTTAGTGATGAAGTCATACTGGAGGATGAATATGCACACTTACTGGTGCCTGAAATATTATGTGGCGAAGCAAATTAAACTGATCCTATCCTGGTTTGTGCTTAAGTTTCAAAACTTTTCATATTTCTTCCTTTATTTTGTATTCTGGGACGTTCTGAAAGATTATCTATCTAAACATCAGTCTTCTAAAGGTTCAGTCGGAAAGGGCTTAAAAGCTTCAAGGCTTCGTCACGAAACGGAGCAGGTGGGTTTGTTCTCGGTTTTCCAGCTTTGCTTTTTTTAGATCTCATGAATCACACAATTTAAAAATGTAAATGGGCAGTAGAAAAGGAAACAAATACATTGTTAATCTTTGAGATGTCTTAAAAAATTTACCAGTGATGTTATTTCCAATATAAAATATCTAATTGTGTAAATATTGATCAGTTTATTTTAATAGCTATATTTTAACTAACTAATTAATTTCTAAATTCTCATTTAACTCAACAATTGGTTGAGTTAAATGAGATTCAGTTCTATAGAACGTTTTGTGAGTGTGAAATAAGTCCTTGCAGAACGTTGAGTGAAGTTTATTAATTTTGAACTAGAGTGAAATAAAAAAAGCAACAATATTTCATAATTCATGCATCAAAACTCCCTGCAGAGTATTTTGCCAGTATGGAACCTTTATTATGATTATATTCTATCCTAAGTCATTAATTAAGTATCATTAAAGAGTTCAATATAAAAGAGTTAGGTAAAGCTATTTTGACTCTTTTTGACATTGTACTTTTTAGAAATAGTTCTTAAAAATAAAAACGTAAAAAAAAAAAAATTATAAAAGTTTGTAAATAAATGCAGGATTAAGTCATTTTTGGAACAAAATAACAGATGACATCACAATACAATATAAATTGCAAATTTGAAGATGAGACTACCTTAAAAAATCCTGTCCTACCCTAATTCTACACATTTATTAAGTTGTTAAAATACTGCCTACACACAAAAATCCCATTGAGTAGAAATTTAAACCAATTTATTTCTGTTCCATGGAAAAACCTTTGCAACATGTTCAGATGGGGTAGTCGGGGGATAACAGCTTGAGGCAGCAGCATTGGTACATCAACAGATTGTTGCTGCGTTCCTTACATAATGAGAAAATCTATTCAAACTCAAAGCTATTTAAAACAAGAGGAACATGCAAACATGTAGGAGCAGGTTGTGGTAAGGAGCTATCTGAGTCAGTCTGCATCCCACATGGACAAGTTGTTCTCCTCCGCACACCTGATCCAACTCCTCAGTCCTGGTGAGCTGCATTCTGGGTTTTCCTGTTGAGCAGTTTTAAAACAAAACCCACTGATTGGCTAATTTCTGAATAAAATAGAGTTTAGCTGCATCTTTAATTTTTTGTGTTGTCTTTTTCTTCCTCCCAGCGCTATCCGCATCAGCAGGAAGGGATGGCACATGCTTCTCAACTTCTGTTTCCATACGGCGCTGACCTTCGCCGTGTTTGCCGGTGGCATCAATCGAATCAAATACCCCATCATCTGTCAAGCAGTAAGTGCATTCTCCTTTCTTCCACCTTCACTCTCAAAGCTTTTTGGAAAAAAAGAGCATTGTGAATGTGTATCCAAGTGTCAACAACCAGGTCAGTGTGTGCAGCCCATGAACTCAAAGCAATCTAGGTTTTATGCTCTCATGCTTCCGCAGTGTGTGGTCTGGGCATTCCTTTAGTAAGGTTGTGGCACAATGACGGTAATAATTCATGCTTTTGCCCCACATAAATAGACACAGCTCCAGTGGCTTTTGTCTGTCTGTGTAACCACATCTGAAGAAGATATTCCATACAAGTGTTTTATTTATATATTACAAAAAGAATCCTGTCATATTCTTTAAAAAATTATAATATATTTGGTTAAGATGATTTCTGTATTTTAGACTCTTTTGTTTTGTTGGTTCAGTTTTAAGTTTGGGTTTTTACAGGTGAACCTCAATCCATTAGAATATGATTAAAATGTTAAGTGGATCAATGGAACTTACATATATATTTATTAAAAACTCCATAGGAAAGATAAGGCATAAAAGATCATTACTAAAGAAGGTGGATTCTAGCATTTCACTTAAAAAGTTAAGTGGAAGGAAAAGAGTTCATTCCCTGCATAGGTAATCCCATCCTTTAGAGGTTTGTAATGCAAAGTCTGTTCAAGAGTTTAGTGGAGATTCACCACATGGTTTCTGTTCCACACTGAGCCAATCTGAACCAAATAGAACATCAGAAATATTTCTGATTACAATTAAAGTACAAAAACTGTTGCAAATGTTGCACACATTTTTAAAAATTAAATTATTTGAGAAACACACTCAAAATAATCATTTATTTGGGAACATAGGTCGGTTGCTCTGTGAGCTCCTCTGTGTTTTATTTGTAGATTACGCTTCCACTGTCTGGTTTTTACAGTTAGTTATGATTATGAGGAGTTCTCTGCTGTTGTTGTAGATGGTGCAGAACCACAGTGGGATCATTTCCATGTCAGGCTGCATTGATGCAGTAATTCAGGCATAAGGAGCCCCAAACAAGTATTCAGCGGACTTCCTGTTCGGTGTGGACAGTCTTTTCAGGAGGTTGAAATTTCCATATTAAAAAATTGTTTTTATTGGTCTTATGTAATATTCAAATGTTCGAAGAAGTTAAGTTTTGATTTGTTTTTATTGGCTGTAAGCAAAAACCAGTGATAAATTCTTAAAATAATGCTCTTTGTGTAATGAGTTTCTTTTTTAAATCATTTTTTCATATAGAATTAAAATAGTAAAATAATTTACCTTTTTCATAATATTTAAATTTGTTAAATTTGTTCCTTTGTGGCTTTTAGTTCTTTAATATACAAAGAGGGAAAGCAGTAAAGACGCTTTGTCCTTTTTTACCAACTTGTTCTAGACAACTCCTGCACTTCCTCTGATGTAAGTCGCTCTCTGTGCCTGCATTGGATGTCCTGTCAGTGTGATCATCTTTTTGCTGCTCTAGTCTCTGAAGCCCACAGAGTTGAATGAATGAGTTAGACGGAGCGACACGGAGAATTTAGTTGTCAGTACAGATTTGGAAACAGGACATGCTTTTGTGCCTGTTAGCAATTTGCTATTTTTAGGTATTCATGAGGAGGAAACATGAAGGGATGCCATAAAATATATTAAAGTCTGTACTTTAAATACAGATTAGCATTAAAGTATAAATACTGTTCCAAATGTTGCATTTTTTTTATTTAAATTATTTGAGAAACACTCAAAACGATCATTTAAAAGTCCAAATTTTGCTCTTATTTGTGGTTAAATATCATTTTAACAATATTCTGACATTTTTACAAACTTGCTTCTGCAAATTAATCTCTACTGTCACCTCTTCTGGCTCAACTTTCTGTAAACAAAGACTTTTACGCCTCTTTTTCTATTTTCCCATCGCAGTTTTTGCTGCCTTCTGTCACTCCCTGTTTGTTTCAGCGGGCCTTGTTCGCTCTCCGTTTTGTGAGCTGCAGCACATTTGGGACTTAGCTGTCTCTTCTGCCTTCGCTGGCACTTAAGGTGTCCCCTCAGTCCACAGAGTAAAGACTCCACTGTTACCTGATGAAATGCACCCAGCTTCTCCTGGCCTGTCTCACCAGCTGTCATGTCTTCCTCCACTGGAGGAACTGTCACAAATTGGCTGAAGTTTGTCATAAAATGCATCACCCATCCACCTACCTGCTCTCTGCCATTTAACATCTCCCTACTAATTTCATGATTTGAAAATATGTGGTTCCATTTTGCTGTGACAGGAAGTGAATACCTGACAGGTGAACCACATTTTTTCGAATTGTAAGCAAACCTTTGCCAGCTTAAACAAGTCAGCCATGAATTTCTGACCACTGGCAGGAAAACTGAGTAATGCTGCATTTCTTGTAGAAGCACAATGTCGTGATGGGGAACAAATGCAGTGACCTGGCTTTCACAAAGAGGTTACTTTAATACTTTTTTGGGGGGGGGCGGAGGAAACAAATCATGCACAATTGTGACAACAGAGCGACTCACAGAAGGACGGAAACTGGCTGCAAAAAAGGACATGTATAAAAAAAAGTGAATTTTCAGATTTGTTCTAACAAATCTAAATGTCAGCATAGCCTTTACACTGGCGTGCACAGTAAAAGAGCAGCAACAGACAGACTGTGCTGATAGCTGATGCTCCCTGTCTGAGTAATGTGATGCGTTCAGCTGAGGCTCAAATGAAAGCCGTGTGGGAGCGACCTGAGCTCATAGCGTGTGCTGTTAGTAATAATTACAACACACAAAGGAAGGCCAAAACAACTCTCTCTGTTATTTTTGTCACACCCACAAAGGGAACATGTTATGTGTTGAATTAATAGCAAGTCATATCAAATTATGGTAACTCTAGCCTCACACTTTAACAAATATCTCCCTGTGCAAAGATTCTCAGCAGAGCAAGATGTGTGACTACAGCTTTTCTAAAAGCTACTTAGTGCTCTGATGGAGCAGAGAAGACGTTCCATAAATTGAAAAGTCGTGGTCCGTGTCAAGAAAAAGGAATAAAGCACCCTGGACCTCCTTAGTCCTGATTGAGTTCGTAGAACACTTTGAAAACCCAAAAAGTCACTAAAGTCCATAAAATAAAATGAGAACTAAAAACAGAATCACCTACATAAAACAAACCAAAAACAACAAAAGAACAGTTAAAGCAATAAAAAAACAGAAAGTGGAAGAAAATAAAAGACTAATAAGTACTGACTGATATCTTCAGCTAGAAATAAAAGTCAGTGGCATTAACCACTTGTACAAATAAAAGGCGTTGGCTCCACAGTTTTGTTACAAAAATGTTCTGTGATCTCGTCTTTAACAAGAACTAGTTCACTCAGGGGCTGCACAGTGGCGCAGTTGGTAGAGCTGTTGCCTTGCAGCAAGAAGGTCCTGGGTTCGATTCCCGGCCCGGGGTCTTTCTGCATGGAGTTTGCATGTTCTCCCTGTGCATGCGTGGGTTCTCTCCGGGTTCTCCGGCTTCCTCCCACAGTCCAAAAACATGACTGTCAGGTTAATAGGTGTGTGTGTGTGTGTAAGTGGTTGTGTGTCTCTGTGTTGCCCTGCGACAGACTGGCGACCTGTCCAGGGTGACCCCGCCTCTCGCCCGGAACGCAGCTGGAGAGGAACCAGCAACCCTCCTGACCCCATTAGGGAAGAAGGGTGTAAAGAAAATGGATGGATGGATGGATAGTTCACTCAGTTCAGTCAGGTTGAAATTAATTGATTCACATTTACAATTCACCTCCTAAATATTCTGAACTAAGTTGTTCAGAGCTCCAATTTAAAATAGATCTCATTCATTTATCATAATTTCCCTGAAATAAATATGACGTACTATGTAGATAGTGATGTTATTCATAATTAGCCTGTGAATTATGGTATCCCCTAACATCCACTTTATTTTGTCATCTTGTCTTTGCTGATAAAAAAACAACAAAGAAGATTATCTGAATTTGCAACAGAAATAATTTTAGCCAGGCTCTCAGTAATTATACATTTATTCAGAATTTCAAAGCCATAAAATCAGAACTAATTCACGTTGCCTTTATGCAACTTTGTTCACAAAGGAATTAAACCAACATGATGTTTTTCTTTAACAAAATCCTGAATCATTTTAAGTACATTATCTGACAAAACCTCCAATCATATTTTTTTTATTTTAGCTGCTTACCTCCACGATGTTTGGAGTTGGAGCTGCAGCTTATCTGCACCTCTTTGCTTCATCTCTGCACATAAAGAAAAACAAAAAAAATCAAAGTCTCCAGCTAATATACTTTCATAAAGAGAAGGAAAAGGCACCATAGTCCAGTTTAAAGATAGAGCCTAAACTATCGATGTAGGTCCTCACATGCTGCCTGTGTACACACACACACACACACACACACACTCTCAGAGACTGAGAGCAAAATGTTGTTGTTCTTTCTACATGAACTATCCAAAGTTTGCTTCTAAAAAAACAAAAAGTTTATATTTTTAAACTTGGACATGTGAGAAGAAACTAAAAAAATTTAATTGGGGGAAAAAAATCAAACAGGCAGTTTATTCAGCGCAGAGATTTATATTTAAATTAGGATGTTCTATCTCTGTCTGGATATCTGTAAGTTTTATTTCTACTTGTCTTACTCACAGTTTATTACATGCTATTAGTTGTTTCAGACCTTCAGCCTTTTGCTGAAGGTCTGAAACAAGGTCTGCTGGCTTGTAGGAATGTCTAAAAAATACTGGAAGCTAAAACCAGCTAATTTTACCCCCCTGAGTGTCTTCAGCTCTCTGTAACTATGTTAATAGAAACCCCTGCAGCTCATACTTAATGACTTTTTCTGAAATTACTCTCTTTTGCATCGGTTCGCTGTGAAATATTTGTAACGTCAAATATTCAAGTTATGGCTATATAAGCTCGGAGCTGCTGAGATGATCATTTTTCCACACAGCGACAATTAACATTTCAGCATACATGTATTATTATTATTTATAATAATGTGTATTATTATGTGTTGTGTGTTGCCGTAGCAACCAGATTGACAATGACCATCAAAATAAACCTAAATCTTTGCTGATTAGGTTGAGAGATTGAGTTACAGATAATTATGGTGGAATAATATTTAATATAGATTTTACTTGCTTCGCTGAAGTAGTTATAATTACCTAGAAGACTATCTGAAAAAGCAGGATATTTATTACACGCTTAAAGGCCTGAACCACCTAAAGTAGGATGTAAACTGCAGAGTAAAGTTTGACTGACAATTATGGGAACATTTAAAAGAGCAAAATAATGAATGTAAACCAGGTTTTGGCAACACACTCGAGCATTAATGTCCAGGCTATTTTACATGGAGCAATCTGAATATGCGTATAATATCAGTGATCAGTATGACATAAAAGGACAAAGATAGTGTCTAAAATAGTCTGGAGTATATTCTATAGTCAGTACCGGTGTTGAGACAGATCAGCCCGTCCTCTCATGTAGAAAAGCTTAAGCTCAGTCAGACTGACTGAATAGGTGTTGGAAACAGAATATTTTTTTATTTTTTTTTATTCGACCACAGATCCCAATTCAAGTCAGGTCTGGACTTGGACTGGGTTACTTTGACAGATAACTGTGCTTTGATCTAAACCAGGGGTCTCCAACCTTTTATCTTCTGTGACCTACTTTTACACAAAAACATCAGAGCTGCTCATGCTTGGCAAAATTTACCTAAATATCCAACTTCCACAAGTCATAAACGGATGCTTATTTTCCATATAATAAAGCATGTCAGTGTTCAAAAACTTTCATTCACAAGCATTAGAGTGTTGTATTTGCTGCTTTATTTCAAAATGGTAGAAATGAAAATGAACACGAAGAAAAATATGAGTAGCACTCCTGAAAATGTGTAAAATAAGATTCAACAGCATGCGATGCTGTCTGATTGAATGACTTGAGCTTCTTTTAATTCACATTTGGTCAAAAACAAACAAACAGTATGATTGTCTGCGCTCATACGTCCACCATCTTTGTATAAGGTGTTTGTCATTGATGGTGCGCCATCAGTTCAGACAGAAACCAAGTTTTCAACAGGAATTTATTTCCAACAACTCCCCCCTTTGTTACACAGTTGATGTCAACTCCCTTTGTGGTGATTTTCAGTAGCAGTAATGTCAAAGACTCCTCTTTTATGGTAGAGTAATCAAACACCATGTGTGTGAAAGCAGCCAGATGCGCCGTGTCACTGCAGTCCACAGACTCATCACACTGCAGTAAATACAGGATCAGAAAAAACTCAAATGTCAAAACTGCTTACAGTTGCATGCAGCGCGGTTTAAAATAATAGCTATAGCTTTGATTTAAATTGAAATTATTTATTTAAAACAGGTTTACAAAAAATGTTACTTCAAAGCACTTTACAAAGCAAACATATCCTAGAGTATAATATGTGGTCAAGTCAATACAACCATATATAGAGAGAGAGAACATATTGTCCTACTTTGTTCTGTCATCTTTACAAACTTTACACTTTTATGGCTGATATAAACTCCAAACCATTTTTGGAGGTATCGGCTTTGAATGAAATCCGGTGGGCAGGAGATCACCCAACACTTATGAACCACAGAGCCTAAATTTAATGGCCCATAATTACACATTTGTCAAAAAAATTAAGCACTCTTCTACTGCAGTGATTTAGCAGTGTGGCTTTGGCAACAAAAAAAGGATAGTCTCTATTTTAGGCTGGTGGTCATAGTTTAATGACTAATTGGTGGTTATGAAGAACAGATTTTAGGTTTATATTATCTTAACATATGGCGATAAACACTCCAAAGAATACCCAATACACTTTCCATTGGACAAAAGATTTATGTTTGCTAATCCCTGCAAACAGGGATTTGCTGTTCATGTTACCAATAAAACTGTCAACGCAATGAAAAAACGATGAATCTCCATAACTTTGTTATGATGTCTTTGCTTATGTCTATGGTGGCCCAACAAACTGCAGAGTTCTTATCAGGAATGGATTTAGCGCTGTGTAAACAGATGAATCTCTTTTTAACACTGTTTCAGTGTCACCTGAATGCTATCGTTTCACTATTAAACATTCAGTCTGCAGGCTTTTATCTGCTCTAAGTGCATAATGGAGACAGAGTTTAATATATTGCTAATTATACTGTTATTTAGCCGTATAACCCGTGTGAGGTCAAGGCAGGACAAAGCAACAAGGCAACTTTGAATAGACTCAGAAGGTTAAAATGAATGAAAGTGAAGGTTTAGTCCTTTGTAATTAACAGCATTTATAAACTGTTTTCTTGAAATGAATTTTAAACTAAACATTCATGGAGTCATCCACAGTGGGCATGGCTTTGAAATTAAATTTAAAGGGCATGATTCTTTTTTTTTGTGCCACTTTCTCTTTTCAGTTGTTGGGCGACACACCACTGGTAATTGTAGTTTAATTTAAACGTTTTGGGTTTGATTCCTGACTCACATTTATGTATGTTTTCCCCACATCATCCGTCTCTGTTTTACTGGTGAGCTTTTATCTGAACTACAGTAATGGACCTGTCAAAATGTTATTCTGAGGACACTATCTGTCACAACAGTCACTCTATAAGTCCATCTTCGGTGAAGTTTTCACAACAATAGATGGATAATTAGACTGCAGCTGCAGTCAAACAGTTACTCATTTGAACCAGGAAAAAAAAACTGTTGCAGCTGAAGCAAATTATCCAGGATTGTTTGGAAGGAGTGATTATTTATTTAACATGATCTGCGGTCATCAGCAGACGTTCTGTACGGAGAGGACACAGCTGTTCTGTCCGGGGTGAACTGTGCCTCTTGCCCTGGTGGGTTTAGAGGGTGGATAGATGAATTGATTATTCACTTTGAAAAACAATGGAGAAGTGAATTATTTAGTTACAGTATTTTTCATATATTGAAGATTTTCCATTTTTCTAGCTATGAATTCTTAGAATTTCCTTGTAACCACTGAAATAGTTTTTACAGAAAATCTTGAAAAGGTAACCTCAAAAAAATAATCTTTTTATTCTTAAACGAGTGCACAATGCATTCTATGTATCTGCTGTGTTGAAGCACAAAGCTCAGTAATGAGCGGCATCAAGCTATTTTAAGGTAGATGGAGCATGAGAATAAGCGTAATCTTTACAGCAAAGCACAGCCACAATGGCCGACAGAACAATAATTATGTGCCCATGACAGAAAGGCTTAATCGATGTGAGGAACTCATTTTTATCTTCAGTTTCCAGGCCACTTGCTACGTGTGTTATTAAAAACCAAGACTGCAGTGGCAATGAAAGGTGCGCATGGTGATCAGACGGCTTTATTGGCTTTTCAGTAAACAATTTACCACAGAGCTGACCTGATATAACACAAGACGAATGCAGGCTTAAGGCTGTTTTTAATTTTTTAAGTCTTAAATCAAGATTTTTAATCAAGCTGGATAAAATCATGCTAAATTAAGAGTGTCAGTCTGTTCCTTTTGTTGATAATATCTACAAATGACTGCTTATTAGGAAATGAGAAAAAGCTTCCTGTAAATTAGCTGACTAATAACAGAACGTGAGATATTAGTTACAGGCCATGACTTTTTCATGTTACCCATTCAGCTACTGTAACACTTTTATCTTATTATGTCATGCATATATGAATATTAATATCTACCAATGCAGATACTTTCCTATTCACCTCCCTTGTACCTTCAACATTTAGTGCTGTTTTTGACTGTATAGATGAATATCAGTAAACCCACAGAGGATCTGTTAGATATTCTGCTGTAATTTTATACACTACCTGTAAGTGTATTTATGTTTACAGGACTGATTATTATATTTTAAGCATCAGAATGGTTGTTTTACACGTTTATTTACATCATTGTTGCTACTAAATCTGAACAAAGATGGCTGCCAGACCCAGTGACTAAAGTGTAATTAAACGAGTCTTTCTGCCTTCATAAATTATTCATGATTCAGAGCCAACATTGTCTGTGAATTATTCAACCAAAAATCCCAGAGAAGTTAATAAGGTGGCTTCATGGATGCAGATCAGGACCAGAGAGCAAAGAGGGAAGGAGGAGGTTTAAGCTTTTTCTTCCATCAATCACAAAAGGTCAGGATCATTTCCCCGTCTTAAACATCCGACTTTCTAACCGTACAGCCAGTAATACAGATTAACAGGAGAGTGGCAAAAGCAAATGAGGTGGATTAGCAGTGGTGGGAAACAACTGATGGTGATTCTGATTCAGGAAATGTTTCTGTGGAACGTTGTCTCTGCTGCCTGGATATTGAACTTTTAGAAGGTCATACAGCAACAGTCTTCAGTCAGAAGCCTCTTTAGATTTGTTGCTAGACTGGTTGCTAGTGGAGATCCGTCCTGCTCACAGCTTTATCAATCAATCAATCAGTCGAATTTTATTTGTGTAGCACATTTCAGCAGCAAGGCATTTCAAAGTGCTTTACATCAAATCAAACACAGAAACACGATGCAACAAAGAATCAACAATGAAAACACAACATTAAGTCAAGTTCCATCAATAAATTTGTAATTGATTACGTTTCAAATACAATCCTAAACAGGTGGATTTTTAGTCGAGATTTAAAGGAAGTCAGTGTTTCAGCTGTTTTGCAGTTTTCTGAAAGTTTGTTCCAAATTTGTGACACATAGAAGCTGAGTGCTGCTTCTCCTCATTTTGGTTCTGGTTCTTTAACATCCACAGCGACTCTCTGAAGGTATTTGGAAAATATGAGTGATAAACACTCCACATAGCAGTTTATATGTTAGAAAATGTGAATTGCTGCAAAGTTTACTGTTCTGATATGTTACTCAAAGGAAATTTCAACTGGTGGGTTGGCAGTCAATGTGTGTAAAGCTTCAGTATCATGCTTCATGTTCAGTCTGTTAACATAATTGGCCCCGCTGCTGCTCGGGAACCTTTTATGGCTTGGTTTTATTCGTCTGACTTTGTCTCAGGGCTACTGAACATATTTTTTATGCCATTTCTTGATTCAATCAATGCTAACGGGATAACTCTGAGCAGATTTTGGGCAGATGCCCATAACGTTTGCCAGAACACAATTTGGGATAATTGCAGGACTACTGTAGGAGACGTAAGATCACATGGCACACACACACACACACACTGTCAACCACTTATACAGCTCCAAGCAGCGCCTGCAGTACACACATCCATGATGTGTGCACATGTTCAGGCTTGAAAATAAGTGCTTACTCTCCCTCCAAAGAACATTTTTTAGGAGTTGTTGCTAAATTTCAGGCATACACTTTGACATCCACCTGTCCTTTATGTGCCTGTTTCCCCTGTCTTGAACTGTGGCGCGGTTTCTCTGGAGGATCTCATGTCTTTGAGGCCTCAAAGTTATCTCTAATCTCAGTTTCTGTCTTTCCTTCAAACAGTGCCTGCTTTAATATCGACTTGAACGCCAACCCCGCTGTCACACTGCATCACCTCGGTGGCTGTTTTTAGCAGCAGAGCAACATTTCCTTCCTTTCACTCCTGCTATACCTTTTCCTCACATCAGAACTTCTACATTTGGACAGCACGTTTCAGGTGATTGCTCAGTGACAGAGACTGTTGGTAGAGCATCAAACATTAATTAAGAACGAAACTTAGCACAAGATGTGACCTAGATGTGACTCTACATTGAGCTGGCAACTTTAGGAAGACACACATAGAGGATTTCCTCGTTAGTGTATCACTGTGAAAATAGGTGGAATGGAAAGCGAGAAAAAAAAGAAATGTAGTGATTGGTTTCTTATTCCTGTGGGGCCGATTTGAGAGCACCTGAGCTTTCTGCTTATGAAAAACTTTTGGGTGAAGTGGTTAAAATGCATGAAAACAATAAAAGACTGATGTATGTAACATCAGATACATGACCTCCATCCACTCGTATGTTATCCAGCATGCGGGAGAGGCAGGGCACACCCTGGACATGTCGCCAGTTATCATTGTTAGCAAACATAAACTAAAACTATTGGAAGCTTCCCTCTGTCAGTGCTGTCATTACAGGCTGTGCTACTGTGCATGGATCCCCAAAGGTGTTACTTCTAACCTCTAGTATGAATGTTCTATATAATATTATATACATTTCAATAAGGAGAGGTGAAATAGTTTCCTGCTGTTTGTCAGTAGTATTATAGAGAAAGGAAAGACCTTTTTTCTTAATGTTGACTATTGTAAAGCAACAAAAGTATCAAGCGTTGCTTTGCTCCATGACACAGCCAGGGCTTTTTTATTACTTCTCTGATGATCACAAGTTGTAGAATAGCTTGAATGCTTTTTCAAAAAAAATATGTCTCCTTGAAAACAGCCGCAGCGTCTTGGCATGTCAAACATACAGTCTGTGGACTGACATTTGTGACAGAAAAATTAAATGTCAACTCATGGTTTCTCTTTCACCCTTGGTTTGTTTCACAGCCCTGAGTACCTTGGCAAATAACCCATTTTATTATTTATCACCACATGTTTTTTTTTTCTATTTTATTAATTCAAGATTAATTGGCACAATCCTATTTGTGAGTTTATTTTTTTTTATGTTGTTTCATTTGAAGACATCAGGGGACAAACCAAGGCTTATTGAAAATTGAATTTAATTAAATTTTTGTTTGTTTGTTTTTTTTCAGTGGAAAATGATAACAGGAAAATAGTGAACTGCCTAAACATGCCCATATGTTTTCCAGAGTTCAAAAAAGAGTTCATAACAATTGGAAGTGACTTGAAACAGGCAGGACAAGATCCATATTTATTTTGTCACAACACACAATGAACAGGTTGATAAGGGAGTGAAAAAGATCTTTAATGTTCACTGTAAGAAAGCACTGGGATTGAGTTTCAACCAGGGATTTTCAAAGTACGGTACATGGACTGCTAGTGGCTCTCAGGAGGTTTTTTTACAGCAAGAATGGTACAAGTTTATATATATTTTTAACATTTTCTTTCTCTATTTTATACCTGATAATGTTAAACCATGTCACAAAATGATTGGCATCCACTTTACATTAGACACTTTGGATGCCATTTTGTTGCTTAGGAAAAAAAACAGGTTAAAAAAATTCTTGCACTGTGTGGATTTTCTAAATTCTTGTTAGAGTGCGTGGCATGCAGAACTGAAATACCAGGAGAATTTAGGTCAAATCTGGTGGCATCTACCAGAAATCGGAAAATGGGACATCGTCAAGTGAGCCCTTCAATATTACCAAAATATATGGTTAAATATGATAAATTGTTAATGAGAAACAAGATCAACGTACTTCCATTTCCACTCCAGGCCCTGAATTTGAGTCTAATAGAAAACTGTTGGGGTGAGCTGAAGAGAAGGAGCATAAAAGGACCCAGGACTCTTCCTCTGAGACCTGATGGTCTGCTGATAGATGATGTTGTCAGGATATCTTGCAGGAGGTCAAATGTAGACTACTTCTAAATATACACTTAAGATGAGCATAGACGGAAGGCACACTTTCTCTCATGGGTCTGCAGATCTCAGCTTGCTTATTGCCCCAACAAACAAGCAACCAGAAGGCAGAATCCAGGCTGCCATCAAGTACATGTGTTAAATTCAGATTATTAACATTTATTCATATCATTGATGTATGATAAAATAGGCCACTTAAACAAGGCAGAAAATAGCACATATTTCAAATGTATTTGCTCATTATTAAATATTGATAAATAAATGATAAATAAAGAAATGGGGATTTCTTAAAATTATATAAACATGTTTTGCAAAACTCTGCAAAGCAAAACCTTTTGTGTTCGGTTTCTATTGAGCTTTTGTTGTCACAGATTTGCATCATAGTCTTCACCTTTGTTTTGCCAAATTTGGTTTGGGACAGATATTCTTGTTGTCAGTTTTGTTTGTTTGTTTGTTTGTTTGTTTCTTCAGATGTATGCAGGCTGAAAGGTTCCACAAAAATAGTGTAATTTCTACGGTGATTTCCTTGTTTGTGCTCAAACCACTACAACCACTTTCACCTTAGTGTTGTTACGTTGAAGTGGAGCCCACATCCCTGTTCACCTGCACTGTCAAACCTGTGAAAAGTCTGTTTTCAGACATTTGTTGAAATCTTAAGATTTGAACATTTCAGTCTTCCTTACCTTGGATTTTTCTGTAATCACATATTTCTGAAACATGTCTAGGATATTTCAAGTAGCTTCATGTTTGATTCTTTTACAAAATTTTGGTAGTTATCCTGCATTTTTTATATTTTTTCATGCAACCTTAGAGTCTGACATCCATTTGAAAGACATTTAGAATTGCTTTCTCCTCTGAAGCTGTTAAAACAATTTTTCAGTCAATTTGGCCTGAGGAAGAAAACTAATAATGATCTACACCTGGATGTAGGGCATTGATCTCTTTAGGCCATCATCTCATATATTCAGATCCAATACACATTTAATTTTTATGTACTGGAAATGGAAGAACACATAAAAATGATGATGTGATCAAACAGCTAGTTGCCTGATACACACACAGTGTATTTTCACAGGCCCATAACAGATTATGTATTTTGCTTTTGATATTGAAAGAAAGGAGAGTTCTTCCCTGAGCTGTTTCTTGTGAGACCAGTTACTACTTTAAAATATGTTTTGTTTCTGCACACCTGCAGCAATACAGGATGGGTTGTGTGAAGGAAATGGGAAAAAGCAGCAGATCAACACACGACCAGTGTGCTTTTCTAGGAGACACTGATGCCCATAAGTCATTTGTCTCAGATGCAGGACTGTTGTTTCTGTTATGTTTCCAATTCGTTGCTCAGCTGTCTGATTTGAGAGGGGCTCGTTGTGTCTGAATGACAACAGGAGTTTGTTTTTTTTTTTTTCATGCTGTCAAGCTATAACTTTCAGATTACTTTCTGCTCCATCAGAGTCTTGATAACCTAAATTGCTGTTCTTTTCAGCTTTGGGGACATTGCAGCTCTGCAAAAGGATGCTGAGGAACAAAAATGTGACTGGTGTGAAAATATAAAGATAAAATATAAAAATAACACAGAACTTGAGATTCTATGTCAAAGGAATACACGAAAGGTACTAGTTTATTCAGAAATGTATTAATTTAGCACATGTTTATACAACATAAAAATAAAATAATCCAATGACTCAAAAAAAATCTCATCTTAGGGATGGATTTCGTATTTGTTTTTTCACGTTGTTTCTTTTAACTGATAGTTTTGCAACATCCAACTTTGATTAAATCGAACAGATTTGGCCAGACAATTCTTACTGTGGATTTTCTAGACAAAGTCCAAGTTATTCATTCAAGCTACAATATGTCCACATAACATAACACATCTCTGTGAGCAAGTTGTATCTTGACTTCAGACTTTTTGTAGCCATCAGTGGCTTCAGCCATAATTCTGGTCGGATATGTCGCCTTGTGTCTTGGCAGAAATTGTCGGGTTTCTTTGCACAACGTAGCTTTTAACAGTCAGAAAACTCACTCCTTGTCTCTTCTAATCATAAGTTGACACCTGGACATATTTAGCTGTTCTAATATAAAAATGATCCCAAGCATGCATAAAAAACTGTTTTAAAAATTACTAAAGTAGTTTGCCGAATAATTGTACCATTCAAACCATTATTTCTCCAACAACGGCAAAATAAATGATCTAGAATCCAAAATGTTTGACCTTCATGATGTTTTTTATGTTCCTTTTTTGATTGAAGTCAACTGTTGCTCCACAGTAGAGGTTAGCCTTTATTTGTTTATCCGGCAGTTCACATAGTAAAACAACATCTTTAGGTGATTAATCAGTCAGATTCCCATCATTTGAAATCTTTTCCTGTCCTCTTGTAATCATATTAAAAAAACATCTCCTCCTGTCTGTTCTTGGCTCTAATGAACCTCTGAAGTGTGCAGACTCCAAAGCAGTGATTGACTTCCCACCCGCTCTTTGCTCTCTATAAACAGCTCACGGACACTTCCAATTAGCGTCTGGTCCGCTGCATGCTAGCTTCAGTCCCCAGGCCTATCATGTTGGAGAGAAGCCATTTGATTGGGTCTCAGGTTGGCAGTTCATCATGAACAGACTGACTGGGTGGTGAAAAAGGCTTAGAGCATTTTAATTTTCTCGCTCCATTCTCCAACGCTCATCTCTTTTTTGCCACATCCCTATCTGGGTTCTGTTTCTGTAAGCTGGCAAAGCCTTTAAACAAAGTTAGATCAGTTCCACCATCCAAACATATTTCATGAATATTAAAGTGAGCAGGAAAGGAGATGCGTACATTGCGTGCAAAAGCGCAGTCACTCAGTGCTGGTGTTCAACGTGATCATAATTTATATTCAGACTTGTTATTCAGTGTGCACACATCGTATCATTTAGCTGAACTGATAAGAAACTGCTCTGTATCCTCCAGTGTAGCCTCACTGAGATTCTCTTCTCCCAAACAACCTTGATGGTTCAATCGGACTTTTAAGCCTGTTTTCTTATTCTTCCACTGTTGCACTTTAATGAAGCATTCTGGTCTTGCAGGGAAGCGTCTTCAGAGTTACCCTTGGTCTGACATTGATAATGTTTCATAGTGAGGTGTGTGAGATCGTCTTGAACATATTTTCTTTGAGTTAAACGAACGTTGTCTCATCTGACATTTTTCCCCAGGAACGTGCTTGTAAGGCGGTGTTTAAGTTCAGAGAAGTCAGAGGAATAATTTGATGCACCCTCTGTCACCCCCTCAGGTCGGGTTTGTGCTGCACTACTCGTCTCTGTCGACAATGCTGTGGCTCGGGGTGACAGCCAGGAACATTTATAAGCAGGTGACCAAGAAGTCTCCACAGAGTCAAGACGGTGACCCACCTCCACCCCCTAAACAGCCCCTGTTGAGGTAAGCACTGATGTCGTCCTTAGCCTTGACTTGTATGAGGTGAAAAGGACTTAAACTGTTGTGTTGATCTGTGGGCGTGTGTAGGCGTGTGTGCGCGTGGGCGTGTGAAAGATGCCATTTCTTTTCATCTTTCTTCCAGTTTTTGTGGTGTGTAGGTCTTTGAAGGTCAAACACTGGTTCAGTGCACAACTTTCCTATTTCATCTTTGACTGTAGTGACTTCAAGGAGAGACATGGGTTGCCACTTCTAGGCAATTCCTGTTCCAAGTTTCCTTTTTTCTTGTACAAGCATTGGTGAATGAATCAGTCAAATCAGTTGAAACACAGATAAAAGTCATCCATTATTTTTGCTTGCGAGTATTTAACACTGTTAAAAATTAATGGATGGTATGACGCTGCCTATTTCCAGCAGTAGATGATTGACAGACAACGTGGTAGAGGCAACAAACAACTGGTGATGTACACACTCAAACCCTGGGGCAATGTGTAATCTTTATTTGATCTAAGACGGATGTGCTCCCATTGGGTTTGATGTAAGTCTTGCATACTGGGTGGAGCTGAATGTATGCTGTGAGTGATAGTTGGGGAGGTAATTTCATTACGCGTGTGATCCTGGAGACAGAGGTTGGTTCAGGTACTTGTAGCAGTTTGCCTGGTAATGCCTTTATATTGTTGGTGATTTGCTGCACCATTTTACTTGGAGAGTCTCTTTGTTGTGACCCCAGTGGAGTGTGAGGATGACCCCTGTGTTCAGAGATGGTTTTTATATGTAGGTGGCCTGATTCTTGGTCTGTGTCCATCCCAAGGCCGGTGCTGTAGCCTGCATCACCGCCTACCCACCCTGCCCTCTCCTACACTAAGATAACAAACTGCGTCTGCCTCCACTTCTTTGCATAAGTGCAACATAATCATTACATGTTTTCCTAATACTAATGACAATGTGACTTATGATGAACTAATAAGTAGACAAATGGTCTAAAAAACATAATTAGTGTTTTTGCTATAGGTAAGTTCCCAACATAGACCCTAGATATGAGAATTTATCATTTCCATCTCAACAACATAGTTGCATTGACAAAGTTGCATCTGGTAAATATATACTGTATGCTGAAAAACTAAAGATTTCTGGCATATATTTGCTTTTATTTTAACTTTTGTACACATTTTAAATCCCTATCTCCAGAATAAACTCAGCTTACATACTAACATTGTCCTTGAAATGTCAGGTGAAACAATAATTTGTGTTTGAAGAAACGTTTGATGTATTTAAAGAAGTAAGCATTTAATCCTGTTTGCGTCAGAGCCAGAGGCAGTGGTGATGCAGACAAAGATTAGTGAAAACACAAATTTCACCTCAGCTTGAAAGGTTGAATTTGAAAAGCTCTCCTAGAAATAATTTACCATACAATACTGACCTGTTTAATATTTTAAATTAGTGATGAGTTACTAAATAGTTTCTGCACTTTTAACAGATGAAATCTTCACAGAGACAAAGAAAAACTAAATCTCATATTTTTCTAAAACTCATTCATTGGAGGCATAATTGATCAATTACTTTGGGATATTGACCGAGAATCTCCAAACAACAATTAGTTTTTTTTTTACCCTTTTGTCCAAACCGCCAACTTGTGATTTCTGAGCTGTCCTGTGTGAAGGGAAGGTCAGCCATGATGATCCATTCAGTCCTTCAGGCCTGAAGAAAGCTTTTGAAATAATGTGATTAAAGAAATTACATTATTATTTGAAAACTGCATTTAAGTTTATTTATATCATCTTTGTCAGATGAAAAAATAGTTTGATGATCTAAAACATACAAGTTACAAAACCTCTTAATAAAATTTAGTCTGCATTGACACTTCTTATCTTTTCATGAAATAAATTGCTGATCATCTCAAATTCACAGGTAGTTTTCTTTTCTGTGGAGTAATTTATTAATTTGAGGTATTTTTAAATCCTTGGCCAGGCACGCAGGAGTCCACCTTTTATCTAATTATATTTGCAGGTATTTTGTCTGGATGTCTTGGAAAGCTCTCTCAACATGACAGTTAGATGATAGCTCAGACGCGAGGATGCCAGATCTTTGATGTCGGAGGTTTAAATTAGGCTGGTTTCATCTTTTCTTTTTCTAAAATATTTTAACAACTGGCATCTCTTATGCACACCTTGATTCTATTTCTTTTTGCAGATGAATAGGCATGGAAGCATTTGTTTATACAATTAGATGTATTCAACAGTTTCCCTTTACTTCTTTTGTATATAACTGTGCATGGTCACTGATTTTGGTTTTTTGTTTTCTATATTTACTCTCCTTGTCTTTCTTATATGTTTATTTTTTTGTTTCGAGGGCAGCAATGGCTTTAATAGGATGAGTTATTGAATAGTTTATCTGCAGAGACACACGTAGCTGGTTTGCGTTCTTGTGAAGCCACTGACTTTTGTAACTCAAAATAGAGGTCTGATTTTCCTGTTCATACCACTCTGGTCTCATTTTGGAGTTTTTTTAATGATCATTTACGTGATGTGAATATTCAGCTGTTGTACAACAATAAATTAAAATCCAGAAAAGACTTTTTAATCAGTTACTTTCCATTTGAGAAACCGTTTATAGAGCTGACATCCGAGACACAAACTACAGCTTATGTAACTCACAGCCTTCAGAATACAGCATAAAAATAAACTGAACCACTCTAAAATGCCACTAAGCATTGATCAATAAAGCTTTTTGCTGGGTATTGGGCAGCTTTGTTACATTTTCTGGTTTCCTGTGAAGTTTATTAAGTTTCACTGAAGCATTTTAATTAAAAAGCCTGACAGAGCAGCTACTCACTCTCACTACTTTAAGAACTTATTGGAGGCTTCAATCCCACAATTCTCTGCCTGGCATAATCTTGGAATACAGTGACGATAATAACTTAAACGTCCTGGGTTAAAGTCTCTGCTTGGGTAGAGTTTGCATGTTTGCACAGATGTGTGTCTGTTCTGGGACAGACTGGAAACCTACCAAAGTTGTAACTCACCTTTTTGCTTCGCTTATTTCCAATAGAAGATTTGGCACGTAAAGAAAATAGATTAATGGTGGATTTTTAAGTCTTAAAAAAAGCAAAGCAACAGAAAATGTGTGTGGCCTGATGAATTTGGAAGTAAAGTTTCTATCAGGATTTGATCCCAACAAGTTGTTGCATTAAAATCAAATATCTAATTTACCGGAGAGGCTTCTTGATAAAGCAAGAGAGGAAAAGAAAAATTACAAACACAGGAACAATAAAAATAATTGGCAAATATGACTCAGTTACAGTAAGTATTGGCTTAAAATTAGAGCAGGATTCATAAAAAGATTTTGCTTAACTCACTTAAAGGTTAGTTTTCTGTTCAAAAAAATAATTGAAAAAAAACTTCCAAATTACCGAAAAGGCAAACATTTTATTCTCAAGCTGCTCCCACATTGTTTTCTAACTTTGTAGCCTTTCTGAGCAACACAAGAAGAGATTGAATTGAAATCATTTTGGACAAGAGTGAGAATGAAGAAAATTATAGTATCTTAGCAGAACAAAAGAACAAAAATCATACACAAAAAATAAGGAATAATCCCAGAACAAGAGGAGAAGTAACTTGGAGGCTATATTTGAGTCTCTAAAGACTGTCTTAACTGTTTTTCAGGAATGTTGCACCCTCGTTCTTCTATGCCAACAAATGACTCACAAAGTACGGATGATATTTAGAAAATGAGAAGTTAATTCTTGCACTTAAATGTCAACATTGTTTTGTGAAACTGTTCCTACTCTTGAGTCAGTTCTAATATTTTTAGATGTCAATTTTCTAGAAGGACAAATACTCTTATGTTCAGTTGATACACAATCAATATTATGTGATACAGTTGCACTGCATAGGTTTTATGTTAACTCTGTTCTATCCACAGTTCACATGCAAATGTCAAATAATATATCCTTAGCTCACAATAACATTTAAAGGACACATGACATCTAGTGAAATTAAAGAAGCAGAATTTTTCCAAATTTCCTTAATCCTGCTAACTGAAACATTACTCAGACAGACAAAAAAGATTAGATTCGCTTCAAGTTTGCTTTCAAAAAACAGTTTCAGTCTTAAACCATACATTCCAGGTTTCAACCATTGATGATTGACATACTGACAAATTTGGGTTACCAACTTTAACCTAAAGATATGAATGCTAATAAACCATGCTGTTTATAAAACTCTAGGCAAAATACTGGCAGATCTACATCAGGGCACCTTTATGTGAAATGTAACATTTAGTGTGAATTCAGTTACTGGCAAAGCAAAAAGCAACAGGGAAAAAGTTTGAACCTCAAACCTCCGCAGCATAATTTGAAATTAAAGATAAAAGGAGAAGATGAAGATCCGGAGACCTTATGTACTTTGTGCTGGGAAAGTGGTGCACTTTTGAACTCCAGATTTGCACTATTTAAACTTTCTCTGTTATTTTGACTTTAGGTTCAAACATATGTGCGCCCAAATACAGAAAGTACTGGCTGAACTTCATACAATGGCACCAACTTCAGCCCAGTTGTCTGTGTACCCTTGTGTAGGTTTTCACCACAAACACTAGTACCTGTTAAAATATATACAAAGAAATTATCTGAACCATTATCAAACCTCGAATCTGCTCAGGGATCTTTTCCTGAAAAGTCTCAAAATCTAGTTTCCCGCTGACCTATAAGCATTGCGTTTCTTGCAAAGTAAATTCTCAGACACCTGCATGAATGAGGGTTTTAATGGCGAACATTCTAGAGACTCCCCATCCTCCTCTGCTTCCAAAAAGAGATCATTTGTCTGGGGGCAGGCGCAGGGATCGTGTGCTGCAGTAGGCTAGCTGATCCACGGTGATTGACTGTAATGCTCGCCGTCAGACAGACTCATGCAATGAGACTTAACAGCTGGAGACAAATCTATTTCTCACTCCTCTCCTAACAACCGCCTCATCCCTCCTTATCCACCTCTTTTCCTGTTCTCCCTGTCTGACAGTCTTTGATCACATATTCATCCCACAATCATAATGACTGTTATCAGAAGTAGGCCACTCTGTGTTTAAATACTTTTGTTAATGTATCAACTGACTGGCATGTAGTCTGCTGTGTGTGAATCATTCCTCATTAAGGGGAGGAACTCTTCTTCCTGTATAAATATCCACCATCCGTTAAATGCCCCAAAGTTCTTCTATCTCTAGATGTCAGTAACTGTCAGTAAACAGAGAAATGTATTGTAAATGTTTATTTGTGAATATGTAATAATATCTCTGGACATGCACTGGACATAAATGTCAAAAGCTACTTTTAAGCTACAGCAGAAGAAAGTGGATTAGCACCTTAACAATAGCTGACTTAATAGTTGGTATTGTGCTTATTTTCTTAGAAAATTATTTGTTCAATCACTTTGTTTTTCAAACAGGGATCTTAATGTATCATTTGGCAAACATAAATTTGAGCAAAAATTCCTGGCAAATGTTTTGCTCAATATGTGCATGTGCTCCACAGCTTAGAGTATCAACTCTGACAAAGTGTCTTATAGTGTGCATACCTTGAACACACAACTTCATATTTGTGTGTTTACTTGTCATGTAAACCCACTAATTACTAGATGACTGCACTAATGAGTTAAAAATGTCCCCAAACTTAAAGCAACAGAGAGAAAAGTCATTAGTTTTGGTCCCCAAAATGTAAAATCAGAGATGAAGACTTAGTTGGATTCAATGATGCTAATACCAGACAAAGCATGTCATTAACCTTATAGGGTAACCAGGAAATTTGAGAAAATTAAATAAATCCACATAAAGTTTTTTAAGAATTTTGCTTAAATTTCAAGTACTATGAATCTTTCTTCAAAATCTGGCAAAAAAAAATTAAGAATGATTTTATTTTCAGGAGGTTAGATTATTACAATGGTCTGTTTATCAGGTATAAATAAATAAATAAAATAAGCAACTGCAGCTCTCTGAAATAATGACATAAGTGTTCAAAGCAAGACTGGAAATTTCATTTTATTACATTAGTCACCCTTCCAGTTTATAAAAGGAGATATTATAAAAGCTTATGGTCTACAATCTTGATGGATTATGCTTCTCAATAATTCCTAGAGAAAATAGTTTGTAGAGATATAAAACTTTTAGATTCCTCAGGATCTCAGAGACATGCTTCGTCATCCTGCTTGGTCTTCAGCGTTCCTAAGATCTAAACCTGACAATATTCAATTCAGACAAACAAACAAATATTACCTGCTGTAAAGAGCTTTTCAAACTCAGGATTTATTTGCCAATTTCAGCTTTGCTATTGGGAGTACATCTTGGTTGTTTTGGTTGTGCTGATGGAAACGATCGTTGTTCGGACCAGAAAGAACTGGGTGGACTGTCGTTCTGTCAGTTTACCAAAAATATTTTGTGTTTTGTTGACATGACAATATGCAAATTTTGCAAAACTGAGATTTTATGTTGGTTTCATATCTAACTCTCATTCAGATTTAGCTTTGGGTGAGAATAGCTGAGTTTTGGGATTCTGCATCAGTTTACCCCTTCATCAATTTTTAATGCATTTTTTCCCTTCCTTCTGTCATTATGTGTCGATGAGCAGTCTGTCTGATTCCTCTGTTTTTCATGGTTTTGTTAAGGTTTTTTCATCAATTTTGGAGATAAGTATCCATGAAAATAATGAAAATGTCACATATAATTTTATTTATTTGCATATTGGTTTTTGAATAATTATATTTTGACTTTTCTTAATGTTGGTTCTCCATTTGGCCCAGTTGAATCTTTGGAAATGAGGACAACTGATCAAACCAAGAGAGAATTTGTGATGGTAGATAAGATTCATTGGAGTTTACAGCAAAAACATTTTTGGTAGATAAGATGTAGCATAAAGTAGAAAGTAACTTTAAATCATTAGTTGTCAAATTGAGGAAATGATCAAAATTACAGATATAAAAAATGCCAAAGGGACAGACTGGCTCTGAGTTGTTGGAAACCCACAAATTAGTAGAAATGATGATTTTTGAGAATCTTTACCACGTGTCCACTACAACCCTGATCTAGATGTTCCTTGCTTTGCCAAAACTCTGAATGTGAGCTGAAGAAATTGAAAAGAACTTAAAAGAAAGAGCAAAGGGATTATTTGATTTTCAGGCATATTCACTTAACTCAAACATAAAAAGGTTTTATGTCTGTAAGGTTATTTGTCTTTTTAAACTGTGCATGTAGATATTTGGATTCAACTCTATAAGCTCAAAATGTTCTAGTTTTGCATATTGGTTAATGTATATAAAGAACCCTTCTGTGCTGTTTAAATATGTCTGATCATGTTTCACACGACGCAGTATTTAGTCTAGTTTAGTGTAAATCTTTAAAGAGCCTGAATACAGGCGAGTCATGTAGTCCTGTTTTATCCAGGAGGAAATGTTGTGTGCAGGAGCTGGTTTTGACCGTCACTTGTCCCCAGCTGTTCTATGTAAGTACTGGATGAGGTCCAGAGAGAGGACAAGGCCCCGTCACAAAGCAGAGGACGGTACATGGGCAGAGGAACAAGGATGAGAGGGGAGTCGCTGTGTAGATGCCGTCTAAAAGCCACTTCAGGGTCTATTTATATCAGATGACTGCTGCCTCTGAGCTCAGTTAAAAGCAAAGTTCTTTTTAAGGGCTTTTTTTTTTTTTTACTAGAATTGCCCAAATAAAAGAATGTGTGCATGTAATGCAGAGCAGTGTGTGTTTAGATGTTCACACAAAACAGTTTCTGCATCTGGCACGACTTCTAAACACACACAGCAGCTTTGTGGACAAACCCAAAGCAGCAAGCTGACTGACTTGGTCGCATATTTTTGCCACGTCTGCTTCATGCGTGTTCCAAGCTGGCATTCCTTTAGGGGATGTTGGAGAATGAGGGTTTGAGAGCACATGGCGCTTTAACATTTCCCTCATTTATGCTTATCTGCCTGACGGCTGCGTAAATGGCTTTCTGTTGGAGGAGCGTCCCCTGGGGTGCCATTCGACTCAGAAACAGTGACAGGCCACTAATACCGACAGCCTCACCCCTCTTCTTGGCACACCCTCAACCCCTCACTGACCAGCTCAGACAAACATCTTGATTGTAATTGAATTTTTGGGCTTCAGTGTGATGAAGGAAAGATTGTTAGAGAAGGAGAGAGACAGCAGAAAGAATCAGAAGGGAGGAAACTGGAGATGAAGATGGATCGGTCGAAAGGTTAGGGTAGGGTGGTGGAGGCTGTGATTAAACAGGATGCAGGGGGAAATAGCAGACTGTTATGTTGGAAAGTGGATGACAGTGCAGAGAAAGAGGACAAGGACAGTAGAGAGGAAGGAGTGAGTTCTGTGTTCTGTGAAATCATAGGGTCTCACTTCCTGTGACGCACCATGCCGAGTTATTTCATTTTATTCATGTCTCATCTGTGGTCCAGGCTTTTCTTTTATTCTTTCTTTAACTTATCACAAAATAAATAGTTACTATTTTAAAGAACAAACTAGTTTGACACACAGATATCAGTTCATCATCAGTTTTTTTCAGTAATTCAGTTCAGATTGTGGCTCTTATGGTGCGTTCACACCAAGCGTGTTACACGCATCAAAAATGCATCCGACGCTTCAACTTCGACGTATGTCCACTTTGACTGCAGACGCCTGACATATTGCTTTACACCCAGCGATTCGCTCATCAGGCGCTTCTGGTTAACATCCAAAGTCTATGTGGAGGCGCGTCGAGGGCACGTCAGATGGATCAGAATTGTTCTAGCTGTTTTTAAAAAGTTATTAAATAGATAAGCTTGCATGGTGAAAAGTATATTCATTTACTTTAATGTACCTCCACTCAATTTGGTAAATAATGACACTTTTAATGTAATTTTGTATTAAAATTTGCATTAAAGGTGTCATTATCTACCAAATGACACTTAATAACAACTGTCACAAACATTCATGAAGACTCCTTCATGTTTATGACTCTGCACACCCCTTCAGACAGAGTGGGCTTATATTGCTTTGACTGAATTAATGCAATACAAAGACTATTTCTTATTTCTATTGACCACATATCCTTAAATTGTTGAACGAGCCTCTTGGATCCACAAACGTCTCAAAGACAGCTGCATTTGTAAGTCAAATGCTCATCATCTCTGGAGGATATTTTGACCGGATAGTTTGAATTGCTGCTCTGACTACAAATGTCCTCGTAGGGTTTTGCTTCTTTGTTCATCGTTCACAAAACTTGCTGTGTTTGTAGAAAGAGAAAATGTATTCACTGAGCTCATCAGAGCTTAAATCAAAGACATCCTATGTGCAACACATAAAATCACGACTCCATCATGTTCAGATCGACAGGAAGCAGATTTGTTTTTGTAGTACAGTTTGCACTTTGGTTTGCAGTGAAGAAAACAAATAGTAGGTGTGATTGTGCCCCAAGGGTGTAATCATAAACACTCCGACATGCTCAAATGGTAAACAGAAATGGTCCATTTCTTTTTTAATATTTTTAGATTGGCAGGTTTGGGAAAAACAACGTACAGAAACGGGTTTTCATGTCTGACCCCACGTGTCATTGTATGTCAATCAAACTGTGGAAATACACTTACACTGACTTAAATCAGTCTTACTTCAAGGTTAGACAACAACTTCACTCACTGGGTAAGCCCTTAATTCATTCTGGACTCTGAAAGCAGTTCCAGCTTTACATCCATTCAACTTTAAAGATTTTTAAAAAGTATTGGTGCACATGTCTGATTGTGTGGGTCTTCTTTCTTTTTGTAGTCATCAATAATCTTCTGGTAGACTTTTCTCTGGATAACTGTCTATGCCTCTTGTAGGTTTTTTTTAAAACTTGTTAGTTTTCTGGCATTGAGGTGAAAGTATAAAAGTGAAAACCAGTACAGTAAATGTCAAGATATTTGGAAGGTTATTCAGGAATCCTATTCCAGTCTGCTTTATCCGGCCCAAGGCCAGTTTTGATTTGGGATTATTGTCCTGTAGAGATGAATAGTATTTTTCAACTTTCTTTCATCTTGATTTGTTCCAACTACACAATGATCAAAACCAGCTAAGAATGGATAAAACAAGCCATCATGAAAAGGTCAGATGTCTTCTTTAGAAGCAGGATAAATATTGAACTATTTGGGTATATTGACAAAAACTATGTTTCCCGGAATCTAATTTTTGTGTGGATTAGAGACAACATGCTAATTGATATTTAAGAGACATCTTCCTCTTAGTTCACTGCTGAAATTATATAAATGTGTAGTTTGATATTAATAGTGTGTTTTATCAATTCTGTCCTATCTGACACTGTGTGTGGTTTTGTGTCTTCCTCTGCCACATCACAGATTTTATTTAGTCAGCGGTGGACTGCCTCTCATCATCTGTGGCGTCACAGCAGCTGTTAATATAGACAACTATGGAAGCGGGGAGCAAGCACCATAGTAAGTTGTTGATGTGAAGACCTTGAAAGTGATGAATTTCTAAGGCAAATCAAATTACTAAGCTTGACTCATTTGTGTTGCAGCTGCTGGATGGCATGGGAGCCCAGCCTGGGAGCTTTCTTTGGCCCCGTGGCCTTCATTGTGCTGGTGACGTGCATCTACTTCCTATGCACCTTCCTTCAGCTCCGGCGACATCCCGAGAAGAAGTACGAGCTCAAGCAATTGACAGAGGAGCATCAGAGGCTGGCCGCCGCTGACGTACCGACTCACTGTCATCAGGGAGTCGAGCCCGGAGCGCTGGCGGCCCCGTCTGGTGGGAGCAACTGCCCCGTTGGCTGCCCCGGCATCCCCATCAACCCTGCACTGCTGGCCAATGAGCACTCCTTCAAAGCTCAGCTACGAACTGCGGCCTTCACCCTATTCCTCTTCCTAGCCACATGGACCTTTGGTGCATTGGCTGTGTCACAGGGACACTTCCTAGACATGATCTTCAGCTGCCTTTATGGTGCCTTCTCCGTCACCCTCGGCCTCTTCATCCTCATCCATCACTGTGCCAAGCGTGACGACGTCTGGCACTGTTGGTGTTCTTGCTGTCCCGGAAGACGTGCCAACGCCTGCTCTGGTGCGCAGGGGTCTGCTCAGGCGCGGCCCAAAGTGAACGTGAACGGAGACACCCCAGGGCACGGTCACAGCCACTGCCACCACGACTCGCCGTGTCAGGCTAAAGCGCTGCTAAGCTGCAGTCACAGCGGGGTGGGTCACTGCAAACACGCCGCTCTTCCGTCCTCGCAAAATCACGTTACATGTCTGGCGCCTGTGACTCCATGCTGCGCCGCCCTGCATAGCCAGCAGCTGATGGAGGAGGAGCCCACGGCCACTCACGTGCTGCTGCACTCTGAACCAGGGATCCAACTGCACCCCTGCCTCAAAAGCAGCACCAGGACTAAAAGTCGTCAGTTTGGACGTAAAGCCGGGGCGTCTGCCTGCGCAGCGGGGAGTGACAGGGAGTACGCCTATCATATCCCCTCTAGTGCCGACGGAGGCAGCATGCACAGCTCACACACTGACAGCCCCCACAGCACACGTGAGCGGCACGCCCACATCTGTCCACACCTGGCCCACGAAGGCCACCACGACGGGCATCACACATGCCATGCTACTGCAGCCACCCTGCATGAGTCTCTGGCGTGCCATAACCCGTGCCACAGGCATATCTGCTGTTCCAAGGCAGACCTTTTCCCTTCTCTGTGTCCGGCAGAATCAGGGGACACAGGCGTCTTCCTGTGTGGCTGCAGCAAAGTAGCCGAGGAGGAACCCGTGGTAACACATCACCATCTGGAGATGCATGCTCCGCGCAGACAATCATGCCCCCAGAATCCGCCCAGTCAGAATGGGATTTTAAAGGGAAGCATGCATGAAGGACTTCTGTACACCTCAGACAGCACAGGGAATATACGCACCGGCCCCTGGAAGAATGAAACTACTGTGTAGTGCAGGAACACAATACATTACAGGCGGCACTGCCGCCTCATCCTGCCAAAATGAATTTCGCCTCCCTTTCTAGATGAAAAAAAAAGTGAAATAACATTTTAAACATCACAATCAACGTGAGGATTTTTTTTTATTTCAATATCCACATGTTTATATGTGTGCTGTTTTCTTGTACAGAAATCTAATGTCATGCAAACGCCTTCAGAGGTGCATTCATAGACCGAGGAGAATCACTTTCAACACTAACAGTTTGTGAAATGTGTCTCACATTATACCATCAGATTTACCTGAAGGTATTCCCACTGTTCCATATTACTGCAGATCTATCTCTCTATATATATTCAAAAAAAAATGATTGGTTGTATGTGTGACTATGTGTGTTAGTGCTCAAAGGCAACAACCTGCAAGATGTTTTTACCCTGAATCTGAAACTACCAATAGTCTACTTTGACGGTGAATCTCCAGTACGTTGGCATTCATGTTCTAGACGACTAAACCAGCAATTTTAGACTTCATATGGGTATTTTTGCCATCACAACTGTGAATACCTACTAGAGATTTTCTAAATAATAAACAAAGATACCTTTGCTTGGCCGAGATGTGTGGGTGCCAGTTTAGTCGTAGATAAATCACAGCAGAAAAAGCGAAGTAAAAACTATGCGTGCTCCTATCCAGGTTTCTATTGATCGTGATGTCCATATGATGTCTTCACCTTCGTGTTTCCCTCTGCCTGAAAAGAAATAAAATCGACGGCACATCAGGAGGAACGGCGTTGTAACTGTGGATGGTGAGCTAATGTCAGTGAGTTATTGGATTCAGTCCTTTTACTCAAAGTCAGTTCACGGCAGTGTTTTATCAGTCGGATTTTTATTCGTTTCATCTCAGTTTGCACATTTTCCTCCTGCCGATATGAAAGCTGCTTGTAAAAACAGACATTAACAGCTACAAAGTGTTTGAATGTAATCATTGGGATCAAATAACAAGCTGCTAAAGGGCCCACTTTGGGAAGCCTGCACAGGAGTGATACTTATTTTTCTTTCATACAAAAGTGTGATAAATAACTCTCATCCTCGCCCCACAATAGATAGGGCAAAGCAAAATAACGAGCTGTTATATATATATATATATGTATATATATATAGATAGTTCCACATTGTGCATATGCCGTTAATTACTTTACTCCTGTGCAACTATTGCTGCTGGTCTTAAGTCTTTTTTTGTCACAAATGTCTGCTTTACATTCCACAGGTAATCTGCATTTAGCCAGACTTTAAACATCTGCAGCTCTGGTCAGAAATTTATACGCATTTATCACTGGCAGAAATAAACTATTAGTAGTTTTTGAAGAAATTCTTCTCAGACTTGAGTGTTCATACAAAAATGAAACAACTCTAAGGATTTCAAAAACAATTAGATGCACAAGACTGGATTAGAAATGTATTTTTTTCTAATCTATCATGGTCAGAGTTATTCATATATACATATATATATATATGGTCAAATATAAGTATACTGGCCCACTAATATTTGGTTGAAAATCCCTTAGTAATTTACAGTTTGATCATCACTCCTAGCATAATGCTAACTGTACAATGGATCTTCCTTTCAGAAGAAATTCATTAAATTATTACCTGGCACATTATTTTAAGAATAGTCACTAAAATTTCATTGGGTTTAGGTAAGAATCATTGCAGAAGCTTGACATTATCATTCTTTACTGGTTTTTAAACCAGTTTAGATGTTTGTGGCGAATCTTTATGCTGTTTTAGCTCCCACATGTATTATAGTCTCAACTGTCTGGTTGTTCATCTGACAAAAGTTCAATTTGGAGATATTTCTGAACTCAGTCAATCCTTAATGGTACCACCATACCTGAGAGTTGTTACAGTCATCCAGTTTTAAAAGCCTCACCTTGTCTCTTAATTTTGGTTTCACTGTTGAGATCTCCTCTGGGGTTCCAGCAGCTTTCTATTTTTGGCAGACTTAAATCTTGTTGGTTTGGTTGGATGGAACTTGGACACATTTAGGTGTCCCAGTTTGTTTCTATTTATGCCTGGTTTGTTGAGTCCCCCTCAAAAAAAGTACAGTAATAGAGCAGCTAAACCCCTCCTAACACTGAGATGAGACATGGTTGAGGACAATAACCCATCAAGTCAAGAATTGCTTGGTGGAGTCAATGTGAAGCTTTTGAACCTAAGAACCCAGCGATATTCATCACTTGAAATTTGAATATAATGGATGTTCCATTGAGACAAAAATCCAAAATATGCAGCAGCTCCTTTAACAAAGAAAAACCAGGATTAAGTCTCGTTGTATTTTACAAAAGAAAAAAACAAAGTAACGTGTAATAATCTATTTTAACCCTGCAGAGCTCCGTTTTGATACTGCAATGATGACTTGAATTTTCTAAACGTCGCTTGTGTAGGATATCATCTACTTGATTTGTGTTTTTTGAATGAAGGGAGACAACTCAATCAATCAACCTCTGGCAAGATTTAAAGAGTCTATAAAGACTTTGGAAACAATAAGTCAGATTCACATTAATTTACTAAAACTGCCTCTAAAAACCATAAACTTCAATCCTTTGATTGAAAGCCAGGTCAGTGCCAGGAAATCAAACCTTTTAAATGAGCCTCACCAATTCTGCCAAGAAGAGTGAAAATCCTGCCAAAAGATTCCTAACGGCTCCAAAATGTGTTTTGTGATTGGACGAAAGAATTTAGCCAAAGATTAGTGGGGGTGTATGTATATATTTGAGCTTTTATGTTTAATTTTAACCATGTATAGAGAGAAAAAACACAATCAAATCAAACCTGTGCGCCCTGTTCTTGTTTGTCCTACAATGTAAAAAGGAACAGTTCAAATAAATTATTATAAAACCAATTTTAATATGACATTCATGCCTCACAATTACCACACTCAAACTTCTGACCTAAACCGTATATCTTCTAATCTAGATGAGTAAAACAACCCCAACATCTTACACATGTTAACTTTTGTCAGGGCAGGCCAAGGCTGAAGTTTGGATCATTCTTTTGTTACCCAGAAGGTCATTTTCTCTTTGAAGAATTGCTACTCTAAAGAGAAGGCAAAGGTGTCTCAGCATTGATTCAGCAGCAGTTGTTTGTCATATAAATGATGACACTTCAGACAAAACTAGTGACACTAAAAGACTAAAAATAAAAATGTTTCTAAGCAGCAAACCACATCAGCATGCACACTATCTCTGAATCCCTCTGTGTGCTCTTGTGTTCTTGTATATAGAATTGGTTTCTGATGAATTATTTTATATGAGATTAAAGATGTTTAAGAATAAAGTCTATATGTAAAGAAAGTTGGGAAAAAAATAATGACCTCTCAATGTTAATGCTCAGTATCTGAGTTTGAATATGTCCTATTTGTTTTCAGATGGCCTTTATCTGTTCATAAAGTATGCAGACCAGCTACGTGTTGTGAGACTTTCATATCAGAAACAGACATGCACGACACATGACATTCAGCCCATCAGAAAATAAACTGCTCCTTTACACTATTTATCAGAATGCAATTGAAAGGTTAATTTATTACTTCAGTTTATGTCTTTCTAATTTTATGGTTATTGATTAATGTCAATGAAAACCTGAAACTTAGATTATGAGAAAGTTAGATTAAGTAAGGCCAATAAAAATGGATTTTTAATTAGGGCCTTCATACAATCTGACAATTTTAACGCTGCTGACTGGGAATTTGTCAAGCAGAAAGTAATTGACAATTAATCAGTTAAAATTCTTGTAAATTTTCCATTTCAATTGGAAATCGAGCTTGTAGAGTCTGGAGGACGAGTGGAGAGGTACGGTGTGAGGTTTTGGGGAGCCGTGTCGCCTGCAGGTGGAGATCTAAAAGGAAATATTAGAGCACTTGATGCATCCTTCTACGGACGAGCCTTATTGAGATGCTGATGTCATTTTCCAGAAGTACTTGGCACTTGCCCACACTTCCAACAGTACCAGTGCTTGCTTTAATGACCGTAGTATCACTGTCCTCGATCGGCCTGCACAGTGGCCTGAACTGAACCCTGTAGAGGATTTATGGTTGATTGTTGATCAGAGACACTGCAGCCCAAAATGCAAATGAGCTGAAGTCTGCTTCTAAAAGCAACCTGGGCTTCCCGAACTCCTCTGCAGAGCTGCGTGTTTATTCTCTTCATCACTTCAGTGATGCAGTAACTCCTGCAAAATGAGCCCCAGACAATTAGAGCAGATATTGTACAGTATCTGGATGGTTTTTCAGACGGCTGTTATTTCTGTGTTAAAAATTCCATTTTTGTATTTAGTGACTCTCCTATTTTGTAAGAAACTAATTTTTTGGTTTTCATTAGCGCTAAGCTTTAACCATCAAAATTAATAGAAATAAACACTTGAAGAATATCACTCAGTGTGGAATGAATAAATTAACACTTTAATGATATTCTCATTCATTAAGAGTCACCTGTACAACAACAGAATTGTGTTAAATAAATGTTAAAAACAGGCTTCTAGAGACTCTGGAGATTTGTAATTGTAACTAAAATCAAATCTCTGCTGCAAAATGAAAATTGAGAGAATGCTGGTGTAGGTCAGCTTCCAAGTACATCTTGTGTATTTGCTGGTGGTGTGTTTTCGGAGCAGCCTGAGCTCTTTTGAGATGATGTGTTTATCACAGGCTGCCGTAGGCCGCCTCCTCTGAAGTCATCGTTAGCAGATGTACTGCCCTGACCGAGCGTCATGTTGGCTTACTAACAGCCCACCAGACAGCTGCTGGAATACTCACCTGTGGTACTGTGACAAAACCCTGAAGCCAGTTTTCACTTTTTTTCTACACTGACACAGATACCCAATAAATGTATTTTTTCACCATGCAACAGATGAAAGCGTCTTTGGCTCAGCGTGTATGTATGTATGTGTGATGAACTTACAACAGAAGTAACAAAAGCAAAGGCCTGTTGGTCCCTTTCAGTTCCCTATGCTCTGTTTCTATCAGCACAATGGAAAGTAAGATGTCTTACAGTCGCCACAGTGGAGGAATTCAGACGATTGCAGCCTTGGGTAGTGGCGACGCTCGGTGAGTGCATGTTTGCGTGTTGTAGACCTTGTCCGCACATCCCAATGGCGATGAGACAGGGGTGTCTTCTGTATCTCACTAATCACACTCATATTTGACAGGCTATGAAACGCCTGAGTACATTTAATATGCTGCTGGATTCTTTGTTTTATGTCCAAGGCCGCCCCATGCCCTCCTCTGCCTCACCATCATCAGATTATCCATCTGATTGAAAACTATGTGCAGTATTAGACCATAACCGTCGTTGCTCGTCTACTAAGAAGATGCTGAGTAAACAAGAGCAACAAAGGGATTTTTAGAAGGTAAGTTCACCAACTGTTATCTTGAGAAAACAAAAAACTTTACTGAAGTGAGTATATGTGAAGATGTGGTGGGAATTTCTAAATTGTTTTTTTCCACAAAAACAACAGCAGCTCAAAGAAAAATGTTGTTTCACCATCTGGTAAGACGGCTGATCTTTCATGCCCCCTGGTTTTGCAACATTCTGGCATGTTTCATAAACAACTAGCCAGATTTTTAATTACACATACAACCCAAAATCTCAACATATTTATTGAGCTAAGCCAACAGAATGTTATGCATTATTGTGAAGAAGAAAGGCAATGATATACGGTAGTCAAACATTTCTTATAAAGAAAATTCAGAAGTTTTGTGTGCACATGTGATTATTCTAATTTCCCTAAATAAAATCCCGTCTTAATAGCCTTTTACTGTCACCCAGAAAATAGTTAACTACCCGTTTAAAGTGTCCCTTCATCATGGAAAGAACTAATTGTCTCGATTCTACAGGACAAAGTGTTCATTTTTTTTGTTTCTTTAAAAAAATTTGAGGTTTTCATTGTTGTGAAGCCTAAAAATAATTATCTTGAGTTCTTTCATTTCACATCAAAACCCATTTGTGTCTGTTATAAGTTTCATCTTCTTTGTTTCCAGCAGTCGAGAGGGGTTTATGGCTCCAGACAGATTGTCAAAAATGGCTCTTCGACCTGAAAAGGTTCCTGACTCCTGACCCACCCTGACTGTCTGGGCAGAGAGAGAATCCATCAGAGAATCAGCCCAGAGGCCTGTGTTAACAAGTTCTGTAGAGATCCACAGCTCAGCAGGGACAACTTGTTAACATGGCAACAATTTATGGTGTAGTCTACAAATCTGGCCTTTATGGAATAGTGGCAGCAGGAGAGTCACTGCTACAAGAAAGCCTAAAGAAGGCAACAAACCATGTAGGGACACAAAACATTTGGAAGGAAGTTCTCAGACCAAATCAAAGCCAAACTAATGTCCAAAACACGTTTGTGACTGACACTGCTCCTCTAAGGCATGGGTGTTCACCTCCTGCTGGTTTTAAACAAGTTTCATCTCCAGCACAACTGATTCATATGATCCAACTCTTCAGTATGACAAAGTTCTGCAAAGGCCTGCTGGTGTGTTGAACCAGGAACTGGAGAACTAAAATACTCAGGAATGACTTTGGACACCAATGCCAGTAAAACATGGTAGTGGCTGCATCATACTGTGGGGAGGATTTTCTCCAACCGACTCAGGGTCAAGAGTTGATTTGAAGAAATTGCTTCAAATCAACTCAGCAATTCACCTTCTAGCTAGAATACAGCTTCAAACATAAACCCAGAACTACAATGAGAAGGCCAAGTTAAAGTCCAGGTCTAATTTCAAATGAGAATCTGTGGCAAGAATACAAACACAGGCGTCCAGAGGAGTTCTCCATCCAGTCTCTCTGAGCTTCTTGTTGCAAACAAATGTTTTGGTCTGTAGATATGCAAAATTTGAGACATACATCCATATGACATGCATCCATTGAGAGCTCGCTCAATAATTGACTCCAAACCTTTCAGATTTTATAGATAACTTAGCAAACAACTTATCTCTTCCACTTCATAATTATGTACTACTTTGCGTTGATCTATATCTCAGAATTCCGAAAAATACATAGAAGTTTGTGGTTGTAATATGGCAAAATTTGAAAAGGGTGTGAATACTTTGGAGAGGCGCTGTGGGATGTTTATAAAACAGTTAAATGTGAGGGATTTTTTTAGCCCGGTAAAGATGACAAACAGTGTTGCATCTTCCTTACAAAAACCCTTCGTTTGATGAAGGGTGGGATTGTTGTTCCCATCTCTGATCTCTCACATCCCGTGTCATCCTGACTCCATATGCCTCTGGCTCTCTCTCACTCCTCCTTCTCCTCATGTGTTAAGTAGTTCTGTCTCCCATCAATAACCCAGCCTGCTCCTCCGGCTCCGATCTTGGCAGACAAGACTTGTGACAGAGGGCTGTGATCGTCATGCTAATGCTGTCCTTGACTTAAATAACATGCTCGAGACTCGCAGGGTGGGAGAGCGAGTGCTGAGTGGCAGAGAGGACGGGGCGGGTGGCGGTGTGCTGGTGTGTTTTTATCCGTGTGTGTGTGTGTGCAGGAGGTGAAGGCAGGATTGGAATTTGAGGCTCAGTGGATGAAGGAAGACGAGGGAGGAAGGTTTGGAAGATCAAAGAGAAAGAGAGGACAGAAAGAGGTGGGCAAAGCTGCTTATGAGATATCATCATTTAATTTCTAGAAAGCAGTTTTTCTAATGTATGCGCGTGTGTGTGTGTGTGTCCCAGAAATGTCTTCAGCTGTGTGTTTGTGTGACTGAGATGTGTGTCCAAACCTGCTGCAGGATCTGAATGTATCACCGGTTTAACACCATCATAACATTTACTGAGGAAATGACAACAGTTTCATTTAACAACTCAAGCAGAGTGTTGACTTCACTATCATGTACATGTTAGGAACAATGATTAGGTGTTATTTGGTGATGAATCAACTGTGAAGCATGTTAATTTGTCACAGTTTGTCAGTGGAGGTTGTAAATTTCTTCAAACATCCAAACAGGGTTTTTTTTTATCTTTTATTTTGTTGTTTATTTGATCAGGAAAGCTGTGTTGGGCCCCAGTATGTCACCCTGGGCAGAAGATGCATTCCAGCCCGTTAATAACTCTCAGCAGCTCCTCAGAATCCTTCCTCTAAGCACCAGAAGTAATGAACAGATCTGTTAACCCAATTCTCCTCACTCAGCCCTATTCTTCCACTTCCCACTCCCTTACTGTCAACACAGCTGCACCTGATATCTATTATGTGACAATCTGAAGGCAGGTTCCTGTTTCTGAAAGAACAACTTGACGTCTCAGTGAGTGACATGCCCGAATATTCCCTTTAACTTGTTTTCACGTGACAGTCATGCTGCGCTGCAGAATTACTCCATGCATCAAATCACTGACAAAAATTGTAAAATGATGACAAAGACTGTGAGTCAAGCTAGTGTGATTATTACTGAGCTCCTTGTCTTAAAGTCGTGTTCTGGATTTGGTGAGAGCAATCACCATCTAATCTGTGTTGTTTCATGTGTTTGCTCTCCTTCCTTCCCCACCAGCCTTTTTTTGTGTTATTTATATCTTCTGCTGATGGTGATGCAACATTGTACAGCAGGAAGAGTGCAAAGAATCACGTGACGGTTTTAACCCATCAATCTGGTGGATTATGAGAGCCAAAGAGGCTGTCACTCCACTGGGTTGCATAAAGACACCCAGCCAGGTGAGGAGAGGTGAGGGATGTTTCTGTCCATACCTCCCCACTGATTCTCCCAACTTCAGGGAAGAGACAGAACGGGAAAGCTGGGTGGTGGGTGGCAAAGGACCAGGAGACAGGAAGCAGATCTGAGTGTGTTGAGGGAGGGAGAGGAGTAAAACCAGCAGATTATGCTGAGGAAGTCTTTTGTTATGGGTTGTTAAATCCCACATGGCTGCTGATAACCGTCCACCTCTGCTGGTTTATTCTCTGTACTGAAGACAATTTTTTCAATGTTTTCTTAAAGTTGTAGTAATTAAAAATGTACTGTGGTTATAGTAGTCTCCTTCTGTTCATTGACTTTTGCTTATCTGACATTAGTTCAGGTCTGCCTGGTCCCCAACCAGTGAGACACGTCCAGAAGACCTTCAAAGTTCGGCACCCATGATCTGCTCAGAAAGCTTCAAGGTCTAAAGGTGCAAGTTTTTACTTAAATGGAGAAACAAATGTGGATCTATTTTAGGGCACCTCAAGTACACTTCTTGTTTGTGTGACGTGGAACATTTAAAATGAATCAGACAAAAGAAAAAAGTATGGAAGCCAACAGCAAACGTTCTCCATGTGTACTTTCTCCCGATGGTTTTCTCAAGATAACTAGTTCATTTTCCATTTTCTCAATAAAAACACTTAATTTCTTGTTGGTTTTCTTGAGATCCCGAGATGATTGGTGAGTGTGTTAAACCTGATTTTATCCTTCAAATGCATGGAAATGAAGTTGCATGTTTGCCGTTGTGACAAACATTTGGAGGACGGAATCAGGTGTAACACACACACCGATCATTTTGTGAGCTTGAAAAGACAAAGGTTGGTTTTTCAAGGTTGAATTGTTATTTCAACAAAACCATTTGGAAAAAGAATATGTGGAAAGTAGGAAAATAACTTGAGAAAACTATCGGGGAATGAACTTGTTATCTCGAGAAAACCATTGTAAAAAGAGCAGAAAACATTCGCTCTCGACTTCTGTAAGAAAATGACTTCTGTAAGAAAAGGAACGTGGACTTCCACGTGTTTGGATAGAACTTTGAGACAAGGATTATTTATATCTCTGACGCTGCAACATTAATCTCTTCAAACAATTATACGCATGTATAAACACAGTGGAAATCTGTTTCCATCAAATAACTTTGGAAGAAGATGGATTCTGTGTCTCAAATGTGTTTTCATGTGAAATAAGTGTAAAAGCAAAAAGCTGAAGAAGGCAGTAAAACATTGTCATGTTACACTGTAAAATGACTTCTGCATCTTACAGGGCTGAAAGACCAAACAGAGAGAGGGAAGACAAAACTCAAAAATCAGAATTACACAGAGTTACGAACTCTGTGTAAGATAAAATCACACAGAGTTACGAACCTCAAACTTTGAAGACAAATCCTGTGATCTGATGAAGCCAAAATGTAATTGTTTTATTATAATGACCATCCTTATAACTAGAGGAAAAGAGGGAAGGTTGAAATCCTGATAACCTCATGCCAAATGAGAAATATGAGACTGGCATTATCATGTTATGGGGATGTTTTACTACAGGAATGACTGATCAATGGCACTAAGAAGAAAAAATATTGTGTGAAAATACTGGAACGATGTCTCCTCGCATTAACCCGGAAGCCAAAGTTTGGGCACAAATCAGTCTTTAAATTGTCCAATAAAAATTTTGGCCAGAGATGAACTGGTGTATCAAAGCTACTGTTGAGAGGGACTTGTGGAAGGAAATCCAAAACTTCATAAGTACTTCTCAAAAAGATCATTTCAAATGACAGAATTCAAATTCATCCACAGAAAGACATTTCTGAATGAATGTTCACATATTAATTTTAGGTTATAATATAGGTATAATAAGATGAATCAATCCTTCTCCCACTGCAGAAGCTATCTGTATCCAATAAGGCATAAGAGAAATATTCAGAAATGGTAAATGTGACAGTCATGTTGCAAAGACCCCTAGAAGATTGTATCAGGTATTTTTGCTCTCTCTACCATGATGATGTCCCCCATGCAGGAGTGATCTTTGAGAAGGAATGTTCATAAATAATCAAACTTTTCCCTCAAAAGCATTGCAGAATGTTTAAAAGAATGTCTTCTAAATTATTGTATTAGAAAAACAAGAAAAAACTCAGTGTTGTACTCATGGTTCTCATTGTCCTTTTTGGTATTTTAGCAGTTATATTATTTTCCTTTCTCTCAGGTTTTAAGCAGCACTTTTATTTTAATTTTCCACTTTCCATTTTTTCTATATGCTAATGAGCTTGGAACATGAATGTTCATGTATATCTAGCTGTTAATGATAGGTAGTCATTCAGTTGCTATGATACATCTGTTCATCTGCAGCTTTTTGCAACATCACATGATGTAGTCCTAATGGTTTCCAAAGCAGGAGGAGTTTTATCAAATATTACAGTCTTAATTTACGGTCAGTTCAGAAAGTGGGACTTTCCAATGTCTAACAGCTGTCTGAGAACAAAATCCAATTTAAAACTCCACATTCCCTTTAGGATGAGTTCAGAGTCTGCTCTTGAAAAATCAGTCTGTCACCACTTTTCTTTGTTTCTACCAGATGAGCTATGGGAGTCTCAAGCTGCAAATGAACACTTGACTTTGAAAAGGCTTTAGAAATATGGTCAAATGTGCAAGAGTGAGCTCTGACATGTCGGACTATTTACAGAAGTCCTTTGAGTTTCCCTCTGTGAGGTGGGACACGCCATGACAAAAACTACTGCTTTTAACCTCAAAACATGAGAACAAACAGTGATGTAAAGAAGTGATTTGATGTACAAGGGGAGTAACTTTAAGTCACATTTAAAAAAAAAAGAAAAGGAAATCTACCAGGAGGCTTCCTGCTAGATTTCTGCTCTGGTTTTGCTCACTATCCAGGAACGCCATCTAGTGTTTAAAAGCAGGAACTCATTCTAATAAAGATGACACCCGCGTTTATGATCATCTGAAGTAAGACAGAGGTTAATAGTCAGGTTAATGCATCAGCTGGATTGTCCATGAATAAGTTTACTACATACTTCTGGCCTGGCAACCAGGTAGAAGTTATTAAATACAGGACACTTCTGTTCCAGCTCTCACGCTATTTTTGACATGCTGGCTTTCACAAATACTTATTGTTAGCCTGCTTTAAATAAACTATAGATGTAAAAAAGCAATAGGTTTTATTGTCTCACTATGGGAAAATGCAGGTATACCAGCAGCAAAATAAAACTGTGATGAAAGACTAAATCAACAGGATCACAAAAGGTAAAAATATAGCAAAAAATGGAATAAGAGACTCTAGAGTCAGTGCAAATTTACATCATAAGAAAAGCAATATTGTACAGTTCTTAAAAATAGCAAATTCGGATCAAAAAAATTTGTGACTGAGAGTCTTAAGATGTAGCTATTTCATAGAAAACAGCAACAGACTATTTACAAGAAATTAAAATATTGTGCTAATGTCAGCAGGGATGTAAATACTTCAAAAGTGTGTTGGGAGCCATGATGGTTCAATCAACTGCTGGAAGGGAAGATTAGCAATATTCAGGATGCTAGCTGCCCCTTCCTGCTCAGTTGGGCATATTTTTCTGATTTTCATTTCATCAACAGTGAAGCACCTCAAATAATTAGAGGAGGGTGATTGTACTCCACCTCAAACTCCTGTGAAAACATAACATCACTTTGCTTCCTTTCTTTCTGTGACCAGAGCGTCTCTAAGGTGGTTTTCCTCCTTTAGCTCTCAACTCTCTCTGCAGCTGCTCCACAAGCACTGAGTTTGTGCCGTTATGCCGTTTTCTCTGCTAGGCTTGATGAATATGCATCTCCTTCTTCCCTCTTGGCTTTCAAGCCTGCATGTTTCTTCATACCCACAAACACACAGAGCACACTGCAGACATTTGCACAACAAACATTAATAAATCCTACAGATATATTGGCTGACAAGTCTTCCTGATGAAGAAAATGCCACCAATTTGGTTGTAATTTTATAATCCTACAACTTTAGCATCATAAGCTCAGACTCAAAGCAGAGCAATGATAGCAGGCAATGTGATATGTACTTTTTTTTTAAATTACAACAATCTTGTCAGAGATTGTACATATTTTTGAACATTTTGCTTCTTTTAACTGTGAACAATTTTTTTTCTGTACATTAAGTTGCTCTCTATCCTGTAAAAATTAGGTTTAGATAAATTGCAATGAAGTTTTCGTTTTCAGATGTTCAAATTTTCCTTTTCCATCAACCAGAACAACACAAAGAGAGGTGTATTAAATTTCTCAGGAACCCATTCCCTGTAGTTTTGTTTCTTACTCTGCCATATCTGTAAGAAAGAAAAAAACTCCATGACAGAAGCATTCAATAAAAACTCTCCTTCATTAGCTTCAACTAGTACTTCACCTTCAGAGGTTCAGATGCTCATGGCAACAAGAAGCTTTGTAGTATTTGTAGATTAGCAGTTAATCCGTGTGAAGAATAAACAACTTTTGAATCCATCCCTCTCCTGGCTACTTTATGCTGCCAACAAAAATCAAACCATGCTGCTTTATTCTCAGTAAAAAGTCTGTGAGGGGATACTCTAAAGTGTTTGTATGATCATAATAATTGTCTGGCTGCTAAAGGGAAAGTACTGACTGATTTAATCTCAACATTACAAGACTTAGTACTCAACAAATCTAGCTGTGGCTCCCCAATGCGTGTTCAGAGACAGCGATTCAGAGACAGCGGTTCAGAGACAACGGTTCAGAGACAGCGATTCAGAGACAACGATTCAGAGACAGCGATTCAGAGACAACGATTTAGAGACAATGGTTCAAAGACAACGATTCAGAGACAGCGATTCAGAGACAGCGATTCAGAGACAGCGGTTCAGAGACAACGGTTCAGAGACAGCGATTCAGAGACAACGATTCAGAGACAGCGATTCAGAGACAACGATTTAGAGACAATGGTTCAAAGACAACGATTCAGAGACAGCGATTCAGAGACAGCGATTCAGAGACAGCGGTTCAGAGACAACGGTTCAGAGACAGCGATTCAGAGACAACGATTCAGAGACAGCGATTCAGAGACAACGATTTAGAGACAATGGTTCAAAGACAACGATTCAGAGACAGCGGTTCAGAGACAGCGGTTCAAAGACAACGATTCAGAGACAGCGATTCAGAGACAGCGATTCAGAGACAGCGGTTCAGAGACAACGGTTCAGAGACAGCGATTCAGAGACAACGATTCAGAGACAGCGATTCAGAGACAACGATTTAGAGACAATGGTTCAAAGACAACGATTCAGAGACAGCGGTTCAGAGACAGCGGTTCAAAGACAACGATTCAGAGACAGCGATTCAGAGACAGCGATTCAGAGACAACGATTCAGAGACAACGGTTCAGAGACAACGGTTCAGAGACAACGGTTCAGAGACAGCGGTTCAGAGACAACGGTTCAGAGACAACGGTTCAGAGACAACGGTTCAGAGACAGCGGTTCAGAGACAACAATTCAGAGACAACGGTTCAGAGACAGCGATTCAGAGACAACAATTCAGAGACAACGATTCAGAGACAGCGGTTCAGAGACAGCGATTCAGAGACAACGGTTCAGAGACAGCGGTTCAGAGACAGCGGTTCAGAGACAACGGTTCAGAGACAACGGTTCAGAGACAGCGGTTCAGAGACAACGGTTCAGAGACAACGGTTCAGAGACAGCGATTCAGAGACAACAATTCAGAGACAGCGATTCAGAGACAACGGTTCAGAGACAACGGTTCAGAGACAACGATTCAGAGACAACGGTTCAGAGACAACGGTTCAGAGACAGCGGTTCAGAGACAACGGTTCAGAGACAGCGGTTCAGAGACAACGGTTCAGAGACAACGGTTCAGAGACAGCGGTTCAGAGACAACGGTTCAGAGACAACGGTTCAGAGACAACGGTTCAGAGACAACGGTTCAGAGACAGCGATTCAGAGACAACGGTTCAGAGACAACGGTTCAGAGACAACGGTTCAGAGACAACGGTTCAGAGACAGCGGTTCAGAGACAACGGTTCAGAGACAGCGGTTCAGAGACAACGGTTCAGAGACAACGATTCAGAGACAACGGTTCAGAGACAACGGTTCAGAGACAGCGGTTCAGAGACAACGGTTCAGAGACAACGGTTCAGAGACAACGGTTCAGAGACAACGGTTCAGAGACAACGGTTCAGAGACAGCGGTTCAGAGACAACGGTTCAGAGACAACGGTTCAGAGACAACGGTTCAGAGACAGCGGTTCAGAGACAACGGTTCAGAGACAACGGTTCAGAGACAACGGTTCAGAGACAACGATTCAGAGACAACGGTTCAGAGACAACGGTTCAGAGACAGCGATTCAGAGACAACAATTCAGAGACAACGGTTCAGAGACAGCGGTTCAGAGACAGCGGTTCAGAGACAACGGTTCAGAGACAGCGGTTCAGAGACAACGGTTCAGAGACAACGATTCAGAGACAACGGTTCAGAGACAACGGTTCAGAGACAGCGATTCAGAGACAACGGTTCAGAGACAGCGGTTCAGAGACAACGGTTCAGAGACAACGATTCAGAGACAACGGTTCAGAGACAACGGTTCAGAGACAACGGTTCAGAGACAGCGGTTAAGAGACAACAATTCAGAGACAACGGTTCAGAGACAGCGATTCAGAGACAACAATTCAGAGACAACGATTCAGAGACAGCGGTTCAGAGACAGCGATTCAGAGACAACGGTTCAGAGACAGCGGTTCAGAGACAACGGTTCAGAGACAACGGTTCAGAGACAGCGGTTCAGAGACAACGGTTCAGAGACAACGGTTCAGAGACAGCGATTCAGAGACAACAATTCAGAGACAGCGATTCAGAGACAGCGGTTCAGAGACAACGGTTCAGAGACAACGATTCAGAGACAACGATTCAGAGACAGCGATTCAGAGACAGCGGTTCAGAGACAACGATTCAGAGACAACGGTTCAGAGACAACGATTCAGAGACAACGGTTCAGAGACAACGGTTCAGAGACAGCGGTTCAGAGACAACGGTTCAGAGACAACGATTCAGAGACAACGGTTCAGAGACAACGGTTCAGAGACAGCGGTTCAGAGACAACGGTTCAGAGACAACGGTTCAGAGACAACGGTTCAGAGACAACGGTTCAGAGACAGCGGTTCAGAGACAACAATTCAGAGACAACGGTTCAGAGACAGCGATTCAGAGACAACAATTCAGAGACAACGATTCAGAGACAGCGGTTCAGAGACAGCGATTCAGAGACAACGGTTCAGAGACAGCGGTTCAGAGACAACGGTTCAGAGACAACGGTTCAGAGACAGCGGTTCAGAGACAACGGTTCAGAGACAACGGTTCAGAGACAGCGATTCAGAGACAACAATTCAGAGACAACGGTTCAGAGACAACGGTTCAGAGACAACGGTTCAGAGACAACGGTTCAGAGACAGCGGTTCAGAGACAACGGTTCAGAGACAACGGTTCAGAGACAGCGGTTCAGAGACAACGGTTCAGAGACAACGGTTCAGAGACAACGATTCAGAGACAACGGTTCAGAGACAACGGTTCAGAGACAGCGATTCAGAGACAGCGGTTCAGAGACAACGGTTCAGAGACAACGATTCAGAGACAACAATTCAGAGACAACGGTTCAGAGACAACGGTTCAGAGACAACGGTTCAGAGACAACGGTTCAGAGACAGCGGTTCAGAGACAACGGTTCAGAGACAACGGTTCAGAGACAGCGGTTCAGAGACAACGGTTCAGAGACAACGGTTCAGAGACAACGATTCAGAGACAACGGTTCAGAGACAACGGTTCAGAGACAGCGATTCAGAGACAGCGGTTCAGAGACAACGGTTCAGAGACAACGGTTCAGAGACAGCGGTTCAGAGACAACGGTTCAGAGACAACGATTCAGAGACAGCGGTTCAGAGACAACGGTTCAGAGACAACGATTCAGAGACAACGGTTCAGAGACAACGATTCAGAGACAACGGTTCAGAGACAACGGTTCAGAGACAACGATTCAGAGACAACGGTTCAGAGACAACGGTTCAGAGACAACGGTTCAGAGACAGCGGTTCAGAGACAACGGTTCAGAGACAACGGTTCAGAGACAGCGGTTCAGAGACAACAATTCAGAGACAACAATTCAGAGACAACGGCCATAGAGCCGCTGAAACTGCAATCTCATTCACCCGTCACCAACCTGAGCGCCACTGGACCCCAAATGGGTTCTCTGTTATTTATTACACAGCACAAGCTGATACTAAAACTGAGCAAGCATTTACAATGGATCGGGAAGGACACAAATTCTTCTGAAACATTGGATCAAAAACAAGAACAGACCCAGCGATGAAGACTATGGACTGTGACACCTTTCAGAAAGTGAGATGTATTAGGCAGCAAGTGAGCTCTTTGTAAAGTTGATGTCCAAGAAGCAGGAAAAATGAGTAAAGCATAAGAAATTGAACAAGTTTGACAAGGACCAGATTGAAATGGCCAGACAACTGGGTCAGAGTGTCTAGAAATTTACAGGTTTTGTACTGTGTTCCTGATCTGCTGTTGTCAGAATCCATCAGAAGAGGTCGAAGGTGGAACAAACAGCAGAAGTGACGGGCGGCTTGTGAGGTCTGATCCAACAGGTGAGCTACTCCTCTTTTGGCCCTAATACGCAGTCATACCTTCCTCGAATAATTTGTATTGTTCCTCTTGTGATGGTATCCTATCCATGCAGTACAGACTTTATTTCTTCTGCTGGCTTTTTTAAAAAATAGGAAGTGCATTTTAAGAAATGTTGCACTAGAAATTATCTATTCATAACCCAGCTGATTTTTTATTGTCATAAAATTTCCTAATAAATATCAACCAAACAAAAACATCCCTGCACATTAGGAGAACTATGATTAAGTAGAAAGTCCTTTACATGTAAATTACATGAGCAGTAAAAAAAACAACATATTTGCGCATATTAATCAAATAACACCCCAAGCAGAGCATGATCACAGGGATAAGTGGCGATAATGTGGACTAAGTGATAAATATGAGTCACTCAAACTGGAGGCTACTGTGAAAAGGGGGGCGGGGGAGGAGGGCCAACTGTGGCATCCAGGGAGAAGCGTTCTCCACTCCGCCTCCTCTGGCTCCTGCACACGCAGGGAAAGATCCATCCGAAGCTCAGAATAAAACTGAATGTTTCGCCTTGATTCTGAGGAGGTGCTGCAGCCGTGACAGCCTCAGAGCCTGGCTAGCGCCCCCACCACCGGCAGCAGCAGCAGCACCGCGCACAGAGCGAACGCATTGCTGCACTTTACATCTTCTTTATGGCGTTGCTCGTTTGGACGCCAGCGTCCCACAGTGGCAGTCGACCGGCAGCGAGGGTTCGAGCTCCCTCTGACAGGATGGTGTTGTCCTGAGAGCTCAGACATGCCATCTGTCTCTGCTGGAAACGTCGCTGTCTGGGCTGCAATTCGCTGCGCTCCTTGAGGGAATCAAAGTTGGTGCAATGGAGACTTCCGGGAGTGATGCTGCTGTCACATACTTGGAGAAAGCTGGTGAGAGAGATGGATATTATGATCTGGAGCATCTCCCTCCACTGATGGAAGATGAGGTGAGGTTGAGGATTTTACTGGAATGGGTTTTTAAGGTGTGATGTTATTTACGACTAAATAAAAGAAAGTAGGTATATCTCAATACATCATTGATAAGTTAATTTATTTCAGCAGTTTAATCCACAAAAGTGAAACTCACATTATATATATGAATTAAAAACTGATTAATACAATTTAAGTGTTTATTCTGTTTTGGATATTATAGTTTACAGTTTAAAAAAAATATCAGAAATGTTTTTTATGACCTACATAATCAATGAGGAGGACTACTGACTTGACCATTAGGCTTTCCACAGAAAGGGTAATCCACAGCAGGGCATTGTTAAAGATGGTGGCTATTTATACAACATAATAATGCAAGCATGTTAATGGGAAGTTGAGTGGAAGGAAGGAAAGATGTGGTAGAAAAAAGGCCACAAGCAGCAAAGACAACCACAACTTTGAGTAAACTGTTAGGCAAAGCTTGGCTGGGGTCGAAGCTTCAAGAGCAACGATGCACAGATGTTCCCAAGATATGGGCTAAAACTCCTAAACCTGTCAATATCACAGGTGTCTTACCTGAGAAAGCTGAAACCACCCACTCATTTATATCAGGTGTTTGGAAGCAAAGAGGCATTGAAAACATACCCAGCAAGGGTACTTCAGGACCAGGTTTGGAAAACCTTCATGGTGTATTTTTGAGCACTTCCTGTTCCCTCTGCTGACAAGCTTTATGGAGATGCTGATTTCATTTTACAACATGACTTGGCAACTGTCCTCAATACCAAAAATATCAATGCTTATTTAGATGATCATTGCAACACTAAGCTTAATTGGCCAGTAAACTGACCTGACCTTTGGCTACTTAATCATCTCCCCAGTAAAAGTTTGAAAATGTGACTTCTATTTAATATTTTTTTTTTACTTTGTACAAATGAAATGAACCAAAAATGTGTTGGGATCAATTTAACCTAAATTGTTCTAAATTGAACCTAAATTGATCCCCATTTAGGAACTCATAAAAAGAAAAACAAAGTATTTTCTTCCACTTTTCCCTTTAGAGGGTCAGTTTACATAAAGCTTTCCCAGTCAACACAAGTTTTGCTACTCCTTGGATCTTCACTTGCTTAATTCGGGACTAACTTTAAGAATGTCAAACTTTATAATTGGGTTTGTGTGGAAAACAATGACCCTTAAGACCACTGGCCTTTCCTTTCCTCTCACTTCCAAAGGTCAAAGATCTGGAGCATAGCATGAGGTTGTTGGGAACCTTGGAGCTTATGTAGGCTAACACATTTAAGTTGAGCAGGCTGAGAGAGACTAGTGTTCCCCTGCACTGTCCTCATGGGAAGCTATCTATTTCTGGTGATGCTGCTACTGCATGAAGTGGTTCATCTCTGCCCTGTAATTTCTCTCCACACAACTTCATCACACAAATTTGACATTTTTTTAACAACCTGCTGCCACCTTTCTCCTATGAATATGTTCAATGTGGTACTTTATTTCTAATCAAATGTTATTCTTAGGTTTCCAAAGAAGACCTGCAGAGTAGGTGGCAGAAATTTTAAAATAAAGCCCTTTTGAGATGCTTTAATTGTCTGTCTTGGAAAAAGTGTAAAAATCGTGCTGGGTGGAGGAAATGACAGTGACTGCTTCGTGACACACTTTACTCTCCAAACATCCACCCCTGTGTCTGAGTGACGGCCAGCTTTTGTGTTCTGAGCCTACAGAAGATCCTGTAATAATCAGACTTCTGCATTATGCTGGATACTGCCTGGGATTTCTGGGATCACTGCGCCTGCCAGGGTAAATGGTGCCATTTGGTAATGGATCACAGATGATGCAGTGTGTTCAGTGTGGGTGTGTAGATTCACAGTTGCCTACAAGTGAGTGTGTACACTTTATGTATGTGCATCATTTTTCTTAGAAGAACAAATATTGTCTCCTGCAACAAGTGAGTGTGTACACTTTATGTATGTGCATCATTTTTCTTAGAAGAACAAATATTGTCTCCTGCAGAAAGTACTCGATTTCCTACATCTGGTTTCAAAATTAGGTCACTGTTTCTAAGTGCTCTGCATGTCTTAGAGAGGTGTAAGCACAAATATTTCTATTAATTAAGATCTTGTCTGACTCTAGTGTTAGTATTTTTTGTTTCTGTCAATTTGTCAAAGGTAATTTACAAGAAAAATCTTCTTGAACATCATAAATAACTGAAGTGATAATATTCAGTCAGTTTTCTTCTGAGACAAGGAGAGATGGTGGAACTAAAAGAATTTGGACAAACATCTATGGAGTGAAAACCACTATTTTAAATTGGTTTTGTGGCTTCTTACAAGTATTTGCAACACAGAACAAGATGAAGTAGGTACTTTATTTTACCTAAAGATAGTGATTCTTGGATGCATATATAGAATTTGTGTGGTTTGATCTGCATCAAATCTGTATGTTAATTAATTTGGGACCATCCATCCATTTTCTAACATCCTTGTCCCTAATGGGGTCGGGAGGGTTGCTGGTGCCTATCCCCAGCTAACGTTCCGGGCGAGAGGCGGGGGTAACGCTGGACAGGTCGCCAGTCTGTCGCAGGGCAATACAGAGACAGACGGGACAAACAACTATGCACACACACACACACTCACATCTTATTCTCCATGTTTGAACTGCAGACGTTCGACTTTCAGCAGTGCATTTAAATGTCTTGTGCTGGTTTGATTTCTTTTCTAAAACAACTGTCCTTTAGCTGTACATAACTATTTAAATAGTCTCTCTTTTTTTTCAATAAATTGGGCCTGTTTGGATTTACATGAAAAAGCTCTTGTTGAAGTAATTAGATGTTACTCCCCCACTTTCCAACCAAGCGGACAGTGAAAATGAATTTAAAATAGGAGAAAATTAGATTTAAATAAGGTGCAACTTTTATTTATACTGCCATTTTGTTCATCATAGCGAGGAACTCAATTATATAAAAAGCTCATCCCCATCCTCATATAAATGGTAAAAGCATAATAAAGCTCTTTGGAGTGCCACTCCTATATTATCTATGACTCCATCTGGCTACCTTTTTAAAAAGTTTCTGGAGGTAATAACAGTAATAAGGTCCCTGGTAAAGCTGTAATTAATCAATTTATTCTATATTGTTTTCAATTAAAGTTGATGACCTTTCTATTTAATTGAATTTACAATTCGGATCATTTATTGTAAAATTCAATGCTCACATTTAAAAAGAACTGTGAGCATTGTTAGAAATGTTAGAAATTCTAGATGTTGGAAAACATTCTCTAATAAATTTTACCATTAGAAAAGACAAATGTTGCTCCCGAGAACAAAACCTGTGAAATGGGGCATTTTCTGAAGTTCTGAATAAGAATGTGTGCATGGAATGACTGACTACTTAAAGAAACAAAACAAACTTGTTTTAACCTGACATTTTTTGTTCATTTTGAACTGTCCCGTGTTCTGCTTTTGCAGAGAATAATATCTCCCCAGTATCTCAAAAATGCAGGTATAAAATGACCTCCAGCCTCAGCATCAATCTGCATAACAGAGTAACAAGCATCATTGGTCTTAACTTTCCAGTTTTTGATGTTTATTGTAGTTCAATTGATCAGTTATATTTGAGTTGGCTCTAATGAATAGTTTAAGACATTGATTTCCAGGTGATTCAGACCCTGCTGGATGCTGTTCTTTCTTTATTTACCAGAACATTCTTTACCTCCACAGGAAAACGTCTCCCTGGCCGACATTCTTTCTTTGCGGGACAGCTGCCTCAGTGAGGAGGAGGTATGGGCCGTGTGTGCAGAGTGTGTTTTGGCCCTGCAGAGCATCAGACCCTCCCACCTCTTCTACACCCTATGTATAACACCAGACACTCTGGCCTTCAACGCTCATGGGAATGTTTGCTTCATGGAGCAGCTAAGCGGTGAGTCAACAGAACACATAATGTTATTTTTTTTTGTCAGATTTCTGAAATATTTTGCATGCAATGCTCTTTGCACTTATTTGAAAGATAGTTTTTTTGGACAATTTAAGTTTGGAGGATAAATCCTACACACAGACTAGATATAGCTTCCAGTTGTAATACAGCCAATATGTGGGCTGCAAAATCCTACGTGCCTGTTAGTGCATAACACTTATACAAGAAGTAAGCTTTATTCCAATATTACATAACAGACTTGATCAGAAATGCAGCAATAGAAACTCTAAATCTAGGTTTATCCAGGTTAAAATCTAGTTTTTGATTGAAGAACAGTTTCATAATTAATCTGCCAACTTCACAACATATACAAAGTTTTTTTTTAATGAACTTACGGATCACTTCCTGTATTATTCCAGTATATGTTTCACCTTATTTTATTTTTCCTCTCACATTACTTACATCAGCACATTACACATGTTACACTCTGCTGTATCTGCTTGTTTCATGCCTTGCTTCCAGACATCAGAAATTGATAAGCATTGATTCGGTGAACGTAGGTTGCCATGGGAATCGTTGTTGTGGCAACCTTTCCAATAAAGCCAGCAGTCATGCTGCGTTGCTTAGTCATCTATTCATACTAACACACTGTTTAGCAAAGATAGCACCTGTTAAAGTAATACATCACACATTTTGGATGCAATACATGCACACAGCAGAAATCATTTGAATATCTGGTGCTCTAAATTATTTAGTGTTGACCCATTTGAGCATTTGATTTTACTGTCAGATGTTAAAGAGGAGAAAGTCATAATAACATGACCTCTGCTGCATTGTTTCCCTTTGTGTCCATCTAGTTGAAATATCACAAAGGTTATCACTCTAACTTTTTCCTTTTCAAAGTTGTTCTAGGGTGCAGTCCATGCTATATCTATCTATCTATCTATCTATCTATCTATCTATCTATCTATCTATCTATCTATCTATCTATCTATCTATCTATCTATCTATCTATCTATCTATCTATCTATCTATCTATCTATCTATCTATCTATCTATCTATCTATCTATCTATCTATCTATCTATCTATCTATCTATCTATCTATCTATCTATCTATCTATCTATCTAGATGAGTGAATTTGCCACGTTTGTTCAAGTTTGTAACACTAAACTTGAGCATAGTTGCTCTACACAATCATTCGATTCATGAAGGTAAGATTCATATTATATTGCAGCCAGTGAGGAGGAGGAAATGAAGAGAAAAGTTATCTAAGAGTAACTTGAATGTTCAAAAGCCAGTAGCCGATTAACGGACATAAAAGCTTCCTGTGGGAGGGCAAGTAATTCCCATCAGTGGTGACTGAACACTTGTGGCCACAACTGTCATCCAAAACACTAAAATCTTAGTAGTTTTCATGTAACTGATGAACGTTGCATTTCTGCTCCTGTTCTGACCAGCATCTTTAATTTCATGTGTAAAGATATCAGCACTCCCATTCCTTACAAAAACCAAGTCACAGAAACAGCGTATAACACATTAGTTATTCATACAGTGAATATGCAAGTCTCACTTTTCTTAATATTACTGTACATGTTTTACTCATAGCACTTTGGCTACACTATAGTAATGTCTCTTAATCTCTTAGGACTCTGTCTGTCAGACCTCTCAAACTCTAAGTTTGTTGAGTATATTTTTTCCCAGAAGTCATAATGAAAGTTAAAAAAATATATACACACAGGAAAAGAAAAGAAAGCATATTCTAATCTGATCAATTTTATGCTCACAAACAACACCAAATAGTTGTCTTAGCAGTTATTCGGTTGACTCCATGGTAGTTGAATATCCTGCCATAACTGCATCTGTCACTGTGATGTATCCATTTCCATCTGCTGTTGTTTTTTTCATTTAATCCCAAAACTCCAATCACAATCATTATCATAATCATTGGCTGATTATTCTCTTCAATAAAGAGACTGTTTAGGTTCATATGAGAATATCAGTTGTCTTCACCAAAGTTCTACCTTTTTTCTACATTTTTGATATTTGTAGAACAGTGCTGACTACATCCTTTTTCTGTAAGGGATCACAGATCTATTCATATTCCCCTTAAAGGAATTGTGATTACATGTGATTACATTGAAGAGTTTGCAGATGTTGCATATGGCTACATTTGGAAACACATTTGGATTTTTACAGTAGGGACCCAAGAAAACACAAAAATGTTCACTTTAAAATTACCAATATTCTTTGAACACCCAAGCAACTCTGACCTTGGAGGCTCCAGATTTCCATTAGCTCACTAGTGGCCACTAAGACATGTCAGTACGATTCATTTCAGCTGATTAATTACTGCAGTAACACCAGGGAGGTGGCGGGATGAGTATGTGGGTGCTGCGGCGATGTTCAGATCGTGCAAATTGAGTCAGAGCAACAAAATGTCCTCATAGCTATCATGCAAGGATGATAACAGATAACTGTTAACTTTCCCCCATGAGACTTGACATTACAAGCTGTTCCATTTTGGATGAAACTCCTACTGGCGGAGTGCCGTGGGAGATCTGATCGGGAGAGTGTGTTGAATCTGGTGGATTGCTCAGCTCATCCTACCTGTTGTACTAAAATGCCAGAGGCACACATGACTCACACCATCAGCTTGATATAAACTGCTTCACGCTTAATGACTATTTTTATTTCTCTTCTTTGATGATTATTTCAGTGTTACAATTTTTTCCTAGCTACAATGGTTTTACATGTTTTCTTCCACTACTTCTTACACAGTCATGTTCTTTGAAGTGAAAAGCAAAGCAGAGAGAATGAATGAGAAGGAGTAGAGGATGGTAGAGACTTGAAAGGAAAGGGAGAAACATGAGATTACTGGGAATGTGAAAGCAAAGATGATCTTAACTGGTGACAAAAAGAAGAGAAAGAACCAAAGGAGGAAACTGTAAAGAGGTGAAAGGGGAGGAAAAACTGGAGAAAGAAAAGATGAAATGTTTTTATGAAAGAAGCTAAAACTAAAAATTTAAAGAAGAGATTTCTGGGGAATAAAATATTAAAGTTAAATAAAAGATGTGAAGGAAGAATTTCTGCTCTTTGTAGCCCAGAGCCAAAATCAAACGGCGAACTGTCATGACCCACTTTACTCCCTGTCATTCTTTCATATCCTCCCTTGTTTTTTCCACAGAACTCATGTCTTTCTACAGTTGAAATGAGGCACAGAGTGCTCATCACATTGCTGCTATGCACTTGTATGTTGTTATTGTAGCAGGTCTGAGCACTGACCCACTTCAGGAGGAGGACAGCGAGGAGGATGCATCTGATTCCTGCTCACCCCCTTTCAAATTCTGATCCTGGAGATTATCCTGAGATTATCCATCACACATGAATTATGCAAATTTAGAGAAGCACCCCCCTTTTCATTGGACTGCAGTGGTTAAATAAGAACCATGCATAAGTCTAAGAGTTCTGTATTGTTGCCATCAATAGATGTGAGAAGGGAAGAGGCCAGAATTTGCTTCCCTATTAGTTGCTTTGCATTCAAAAATGTCAATTCTCCCCTAGATGTGATGTTGCTGTGTATAGTTCAGACATGCTTGACAGAGACGTTTCTGGATGTTTTTGACCTGCAGATGATCCAGATTGCTCATTTGTCCCTCCGGAGTTTGACAACACGGGCAGCACATTTGAGGTAAGAGAGATGTGTCGTCACAGCACATCATTCACACACAACTCACAATCAGGTGCATGTTTTGTAAAATTTTTAATGAAAAGGAAATAGCTTCTTTCTATATTTTTTCTTCCTAAAGCTTTCAGCCATTCACCTTACTAAGGTTTATTTACCTTAACCTAGTTTCTTTGCAGCCTAATTGCCTGGAATGTTTTAAATTACCCAGTCTGTTTCTTCTGTATCATTAAACTGTGGGATTCAATACAGCTTTTTTATGTAATCAGCTCCTTTGATGCTGAGAGGGTCATTCTTCTTTTGCAAGAGTATTGCTCCTGAGGGATCACAATGCTGCTGCAAATCCTCCACAGTCTGTCAATCTGTTCAATTTGAGTTATGCAGCAGAAATACTTATTGTTGTTCGCAAACACAATTTTCAAACTTGGTTGTTCCTGCAGGTTCAGTTATTGGAAGTGCGCAACAGCACAGACCAGAACAGGATTATACGTAGATTAGATCAATACAGCATGAATCTCTGATTGTTACAGTTTGAAAGCTATGAGAAGTCACTCCAGATGTTGAACTGTAACAGATCATAAATTAACTTTGCCAGGTGTGGCATCCTGTTCAGCTATTTTAATAAAGCCTGTATGTACATTTAAAAGCATAAAAAATAAATGCAGTTACTTTCAAACTAATATACAGTTAATGATAAACGTTTTAGAGATTGTCTTACCTTTTTCATAACAATGCTGTCAAACATCCTGAAAATACATTTTTTCATCCTTGGGAAAATAGCTGCTACATTTGAAATATTCTTTTGTTCCATACAATCTGCAACTCTTTTCTCTTTTTTCAAAAGAGAAAAAACTGAGTTTGCGTTCGAACTCAGTCAGCTCCAAGGTCAACACTTTGTGGAGCTGCTTTTGCAACAGTTGCAGCTGCAAGTTGTTCTGTCTCTAAGTTTGGCTCAATAAACTTCTGGGATTTTACCTCTTTGCTCAAGAAAGTATTACTCATTTTCCTTCAAATTGTTACGGTTTCTCTTAGGCGAGTGTTTGAAATGTTTATGATCCACCCAGCCTTGTTTTGTGTGTTTGAGAACTTTGATACTTTTCTATTTTCATGGTATTAAAATAAAAAACAAAAGAAAATCAATGTGAACTGAACTTGGAAATCATTTTGAGATGAAGATGAGATAAGAAAATTTGTTTCAACTCATCTTATTAATCTGTTTTAATAACCAGGGTATTAAATGCTCGTGCCAGCAGTTTGTACAGATAAATTATTAAATATTATCAGATAGTTGTCATCAGTAAAATGGATTAAAACGACTAATGCCTACATCAAAGCTTAAAGTAGTTGGAAGGAATCACCCTATAAACTGGATTGTTATACCAGAAATTAAAATTAATAATAATCATAAAGACAACATCATACTGTCCGAGTAGCATTTAACACCTTAATTAGCAAATAAAGTTCAAACTCAATATTTAAAACAAAAGGTATAACATTACAAGACAGTCATTACAGAAAATTGAGTTCATTGCCTTTTGTTTTCTTTTCAAAGTACAATGAACCTATGCAACTGAAACTGTTTGAGATTTACTTATTCATGTAGAATATTCTAGTGAATTAAAGTATAAGAAATTGTCCCCCTTTTCTGATTTTCCCAAATAGTAAGAGCTATTGGGGGTTCAGGCAGTGAGCTCTGAGAAAAATGAATGGAGCTCCTGGACTGGCTGCTTTGCAAATGTAGCATTTCATCTAGATATTTCAGCTTCCCAAGCTCCATTTTCCTTTCAATATTTTAGATGTGCTTCTCAAATTATTATTTACTATTTTGTGAATACTTTGGAGTTATGCTCCACAAGTAGGACACTGAACCGACGATAAGCAGGAATCCACTGTACTTCCTTCCTCAATTACAAATAAAGTCTCACACACAGATATTACAGGCTGTTAAGCGTGAAGGACTTCATATCGTCATACCAGGGGTTTGTGAAAATAGCTTTTATCTACTTGAGCAGACAGAGTCATGCTGGGAGTCATGCTTCACATGATAAACTTCACTTTGATGAGAAATGCCCCGTCGCTTTGATGGTGTGAGAGCTCCTGCTGTTTTAAACATTTGCAAAAAAATTCATGACCACTGTTTTTCACAACAAACTAACATTAACAATGTCAAGATAAACAGGAGGTTTTTGTCTTAAATCTACTGATGGTGTTATAACCTCAGACACGTCTTCTTTTATTAAAGAGAATGATACATGACATATGTGACCCAAACCTGTAAGAGGATTCTGCAATATTCAAATGTGTGTGCTTCTCTGACTCTGGCTGCAGGGCCACGTTTTCTCTCTGGGCTCCACACTTTCCGCTGCACTGAAATTTGTCATCGAGCCAGAGCTCGAGGCTGAACTGGGAGAAGAACTTCAGAGTCTGCTGCAGCAGATGCAGGAGGAGAAGCCTGAGGACAGACCTGAGCTGGAGGTGCATAAACAGTAACAGAGACGGGTTGAGAGATCAGATGCCTCACTCTAGCATCGATGTCCGAATTACATATAAGAAAATGAAAAGTCAAAAGTGTTAATTTCAGGGAAAATTTCATTTTTGATTGATGAGTTTCTAACTGATCCAAGATGAAAACCTTCCTTAGTCAGTATTACTGAATCACTCTAGTCTTTAAAACAATCAGGAGGTTTTTCATTACTGTGAATATTGTTCCTTTATTGTTTGGACATAAAATAAGGTAATAATGTGCTCCTTAGCAGCACCAAGTGGAAATTTAATGCAAGTGCAAATCTGGTTCTGTTTCAGCAAATCAAGAACACAAAATTAAGCAAATTTGAATCACAAAATATTTCTTAGACTACATATTGTAATAAAAAGATTATTTGCCATAAGCTGAGTGGGCTCTGTGTTGGTAAAACTGAAGTATGTTTTATCAAATTTCAAATAGGGACCATCAATTTTATAACACACAGAAGAAATTTGTTTTTCTGAATGTTGCAGACTTTGATACAATTCTCCCACAGGATATTCTGTTGCTGGCTGAAGAGAGGCTGTCTCAAACACCTTCAGCTACCGTGTGCCGGAAGTTATCTTCGATTGGACGAAGAGTGCTCTCCATTGAATCAGTTTCAAATATTCAAGGTTCTTATATTATTCTAGGGATTTTTGCTGCCCAAAGTGATTTTCTGGCCTCTGATTTGTGTCGTTGTGCATTCACAGATGAACAGGAGGAATCTTTGGAGGAAAGATGGCAGCATTCCAAAGCCAAATGTCTTTTGAAAAGACTAAACTCGGAGGATAAGACCAAAGACATTTCTGAATCCTTTGGGACAAACAGTGTGTCCAGACAGCAGGTAGCAGTTTTTGGTAATAGTTAGAAACATTTTATAGGAAACTTTGTCTTTCCTATAATGCACAGCCTTGTTAATCTGACCACCGAGTTTAGATTATTACCAATATGAATATTTCATGGGCATTGTGTACTTCTACAGAGGCATCAATAAGGCAGAAATCTGTTTTTCATAAGTCCATGTCATTCTTGGAGGCTCGTGACATTTAAATTATAAAATGGTAGCAGTTCAAGCTGGCTATTGTGTTTGCCTTGATACCACAAACCTCCTTGATTTTCAGCTGCAACACATTGTGTACAAACCAAGTTAATCACATCTACATTCTCTTAGTAGTGTTGCTTGGAAACTACTATTTATTTCAACTGCTCAGAACAGCTGAAATAAATGATAACGCTCCCCTTCTGCAGGTGTGTGGGGCCTGGGATTCCTCTCTATGGGCCGAGGATATGGAAAGCGATGAGGCAGACGGCATGACTCTGACAGATGAGATGGATTGTCGTTCTTACAACAGCTCCCCAGTGAAGAGGAGATCCCAGCAGAAGTTCAGAGGAGCAAGGGGAGCCCTTAATCGCTCCTGCTCGGTGCCGGACTCTAACAATCCCCCGTGTGTCTCCACTCCACCTCACGGAGATATCAGTATTCCTGTTTCTGACCTCACAGAAATAGGAGCTGATGAACATCAAGACTCAAAGTCTATGTGGAGTAACAGACTGGAGAGACTAAACCGGGGGAAGTCCTGCGAGTCCTACCCTCACTGTAGAACTCAGAACCAGGAAAAGGCATCACAAGGAACCGATCATGTAGACTCTTGCATAGAAGAAGTAAATATTCAAGATTGTGTCCAACCCATGTCAAGGGGATGTATCCAGGACTTGGTCGCCTCCTGTGCCTCCTGTCGTGAACTGGAGATGGCACAAAACTCTTTAGAGAATGAGAGCGTGACAAAACCCAACATTTCCCTTTCTTATAACTACATGACCAAAAGCATGCTGTGCCTGAACGAAGAATCTCAGGATGAGGTTAGTCACTTTTACAATAAGTTTTCACTTTTCTGAACTTGATGTTGCTTCACTGAATCTACTCGCATGTATTTTAGACACTTATTTAGTCTCCTGAAAAAAAGGCTGTTTGAACAAAAAAAAAAACCTCATTATTATGATGCGTGCAATTTAATTGCATTGCAAAAATATTTTTACATTTTTTTCATACTAAAACCAGAAACTTCACTGTATTTTGTTAGGAGTTTTTGTGATGGACACGACAGAAAGTGGTGCATAGTGTGAAGTCAAAAGAAAAAAAATATTGAATCTAAAAAGCATATTGCAATTAGATATTTTATCAGCTTTCATTATAGTAATTAATTTCTTCCCATTCTTCATTGGACAGTTAGTCATGAATAAATATCCAATGAAGAAAAGATAGACTTTGGATAGACTTGTTCAGGTTTTGCTACAGATTCTCTGTTCCAGCTACTTCATCCTCACAGCGTGATCTTTTCACCACCAGGGTTTAACCATTAATAATGAGAATTTAGTCAGATTTAAGTGTTAGTTTTCCATGAAGCATTCTGCATGTTATCTAGCCAATTCTTCTTTTATATTTTGTTATGTCTGACGGGTCAATAATGTCGGATCTCAAAAAAGCAGGTACACTCAAAAACAGGTTTTTGAGTTCAATACGAAACAGTGTGTACCTGTTTTTTAGATATAGGCATATATATATATTTTTTAGGATAGCTCACTATCCCCACCAAAAACATGCAAGATACACTGAAGTTTGAACATCAGAATAAATTTTTCTGCAGCCTTTCCATTCAAAACTTCTTACATGACACAAATGCTAATTCTTATTTTAATTAGGCCTGCCAAGCCAACAGGTTGAACTCCTGAGTTACTAAGTCGTGGCTTTTTGTTTCCTGTCCAGTGGATCTCTCTCAGGGAGCTGCTGACTCATTGTGGACGGAGGCTTACGGTTAATGAACTGTGGGCTTTGTGTTACACCTGCTTGTCTTCACTTCAAACTTACACTGACTTTCCAGGTGATTATTTTTCTGTTTGTCTTAAATCTCCAGCTCTTTCAATGACAAGAATTGTGCTCCAATTCCATTCTGATATCTGAATCTGCTGATACGATATGGATAATTTCATCTATCAGTGCTGCGAATTAGCTTGTGCTATTAGCACTTTGATGTAAACATGGGGCCGCTGTTCTGTTCAGTTTGTCTGTCGGGTTGTGTCTGTCCCTTTCAAATAAACTTAAATTATGTAACATTTTTCAGAACACTTCTAGTTTAATGTTGAGCACCATTACAGTCATTATGTCGTACAAACTAATATTCATAAATCACACAAGCATAGTAAACTGTACCAGAGGTTGGTGTGCTTTGGGCACCAACCTTTGGTTGTATTTATAATTGCAAGATTGATAGACTTAAACTTATTTTATTGTGGTTGCACAAAGACATGACAGTGAAATTGCCAATGAAATGTCGCTTGGCCACCGGACCACACAGAGGAAAAAAAATAAATAAAAAACACAGCAAAATAACAAGTGTGCCTATACATAGATTTACAGTAATAATATATTGCTAAATACATAGAACTTGGCGTTTTCAGACGGTCTTGTGTTGAAACAAGACTGTCTGAATAATTCTGTCTCTAATAGGAATGGTAATCAAACGTTCATTTACAAAAGGAGAATGATTGGTTCTTGTTCTCTCTTTGTCATTAGCTTATTTATGCCTGGACACGGTGTATGTGAACTGCAAGGGAGAAGTGATTTTTCTCAAACCTAAAACCATCGGTAGGTATAATATTGTCAACTACTCTATGCTTCTTAGTTTTTTCACTTGTAAATGTCTGGAGTTTGTTCAGATGAATTGTTGACTTCATGTGTCTTCTTCACAGAATCCCATGATGGTTTTTTTCTTGCACCCGAGTATCAGGACCACGGTATTGTAACTGAGAAGGTCTGTCTGTCAGAGCTAGTTTTACCTTCCTGTACAATTAACTGGTTATTAGCTACAGCTAAAGTGTCTTATTCTATATTTATACGTCACTTGTGTGTTTTCAGGTCTGTGTGTATGGGGTTGCTGCTATCCTCTGGGCGTCAGCCAAGTTCAGCTTATCACCAAATCAGAAGCTGGCGATGCCTCGTAAAATGAAGCGACTCCTCCTGGAGATGGCTAAGAGGACCCCCATGGAGAGACCAACCATCGTCATGGCAAAAAAGGTTTTGCTTCGAATAATGATTGTCCTGGAGCCAAGCAAATGTTCTTTGAGGTTGTCTGCTGCCTGAAAAGTAAAATAATGTTTTATTTGACACTGTGGTACAGTGTTTCAGGAGACAGTAATGTAATAATCCCTGATAAATGAGTAAATGACTGAAATTAAAAAGCTGTTCTTCCTACATTGCTCCCGTCCAGTCTTGGATTAAAAACAAAAGTAAAACTGGAACTGTGACGAAAAAGTAATTTATTTTTGTGTTGGGTTCAAATGCATTTTAGTTATATGGACTGCAGTGGAGCATATATTTTTAATCCTCTATTGTGTTTTTTGTTTGTTTTACAGAGCTGCATCTGTAATCTTTCTCGTCAGGGGATTAGCGCTGAGACTGTCTGGGGAAACCTCATCAGCAGAGTTCACCCGGTAAGCTTTTCTGCAACGTTGTAGTTTTATGTGTTAATTTCCTGGGATTATTTGAATCTCGGAGTCAGAGTTATCTGTTTTGTATCATTAAGTGACAGCGTCGTTCTTTATTGTCATGAACGGTGATGTCTTTTTTTTCCAGCCAGCTTCAGAAGGCCACAATACTGAAGATTTGAGTGAAAGTAATAACCAGAGCTCAACTGATGAACCCCAACCAAACAGTGGTATGACGGTGCTATGACCCTCATGCAATATACAGAACTTTGCATTAAAATGCAACAAACCTTTACAGTGTCTTGCAAAGCTGTTCCTACCACTGGCTGTTTTTTTTCCACATCATTTTAGAATGCGACAAATTTCAACATTCTTATTTTGTGTCATGAATTTGTATTTGGCCTCCTTTATTCTGATACCCCTAAATAAAATCTGGTTTAGCCAGTGCCTTCAGAAGTCTGTTGGTTGTAAATTGACAGTCCATGGGTTTTCCTTAAATCTCAGCACAGATTCAGCTATTAGAAGGAGGCCTCAGAGGTTTGCTAGAGAATCATAATGAACAAACGGCATCACAAAGTCCAAGGAACATAGCAGAGAGGTGAGGGAGAACGTTTAAATAAAGTTTGTTTTAAAAAACAATTTGTACATCTTGGAGCTCTGTTCAATCCATCATTTGAACTTAGAAAGAGTGTGACACGCATGTAAACGTCAAAGAGATAATCATGTACCTCAACATGCAGCCAAGTAGATAACATGTGAAGGAGAATCCTGAAACAAAAAACACATTGACTCAGAAAAAAGACGGCCTCAAAAGACCTAAATCCAACTGAGAAACTGTGTTGATGTTAGCGGTTGTTTTCCATCTTATCATAGTGAGTTTAAACTTGTTTGCAAAGAAGAATGGGGATAACATTTCTCTTCTAGCTTTGCAAAGCTGGTAGAGAAATACCACAAGAGACTGTAGCTGTAATTGCAGAACAAGGTGATTCTACATGACATTCACTCAGGGAGCTAAATTTGAAAGCGTGCCACACAGTTTGTATTTGTGAAAAAAATATTTTTGCGTGTTTAAGTGCTATTTTGTGTCAACCTATCACATGAAATCCAAATAAAATGCAATGAATTTGTCCTATGGTAATGAAATGTAAAAATATTTGTGGATAAGTAAAAGGTTTTGCAAGGGACTGTATTGCAATAAGTGAATTTTTGTTAGCAAAGTGAGCACAGCTAGAAATTTGTGAGTTGCAGTTCTGGCTGTGTAGACATTCCTCTGTGTAGTTTGTAGTTTCTTTTTGCCTGAGTGTCATCACTAGAAACAAGATCATGACCTTTACCATGGCAGCAGATCACCCAAATCATTTTAAAAGTGTTATTTGTACGTAAGCAGTGTGCATTGCATGAGACAATATCACTGATATTGTATCTGGGATTGTTGTAACCACGTGTAGGCTTTGTGCCCATGGCCACTGAGAGCCGACTGGCTCCTGTGCCTGGCCCTGTTCCCCACAGCTATCCTGTCAGCATGGAACTCCAGCTCCCAGAAGCCTTCACTTCCACTGCCACACACTTCACTCCAATCATCCTGACCAGTGAAGGGGAAACAGAGGAGGAGGAGGAGGAGAACCAGCATCTGGGAACTGTCACTGTAGGGTACGACATCAAAAATACATTGTGTGAATGTAATGATAATCTACTTAAATTTGGTGCAAACTTAACTTTATAGCAACCTTTGTTGAAAAGAAAGAAGACTAAAAACATCACAACACGTTTAAAACTTAACTGGATTGTTTCTTTAACAGGACAGCAGACAGACTGACAAAGAACAGTGTTCATGCTGCAGAAAGCTGCCTAGATGTCCTTCCTAAAGCCAATCTACATTCAGAAGAGCTGACTGAGTTTCACACAGTCATGAGCACTTCTTCCAAAACATCCAGCACAATACCTGAGGACTCTCCTTCAGCTCTCTCTGATGTTTCTCTCCTTGAAGTCTCCCTTCCCAGTCTCTCTTCGCCCTTATCCACTAACCTCAACAGCTGTGGCATTTTCAACAATTACCTCTTTTGGCAGGATCCCTTGACAGGACATCTGTCCTTGGTGCCCGTCAAGGTTAGGGCTCCTGAGTCTCTACACGGGTTGGACATAAACCCATCTTTTGTCCCTCAGTCTTTGTTAGGCCTGATAACAGGTCAGGAGACCAACGGGGGTCTGTTTTTTGGTTCTGTGAGTGTTACTATGAGGCCTGGGACTCAGGATCAATTTTATTTAAGTGGTAGCCCCACAACGTCAGACGGCTCTCAGGATTGTTCTTCACATCAAACGTACTGTGAAAAAACAGAAACCAAAACAGAAGGTGAGAAGAGCTCTGCCTCCAGAGATCAGCCTGCCCTGCAGGATGTGATCGACCTGCTCAAAGGACACTTTTCAGTTAAGGGGCATTTAGACAATGGCCGTCAAGACATCATGATGGGTAAGTGCAACACTGTCCTTCTACATGGGGAGAAAATTGACTCAATATATTTGTGTATCATTGTTTCGTTAATAACACATGAGTTTAAAGTGATTGAATTTTTTTGCACTGGTGAACTTCATCTTGCTGCATTTCCATTGACTATGTAACTGTACAGTTTAACATTTCAAACATAAATTTGCTTGCTGGAAATACTCCAATTTTGAAAAAACTCGATTGTGGATATAAAGTTTTGGTGCTAGAATGAAGTTGTTGTTGTTTTTTACCTTATTGAAGTTAGTATATCTGACAAAGCTGAAATGAGAGCATTTTTTCGCATCACACTAGTCACATGATCGGCTACCGGATGTTGCCACAGGTGGAATCCACAAACAAGATGAAGACAGGAAGTAATTAGAGGATGTTTTTTAGTAACTTTATTCAAGTGTGAAATTCTATTAAATGCCCTTATTAATAGAAAAACCACAATTGCAAATTGCTTTTTTTTTTTTTTACATTAGTGGAATACTTGCACACGTTGGTAATGGAAACTTGTTTGCAGTAGTTCATATGGTGCCTGAGCTCCTCCTGTGCATTAGCGACCATGTGGATGCTTTAGCTCATTATTTTCCTTGCACCATTTTAACTAGATGCTGAACCCTGCACCCTAAAAGATCTGCAGCTTTAGTACTTGAGTCATTGAACCTTCACAATTTGACTATAACTTAAAATTCTTATACTTTTGATGCTTTCTGTGCATCCACTTTGAAGACAAAATGTGCACCTGCTCATAAATATATTGCACCCACAAACATCTGTCCAGGGAACATAGTGTTATGTCTGTTTGGTGCACACCAGCAGTTCTACAAGAAAAAAACATCTCACTGTTTTTATTAACCTTATATTCCTTTAATCTCTATTACCATTTGCACTAAACTAAAATGAATTTCTTATTGAACTTTTTAGTCATTTTTTGTGTGAAAATAAAATATTTTTTGTATTTTCCCAGGGGAATACCTTTTCTGTCTGAAGGGACTCCGGTACCAGCAGTTTGCCAGCGTAGTGAAGGAGAGATTCTGTAACCTGCACTGGGACGACGACTTACTGGGTGTGTTGCATTGCCTGGTGAACTACAGCTGTTCAACACTGTGAGCAGGTCTTTTTTTGATTCTCTTAATACAGTTATTTATTTTGTAAATGGATGTTCATATGACCAAGGGCACTATCTGCTTGCATTGCTCTTACTGCTTTCTTTTGCTCTGTTGTCTCTGTAAGACGAGCAGGTCACAGTGTCTCGATTGCCACCAGCTTCAATAAGCCGATGAGCTTTGATACAAGTCACTAATTTTGATACATATTATTATTATAAAGCATTTGATCTCCTCCCACCTATAAACCATGTGAGAAAATTAGTCTGCTTTCTGGGCTGTGTGTTAAATGCAGTTGGTCGCAAAATTTTGCTTTACGTTTTCTTTTTTCACCAAAAACTGAAATATGTTTCGTTGAGGTTTTGTATGATAAACCAACACAAATGAACACATTCTTATGATGTGGAGGAGCAAATGTTACACTGCTCTAAATATTTTATAAATATGAATCTGGAAAACTGGCATACATTTGTATTCAGGCCCTTTTACTCTTGTACCCCTAAATAAAATCTGCATGTAACTTAATCTGAAATAGACCTGAGAATTCAGACAAAAATTACCGCTGACCAAAATTAACACTAACGCCCATGTTATAAGTCCAAAAAGATTACATTAATAGTCCCTAAAACTTGACTTTGAGCTGTTTTGTGGACTGATGAGATAAAATTGGAAGTTTTTGGAAAATGTGTGTCATTTTAATAATATAGCATATCAGATAAATAACATCATAAGAACGGTCAAACATTGTAGTGGCAGTGTAACACTGCCACCGATTTAATTCTGTACGACCAAAATAAGTAACGGTAATTGATGGAACCGCGAGTTCTGCTCTCTACTTGAAAATCCAGAAGGAGAATGCTCAGTTTCCAGTTCATAATGGACCATGCAGCAATGATCAGAATTACACTAGCAAGTCCACACTGAATCATTTACAAAAGAAGCAAAATGATTATTCTGTTGTGGGCTAATCAAAGTTGGGAGTCTAGGGACTTAAATCCAATTTAAATATAGTAGTGTAATCTTAAACATGCAGTTTGTGCTTTAAAATCCTCCAATAAGGGAATATAAGCCAGAATCCCACCAATAGCTATAAATTTTTCACATGGGGCCAAAATGGTTTTGATTTAATTTCTTTTTTCTAGATAATTAAAAGCATCATTTGAAAATGCATTTTGTGTTCATCCAGGTTGATAATAATCAGATTTCTTTGACTGGAGATAATTAACTGTGACAACAAAAGCAAACACAGAGGAAATTTGTAAGGGGGAAAATACTTTTACTCGACATTCCAGATCTAGAAAATAACACCATGAATCTGTGTTATCTAACTATTAGCCTGTAAGCTGCTGACACAAGTCAGCAACAGAGTGTTTCAAGGCAATTTCAGGCTTGCTGAATGTGCTGTATCATCTAAATGATGTAGAAGCAGATAATAATATGGTTCACAGTCTCTGATGTTGCTTTGAGGAATCTTAATTTACTCAGTTGATACTTTGTGTACTACCAAGGTAGGAACTTTTAGAATCGCTGAGTGTGTAACCAGAGATGACATCAGAAGAGTGAATCAATCGATTAGAAGTAGCTAAGGTACAAGTAGATTTGTGGCGGATAAAGTCTGTCTGCAGCATCAGGCCAAAGAAATCAGTCAAGGAGGCACCGTGCAGGACCGCTGTTTATCACCTTAGAAATGCTGCCAAACTCGATTCCACTCTAATGCTGATGCTGATACGCTAATTCACACATTCTAGTTCTGCTGACATAATGCTGCAATGCATTTGTCATTGGGATTCAAAGCAAAACAATGCAAAAGATTTTGTACTTCCAAAACCGTGCAGCCAAGGTCCTGGTGAGAGTTCATAAAAGACCACAGCATCCCCATTATTCTCTCGATTCACTATCACACCCTGTACGCCTGAATAGTGTACGAGTTTTGTCATCTCACCTTCCAATGCAATACTTCCCACATTCTCTGACAATCTCACTTCTCCAGCATTTTCTATAATATTAAAGGGGCAGTATTATGTATCAACTGTTTTGAGCTTCACATCATGTTATAATGTTAGTCCCCTCATTACAAAAACACCTGGATTTTTTTCATGCATGTTTGAGAAATCCTCTAATCTCCCCTGGTAGCCAAATGAGTGGCATAGCCAAGTAAGAATGGATCTGGATGAATTTGATGAGCAGTTGTAGTGAGTTTTGTTGGCTGCCGTCTTTGGTTTGTTGTTTCAGATCAGTATTGTACTGATTAACTGATTATTATTATTTCAGTGATTAATGTTAATTAATTCCCTCATTTCCAACATCTTTGAATGCACCGTATGTTTTGTGTCTCCTGAAGCGCCCCATGCAGAGATCATAATGAGCAGGTTGGGAAGAGGGCAGCCGTCACTCCACCCTTCACTGCTGCCGGCAGAGGGAAGACACAAGTTTGCCTGCACAGCTGTCTCGATCTGAATGGAAACATTCACGCTTCTCGTGGGATATGGGAGGGAAGCGAGGCGACATCTTGCTGTGGGGGAGATGAGACGGTGCTTGAGGGTGCTGAAATAAGATTGGAGAAAAATCGGTTTTGGATAGGTCAAGGTAGGAAACTCACCTGTGCACACATATTGAAGTGAGTTGGTTTTTGCAAATTTGTCACTGACATATTCTAATAAATATTTAATTTGAAAATGGACATATCTTGTTGTATTATCTGTTGATCTCTGAATCTGAATGAGTCCAGCATCGTAAATGTTGGCAGTAATTACACCTTTTGCAATAAGAAACTGCAGAATAAAGGGCTGAATACAAAACTGAAAACTATAATACAAACATGTCATCCACTGTTGTTATGTGTGATGCATTTATGGTAATCGGTCAGACTAGAGATTGATCTAATACGTCAGTGTTTTCTCAAATGAGAGTTTTTTGCTGTCATGAACATTTCAATTTTTCACTCTGGATCCTGTTTAAGAAAAGTTTTGTTCCCTAAAATGCCGGTTCCATGTAGAGGCAGGGCACAGATAATTAATTTTATTTAGAAAAATCAACTAACAACTTCAATGTGAAGCCTAATACTTTAAATGATAAACAATGGCACTACAGAAAACGCGTAAGCAAGTTTCAAGTTACATGGAGAGTGACAATAATCAGGTATTGTGAGAGTACAAAGAAACCAACTTTATTAAAAGACCAATGTTTTTTTGTTATCTTTTATCAAGGTCAACACAAAATAAACTTTTAAATGAAAAGTATGTTGAACAGAAATGAATGAAAACAGTTGCACTTCATTCTTTAAAGTGATTTAAATTTGCGATATGTTTAAAGAGCCACAGGTTTGATTTATTCACTGGTTTTCTGTATTTATGTTCGTTCTGCTAGCTCATTTATAAAAATATACCAGACAAATGGTGATGTTGGTTCTTTGAGTGGCTTGATGATTAAAACTAAGCTTCCCATAGTTTAACAAAAGTCCTGAAACATGTTTCATTTTGATCCATTCGTGTTTTTTGTCTTGAGGTTTTTATAGGATTTGTATGTGCCAAAAAGAATCAATACTGCTTTTGGATTTGAAACCCTTCTGTGATGTGTTGGGAAATGTTTCTTTTTAAATCTACTGACTGACAATGTCAAGCTGTTCTTCAGCTTTCCACACATTCTTAAGAGTCCAAACCGCTCCAGAAAGCTCCAGAGTTTTTTTGTTTTGTTTCTGGAACTCATTCCTGGCCAGTCACATTCAGAAACTCTGCTGTAGTTTCTTTCCTGTTAAAATATGCCAGACAATCTTGGCTTCAAACAAGCTCTATAGAAGTATGTGGAACAAAAACGTTAGTGATGGAGCTTGAGGTTGAATTGCCTGAAAAGTCATTTTTGTAAACAGTAGGTGCATTGTGCAGCCATGACAGGGTTAGCAACAAATACCCCCAGCACCACTCTGGGGTATCTCTCTGTGTGGTTTTTGCATGAATCCAGTCAGTCGTGTTGCTTTCCATGTGATTCTGACCCCCTCTTCTCTTCTCCTCTCCCATCTCTCTTTCTCTGCTGCTGTTTTTTTGTTTTTTTTGTTTACCATTTGAGGTGTGAAGGCAAACATTTCAGAGTCTGGGGTTATGGAGGCAGGAGGTCATTCAGCGGGTGGCAGTGATGAAAGCCCCTCTGAAGCCGAGTTTGTGTCAGCGAGAGAGGAAGATCTGATGGGAGCCCACGATGAGCAGATGAGTCCTGACCACTCGGAGGACATGGAGGACAGCGACTCTCTGGTGTCGGAGCGGCTCCTTTCGCCCGTATCCACGACAGGCTGCACAGGCCTCAGCTTCAGCCCGGCCTGGGCCCTGGCTCTCTTTGGAGAAGATTGTTTTAGTCAGGAGGTGATTGAGTATGCATTGAATCTGGGAAAGCACACAAGATCACCAAGCCTGGAAGTGAAAGTGCAGGTGGGTAAATGCTGCTGGCGGTGAGTCATCTCTGACCTTCTCTCAGTCTGTCTGAGCAAACAGCAGACTGCATCATTTATTTATTAAGCATACTAACTTGATGAAATGTATTATAAAGAAGGATTTAATATGTTGCATTTTGCATTGGCAGGAATGCATATGTAATGACATAAAGCTATCAATGTTTTAAAATGTTAAAGTTGACCTATTGTGCTTCTTTGAACAGGCTAGGATATGTCTATGGATTATAAAAACATGTTCATAAAATTTTTTTTGCTTAAAATAATATTTAGATAATTATATTTTAGTCTTCTCAGTTCCATTTTGAGCTCCTTTCAGAAATGAGTTGCTTTAGGGCCTCTTGTCACTTTAAATCCAACTGCATATTTACACTCACATGTGAAAATGTCTGCAAACAGTTTTGCAATTATACAACCATATATATTTGATGTAAAGCGCTTTGGACTTCCTTCATGCTGAAATGTTCCGTGGAAGCAAATTTGAACATGAATCTTGAACTTTGAAAAGCAGAAGTGTAGCCTCCTGCACAACCAACAAGAATGTAGTAAGTAGTTTTTGGAATAATAAGTCAACAACAAAACACTTGTCTTTTCCAGCAGCCATTGTACAAGCGCATACAGCGGTAAAACCAAATGAGCACTTGGGTTGCCAAGTAACAGGATGGGCTTGGCTGTGGTTGCTAGGTAACGGCACAGTAACCGTAGGTTGTGACTTAGAAATCGGGAGGTTTTTGAAACGGCTCGTTTTCCAGATACAACAAAACATTAACTAAATTTCAAAAAATGTCTGGGTGGATTGATACCCAAATTTTACATAACAGTTTTCCTTTAAACTAGATGTTTTAGCCGTAGAATAGGACTTGCCCATTTTGAAAATAACTACGATGTCCTTAACGTCTTTCGCTTGTACCTTCATGTTGAGTTATCCCTTAAAGTAACAGCCAGATTACATTTACATAAATAACACAAATCAAATCAGTATATGTTTACTTCAACATGCTCTGGAAAGTGAAATATTGAATTGAGAATACATAACAAAACATTTACAAAACATAACAAAGAATGAACTAACTTGGAAAACGCATCAATTAAAGGTGGTATGTGAAATGAGGATATTAATAACTGACACAATTAATAATAAATAAGTTATCATAACAAATTTGAAGACATTTTAACGCAACTAGTGAAATTTTGTATAGATTTATGTATTGGCAAAATATTCCCCATAAATTTCAGCTACTTTCTGTATTAGTTAATTATAGGTCAATTTTAAATTTCAGGTAGCTGCAAAGGTTTATTGTGTTGATAAAAAGCGACAAATCTTGGACATTTTTGGTGTTTCCAAGTATTGGTTACTTTGCCTCCTCCCCATTCCAGAACTTTCCAGTTTTGGTAATCTAATTATTAATTTTTCAATGTTTTTTACCCCAGAAACTTTCCCCCTTGTGCCAATTCGAAGCCATCAGGAAAAGGTTTTACTACTTCTCCTTCTCTCCTTCTAACAGTTAGGGTGATGGAAATAACCTCAAACATAATTGTTATTTTTTAAGATTAACACTTCCTTTGCATTTTTTATCGCCTGTTAGAAACACACTTGGCGAAGTAAAGGATGTCACTTTTAATTTAAATCCACCTGGGGTATGAATAATTTTGGGATTAACTTTACATCTCCTTCAGATGTTTCTCAGTTTGCCAAGACTATGTTCGGTTCTGATTTTATATTTGTCTTAGATGAGATTGGTTTTATGTAAGTATTTCATGCAATGTTCTTTGTCACATTACTTAATACTGCAACACATGGCTGTAGCAGTTTTTAATGATTCAGAGAAATGTCATATTACTGCCTAACCACATTACCAAAACAAATAAAACGCACTCTACAATAAAGTTCTAGTTGTTGGCTTTACGCTTCAAATTGGCTGCTTTATAATTAGCTACAGCTTGTAGTTCCAGTGCTTTCTGAGTCTGCTTTTAGTTTACTCTACATATTGAAGTTATATTCAGTCTGTTCTCCCGATCAGGTTATTTTATCAAGTGCGGGTATTATTTTTCTATTTCCAAAGAAAAATGGGTCACGGTCAGGCCTTGGGGTAAATAGAATGGTAATGTGGGGGACTTGAAGATAATTGGCACAATATCCCCCTTTAACTGGATCTGAATATTAATGTGTTGATCTTAGCCCTTGGCAGAGGAAGTTATTATCATTTGCAAAAGAATATTAATGAATAGCCTTTGTGTTTTCCCACTTTGATGGAACTACTGCTCTTTCAGACAGTTTGTGTCGGAGCTGATAGTACACCTTAATAGCCGTCCGCTACCGCTACTCCTCGCTTGTTACACTTCAAAAGAGCCGTTGCCACGGTGAGCAGAAAGCGGAAAGAAATGCTGCCCTGTACAGAATGGGAAAACACCCGATGGCCTCTTGCAGTGGAAGGCATGTGGTCGTGTCATTCCTGTGACTCTCTGTGTATTCCTTTGAACAGGAAGTGCAGCAGCAGCTGATAATTGAGACGAGGAATCTGAAGAAAACCAGAAATTTCTATCAAAAGCTGAGGAATCAACATGAGAGAAAAAACAAAAGTTTGTGTCCTCCATTGTTATAAATTATGAAGATGTCTTCTGGTGTTGCCAGTATGAATATAAATATGTTTCTGTGCATGAATCCTGAAGGTCCTGAAAGCAAACTGATGCTCTCAAAACTCAAGTCACAGCTTGAAGAACTCAGATCCAAGGTGGCCTTTTTGGATTGTGTGAAGAAATATCTTGAGGTATTAGTCGATTCTAACATTTTTTATTTTCTTTGTTTTCCCTAATTTATGTAGCATAGTATTTATTTTGTATTTGCACAAGATTTCAGTAACGTATTAAGATGTCTTACTGTAACACAAAATCACCTTTTAATGCATTCAACACTACCACACTCTACAATGGATATTTTAAACATACCAAAATATTATGTGGTATAATCCTCTTAATTTTCTGACACATTCACTCACCTCGGCATTCTAAATCCTTGGAGTGGCTTTGATGGTGAGGTGGCCAATTTTTTATTCTGATTAATTCAGCTAATAACTATTTGACATCTTGGACAGCGAACAGACAAAATAAAGAGTTGCCAAGTAAAAGTTACTTGTTCTCTTCTCGTTCTGTACCACATTCTGAATTTAAATATACAACTTAAGTCATACATGTGAATATGACAGGTGTTTGACATAATGGAAATAATAGTGAGTTTTTAAATGTACTTGCATTCAGAAGCTTGAAAACAAATTTTGTCTTTTGACAACCAGAAAAATCAATGTATTTTCTGTCACAATAATGCACAGTTGTCTACAACAATGAAGTGGAGAGAATCTAATCAATGCATTTCAAAAAGTACTTTGTGCTGTGTAATGATAAAAATGTTTACTTATTATTCACAATCTGCCTTAAACTCAGATTGAATGTTGGGCATCTGTAAAATATTCTATGGGTCGAAAAACGATGCATCATTTTACCTTCCCCACCACAATTATTCTTTGAGTTGATCTGTCTTATGTTAGAATACTTTGTAGTTAGTTTTGTAATGTAAAAAAAATTGAAAAGTCTCTTTGCTTGTGAATACTTTGCAAGATTCTGAGGATGTCAAAATAAGAAACAGCAGGCAGCTTCTTACTGTTTTTGAAATGATTCATGAACATTTGTTTCATACCTGCAGGTCCTCAGCGTTGATCAATGGGGTCTGGAAGTCTCTTTACTGTCCTCTCTGGCTGTCTGTGGATGCCACTCCATGAACCTTCAGTCCACTGAGGACCCCACTGTCTTGAGTTTTGGTAGCACTAAAGGGAAGAGGACTCTGCAGGCTGGCTCTCCTCTGGGACTCATGGCTTACCTTTATGCCAGGTACTGAAATCTGAAATATAAAAACGTTTGTTCACAGAAAGTATTTGACAAAGAACTCCAGATTTTCTTTTATTTTAAAGGGAGTTTGGATAAAAATACAATATTATACCACTGTTTTGCATAAATATTCATCTGAGTTTGCATGAGCACATCCAGTATCATGACAGCAATGAGTAACACTGAGGGGATAACAGCATTTTATTGTTCAAACAAGTAAAAAGCAAAGGATGTACAACACAGTTGTTTTTTTCTTTTTTTTACCAAAGAGCCTAAATCTGATGCATCTTATCCTTCATCATCAGCCCTGACTAGACTATCTACATTTTATTTAAACATTAAAGTTTTCTCAATTAAATATCCTTCTCTCTTTTCAGATCTCCAGGCAGTCACAACACTACTACATTTTTTTTTCTACTCGTTGCTATGGGGGAGAACATCAACAGTATAGAGCAATTCAGTTCAATTCAAATTCAGTTCAGTTCAGTTATTTATCCCAAGGGGGAAAATAAATGTCATAATTCATGGTGATGCTGTATGCAGGAAGGATCTCTGGTAGCAGTCTGTGTAGCAATGAATCTGAAGAAGCTTCTGACTGAAGAATGTTGCTATATGACAGTGTCATGACTGTTATACGTTACTGTCATGAAACACTAACAGCTCAATGGAGTAGAGACATGTCCTGGATGACACCGTCTGTTGTTAGCAAGCACCGCTTGGGAGGGAGGGAGAGGAGGAAGGAAATGAATGATAGAAGGACGGGAGAGAGGGAGAAAAGAAAGGAAGGAAGGAAAGAATCTGAAAGGAACAAGATGTTTTCTAAGTTTTGAGACGGACAAAAGCATCCTGTAACACAGAAAATTTGTTTTTCTCCCTTTCTTTGCCTCTAAGTGGAAACTCAAGAATAGAAACATGAAGAGAAATGACATTTCTCTCCACCAGTTTTAAGAACAACATGACTTACTGGAATCACATTTTCCACCAATATTCAAACTTCTTCTTTCTGAATGTTTTTTACAGAAATGCTGCTGCAGAGGGCTACATCCAACAGTTCCTGTACACGTATCGTTTCTTTTGCACTCCTGAAGAACTACTGCAGTTCATCATGGATAAGTTCATCGGCGCTTCAAGGTACCAAACATCCGGTAACTGTTGTCAAGAGAAAAAAAGCAGCTTTTTATACAGTTTTGATATGTTGTTTTAACCAGGGAGGCCCCAGAGATGTCGGGGGACAGTGAAAGGATCTTCCATCGCAGTCTGGACCTTCTGCAGATCTGGGTGACAGACTGCAAATCAGTGGACTTCACGCCAAAGTCAAGTCTTGTGGAGACTTTAGAAAACTTTCTTAATACAGAGGTAGACTCACACCCACCAACACTTCCCTGCAATCTAAAGTAATTACTTTTTCTTGAGTTATTGTATTGCACATGTAACACTGATTGTCTTTTAACAATTGTGAACCAGATGTGTATTACTTGAAGAATATTTGTCTAAATTAAATCTAAATAATAGAAAGTGTAAAGAAAATATGCTTTTTGCATGTCTTTCTGGTACATTCATTCAAAGGGGATCTGGAAGCCTCACATGCTGACACAGTGTGAGGTTTGGAAGAATATATGGCTGAAATACAGCAAAATACGCACAAATAGAAACTATTATTACAAGTTAGGTAAAATATCTTTTTACCCAAGGAAACTGATATGGGAAAAAATATTCTTTTTTTCTCAGTGTGACTTCTTTTTACTCAGGACAAGAAACCTGAGGCATGACTTGGAGATTATTTAAGAATTACGAAACATGTTTGTAGTTGTGAACGCTTAAAAATGGGGGCGGGTTTGGGAGAGGGGTTACCAGTAGGAACACCTTTTATTCAAATAGGCAAACATAAAAAGTGCAATTTATATAATGGTTGACATTCAGTTACCTGAGCTCTCACCAACTTTTGAGATTTTTCAAGTTCTTTACTTTTTACACTTTAACTTTCCACAGGTGATTCCAGTTGACAGTCAAGGTGAGGTTCTTCTCGCCGTCCTCTACAGCCATCCAAACACACTGGGTCAGGTGACAGGAAGTCTGATCAGCCTGAATGAAGAAGAGGACTCTGTGTGTTTGCATTCATCCACTGATGATCTTAGCAAGAAGGTCTGAGTTTGGCTCTTTGCTTATTTGTTCCTTAATTTTGATTTTAGCTTGCATTACAAGACGGATCCTTCACTGGCTTTGATGAACTGTACTTTAAATTGCAAATTATTTTCTATAATCTGCACTGGAGACATAGAAAACAAGGTTACTAAGTTGTCTGGACATGCATACTGCTGATTGTTTGGAATTAAATGATGATGGATAAAATGGGGCATCTTCAAAGAATAGCAATTTGGAGTTCAATCAGTGAAGTCATCCATTCTTTAAAAAAAAAGTCGAACATGTAGCCCTGGTTACTTCCCTCTAAACGTCTGAAAGAATCGGCTCAGGAATTGGTTGAGATTTGGTTAAAAAGTTGATTTAAGACGCATAAAGAAGTGCACAAAAATTATGAAGTGAAACCAGAAAAATGTGAAAAACTGAAAAGATTTGCCAAAATGGTAAAGACTCAGACATTTGCTCATACTATGGAGAGATTATCACTTTTAACACAATAATTGAAGAGTACATATTGCGTGAGCGGGAGAGAAATTGTATTTGAAACACTCCAAGATAAATGTTATGGCGTGTCCAGCACAATCCTTGCATTTTAATCCAATGAAATACTTTCAGGCTAATCTAATGTTGAAGGTTTTAAAGGCTTGGTTTACTAGTTTTAATAATTTTAAGTGTCATTTTGTGAACATATGCATTTTGTTTATGTTTTATTTTATCGTGAAGCACTTAAAGCACTATGTAAATAAAATATCTGCCATCAGAAACTTGACACCAGACAGATGAGAAGCAGTTCTCATAAACAGTGAGGATACAAGTAAGTATTAAATCAGATTTACAGGAAAGCTAAACTGTTGTTACTGAAAAAAGTGTCATTTTTGAATACTCTAATATTCTTTTTCTGTTTCTTAATCAAGAGGTTGAAATATCTGATAATTGTTTTGCGATATGGAATAAAACTTGGGGAGAAAAAAGTATTGTAAGAAGATGGAGCTCTATGAGTAGCATCTGTCAGCATCCTATTCTTTTTGAACTCTGCTGTATTTCTGTTATGATCCATCTCTTTAAGCACATAAATCAGCAGATTTTCTTTTTCAGTCCATATCTGAAGAAGAGAGAATCTGTGATGCTCTTATCTGGAGAAACTTAGTGAAGATTTTTGCAGCTTTGGGAGCAACGGTTCTTCTTTTAGCTCATGATAGCCTTCCACTGCTGGGTAATCTAGTGGGATCAGGGGTTTATGTAACACACGTCTTCTGTGAACTTTTCAGTGGAGGATCTCACGAGTTGTGGAGCCCTCTGCGTCCATGTCTAAAGAGAAGACCTTCTCGATTGCTGCAGCCCTGCCTGCTCCTTGCTACGACTCCCTGATGCACGATTTGTCCAACGTGTGTCTGCAGAGTGAGGAGCGACTCCCGTTCAGCCAAAAGGAGCTCAGCACGCTGCACATAGCCCAGCAGCTGACGCTTCTGCAGCAGGTTTGGTCATCCTGCAAACAGGTTCTACTCAAGATGTTGTTGTTATCCATTTCAACCGCTAGAGGGAGATATTTCTATAACACTGAAAGGTGCTGGTTTGTGTCAGCCAGATTAAGCTTTGAGTTGGAATTCTCTTCCACTGCAGGAAGTTTTCCAAGGATGTCATCCAGTTCATTTCCTGAAGTCCAGAACACGAGGAGTCAGAGACAAACTCTGCAGCCCAAACAAGTGAGTGGGAAAAATAAAAGGCTCCATTTTATAATTCCTTTTATTTTCACAACAGTTATCTTTAGGATTATATCTACTAAACTCTTTGGTGGTGGAACATTTCTTTTGGCCCTTGTAGACAGAAAAACGGACAAAAGTTCCACCAGAAAACTGTTGAGCTTAATCTCAGAAAATGTCTAGAAAAAACAAGGACATTTTCTGAGATTCAAAAGTTTAAAAAAATCTAGAGAAAACTATGAAATTGATAGATTAATCTCAGAGACATTCTAGAAGAAGAAAAAAAAAACTTGGAAGTTTCTGAGCTGAAAAATTGAAAAATTGTGAGAAAATTCTTAGAAATATCCTAGAAAAAACTTTGACATTCCTGTGCTTCCAAAGACGAGAACATTTTAAACTTTTGGAGATGGTCTGAGTTTCAGAAGTGGAATATTTTAGATTTATGAAAACCTTCCAACTTTTAATCTCAAACTTTCAGTTTTTTGGCAGAAATTTACTTCCTTTTTTCCATCTACTTTAGCCCTAATCCTACTTTTATCCTACTTTTTTGTTTCTGGTGTCAGTTTCTGATATATTTATCCGTTTTGCCACCCAGGAATGTGTCACAGCTTAATCCGCCAGCAGAGGGCAGCAGCGGGCTTGTGCTGGAGGGGAGCCCGTCAGACAATTTCCTCCAACAGCTGCTCACATACGCAGAGAGTGTCACTAACTGGATCTCTGCAGAGATAGTCATATGTGACTCTGCAAAGGTGAGAGGAGCTGTAACCGATGAAAGTGACAGGGAAGTGTGTTAGAAGTGTGTGGTAGTTTCAGTGTCATTTCTGGTGTCAGGAGCAAAGAAGGAAATCTCAAACCTGGAAGATTTCTGAAGGAAATCACTTCACAGGCAGACAAGTCACTGATACTGTTCAACAACTTCTGACAAGAACTATACTTTACATTCTGACATCGTCCTAAATTACTCCGACAGTTTAGCCAGTTCCACTGAAGCTGTGTTACTCTGAAGAGTTTCAAGGTGGATATCTGCTAATATCCTTTAATTATTTGACTTGACAGAAACTCTTATTCAAGAAGAGATTTAATCATCACAATTTCAACATATGAAATCATATGTTGTTTTTGCATTTCCTCTTGTATAGTGACTCACAAAAAGAAGAGTTCCTCTCGATCTTTTCCCACATGTGACACACTGGCATCAAAAACTTGTTTATTTTTATTTTAGATTTTATGTAACAGACAAACACAAAGTTGTGTATAAAAATGAAGTAGAAGGGAAATAAATCCATCCATCCATCTTCCATTCCCAGTTGTCCTTCAGTGGTCTTTGAGGCAGCGACACCCTGGACAGGTTGCTAGACCATTACATGTCAACACACAAACACAGACGACAAACAGCCACCTGAGGGAAACGTAGAGAGACCAAATAACCTAACAGTTATGATTCAGGACTGTGGAAGGAAACCCACACATGCTCATGGAGAACATGCAAACTCCATGCAGAAAGGCCTCCTTGCTGTAAGGCAACAATGCTATCTACTGTGGAGAACCAAGACATGGGTCAAGGATAAAGTTAGGTTGCAGAACAACATCCCTACCTTTGAACACTTTCCACTGTCCAAAATGGAAAGAGTGTAGAACTGCTTGCAAACCTTTAAAGACATGGCTATCCACCTAAAACCTTGAAGAGAGAACAATACTTTACATTACAGCCAGAGCTACAAGGAAAAAGTCTAAATCAAAACATGTTCAAGGGTCAATTCATAACAAATGTTGTCCCACATCAATTAATAAACAGAAATACGTAGTTAATTCAGTCTAATTGTGTAAAGTCATTTCCAATTTGATCCTAGTTATAAGACGATGCATCGATCCGTCACTCCAGATGATTTCTATCTGAGGAAACCCAGCCGATTGCATCAACCCGCCGACTTGCAGCAATCTTTCATTCGGAGCATGCATGAGAAACCTTCAGCCGAACCTGGCTCAGTGAGAAAGCGAAAAGGAAATTATTGGCAGCAGTAGTTCAGCTGATGGCCCCCTCCAGACATCCAGGGCCAAGTGTGTCTACCATGAAGAGAAAAATACAGAGAGAGCATAAAGTTAATGACTGCAGTAACTCCGGATAATGCATGAGGCTCTGAGAGGATTTGAGAGTTGGAGTTTTGCTTCTGTAGCTTCAGTGAATCTAAATTTCCACCACATTTTTCATGCCATTTTTGAAAACCTATGTGTCATATTCCATGGCATGAAATCCTCCTAAACTACATTTGTGTTTACAGTGTGAATGTGACAAAATGTCAACATTTTGGATTTATTTTGCAAATTTTTTATTTATTTATTTATTATTTTTGTCTTCACTGCACACTCTCCTGTCTTCCAGACCCAAGCTGCCTTGCTGACCAGGTATCTGTGGATCGGAAAGTATTGCTATGAAATGAGGAACTTTGCCACAGCCATGCAGGTTCTTGGAGGTCTGGAGAATATGACTGTCAGGCAATTACCAGTAAGACTTCACTATAACAAACTTCTAACTTTGTCTATTAAGTCTGGTGCCCTCGAGCTAAGCATTTTTTTTTTCTGCTGTGATTGAGCTTGGATGGTATTTAATTAGTTTCACAAATGAGAAATTAGCATTAATGAATTCAAATAAGATGTAGACAGAGTGAGCTCGGTGAGGGGAAATGTAGGTATAAAAAGTAATTAAAAAAGCTCACAATGAAAACACAGCAATGCTGAAATAATGAAGCAAATTTCCATATTTTTTTATAAAAGATATTAGGTTCCCTGACAACAGCTGGTATTATAACAGCATTAACTCTACGATTCATAATAAGTCTGCAACTGATCAAAATGCTCTTACTTAAAACAGAAACATTAAAATTACTCCTGTTACCGCTAAAACAATCTAATATTTTCACAACATATATATGCATAAAACCTAAATGAACATGTTACTACAACAATACCTGAACACAAGTCTTGAGTTTCACTCATTTTATTTCCATTTCCATATTTTGTTTCAAAATAGACAAATTTGTCTGTCTTGCAAGTGAAGAAAAAGTACTTTAACCTTTTTTCAACTAGCTGACGGTAAGTGAGGACGTTGTTACTTTCCTCTCACCTTAGGTACAAAAAACTCTCAGTAACTCCTGGACCTTCTCTGGCATTTAAATCATTACAATGTCATTTTAAAACCTTATTATACCTAATAAGAGAAACCAGTACATATCTTGTGTGAAGTGTTTGGTATAATAAACTTTTACGTTAGTGATGCTCTAAAGAGTAACATCCACTTCTTGCTGGCAGGCTTGGAAACACCTGACTTCCAAAGTCTATGAGATCCTGGAGGAGCTGCGAGCCGTTCAGGTAATGTGCAAATCTGAGAAAGTTTAGGGTCTGAGTTGCTGCAAGGCAATAAATACACAGCAACAAACACCTTTGAGCAGGAAAGTTTCAGAGTTTACAGCGCATCCACAATACCACAATTTCTAACAAATCCAACACTGTCCTGTTTGTCAGTCCTGGCTCTTTTCTACATTAAACTGCAGGTGTTTCTGAAGAGCGATGACCTGTGTCTGATTGGACCAGAGCAGAAGAGGACGAGGCCCACACTGCCGTCCGCTCACATCCTGGCTATGCATGTACAGCAGCTGGAGATTGGTGCATTCACACTAACCACTGGGGCTTATAAGTGGACCAAACTCCGGTACGCTTTGGATGCAGAAAAATGTCATTTACACAGAAACTCAAAGGTTTTTCGATTTTATTCAGGCAGGATGGGGCTGTTACTGGTTTAGTAGTTCAATAAAAAAAAAAAAATGGAAACAACGGGGAAAAAATACGTGATTAGGTCACTTAATGTCAAAAACAGGTATTGGACATTTGCACAAAAACCCAAGAGAATCATTTTAGACTCAATAAGCCTCAGTTGGATGTTAAAGTTCGTGATGGAATAATTAGGAAAATACTAGAAAAAATACAATTTCTTTGGAAAAAGTCTCTTTTCTCTAAAGAACAATGTTGCAGCAGGATTTAGGTTTGCAAAATTGCTTCTGAATAAAATGCAAGACTTTTGAACCAGGAGCAACAATGTAGAGATTTATGGCCTTCAGCATGTTTGTAAAAAATCTAAACAGCATCTCAGTGCAGCATTTGTACTTAGCATTATAGAGTTAAACATGAGAAACTTGGTCTTCAGCAGGACAACTATCCCAAACACAGCAGCAAATAACAGACAGAACTAATCTAATTTTAAACTCTAAACAAGATGTTGAAATTGCATTAGACTTCTTACAAAGTTTAGGAGAGTTACTGTTATTATGAATAAAATTAAATGTGTAGATATATCTCAGTAAGTTAGATTAGATAATGAAATCAGTGAAAAGTTTATTTAATTTTTATTTAAAAATTCAAAAGACTAGGTCACAAAAGGTCAGTGCTGTTCGGAGAGTGCTGTATTCAACCCTATTATCGAAAGGTTTAGTGGAAGGAAAATCTGTGGCAAGAAATGGTCCACAAGCAATAGATATATCAGATTAAAGTTGATTATTTTCATTTAGGCCTCATAAAGAAGAAATAAAATCCAAGTAGCTCGAGGTCCTGTATAGAAATATTCCACTCACTGATGATTTGGGGATCAGGGTCATCTGCTGGTTTTGGCTACCTTAAAACCTGAGCAGAGACGCAGGCTGACCGGCTCCGTGCCACGCTGCACTGCTGCAGTAATTCTTGCTAAAGGAGCACAAACCAAGTACTGGATGCACATATTGTCCATACTGCTGGCTGATATTTGTGTATTAAAAATCCAGTTTTATTCATCTTATGCAATATTATAATGTTCTGAGAAACCAAAGTTTGGGTTTTCATTAGCAGTAAACCAAAATCTTCAAAATATACCAAAAACTATGTCAGTCTGCAGGTACAAATTTAACATTTGGAATAAATTTCCTGACTTAACTGTTGATGCAGCTGTACATTCATATGACTATGTGACAGCCGTAAACAGATTTCATTTGGCCGCCTGTCTGAATTGTGCTACATATGTGGAAACTATAAGTGTCAAATTTTATGTTCATTCTCTGCATTAGCAACTGATTCCGTCCAGAAACACTAAATGTAGATGATGGCACTAAAGTGAGAAAATTATCCAACCTGCTGTGAGATTTCTGCTTAAACTTGCACAACTAAGTGTCCGGTTGCTATGTAACATGTATCCAGTCTGAAAAACAATCCTCTCATATATCACTGCAGTGGCACGAAATGTGAACAGTTAGTATCATTATATGAGAATTGGCCTTCCCTCCCTCTCTTTCTGCAAATCAGTTTATGACAAAGTCGGCCAACTCACAAAAAGGACATATTTTCCTGTGTCCTTCTTCTCCGGTCCAATATGGCTGACCAGATGCTGAGGTCAGAACAAGTGGGGCTGGGATGGCGACGGCACAGCTGTTGAATCTGGGTAGTTTGTTGGGGTGCCAGTGTTGCTGCAGATGGTGCCTGTGGGAGGAGGGGTTGATTGGAAAAAGGTTTGTGGCCAGATGCTGTGAGGTGACCGTGTGTAGCCAGATGATGAGGTCGGGAGAAAAAACAGCTGGTTACCATAGATTCTGGGTTTTTCCAGCCCGCTCCAAAAAAATCAGGTCAAATCTGATGAGATTAAGAAGAAGAAAAGCGGATATAAAATGTATCTCCTCTGTGCTTTTTTTCTTGTTTTCTGTGTTTCTTTAAACTTTTCTTTGGTTTCAGGAACATTGCAAAGGTTGTGAGTCAGGTCCAGGCCTTCCAGGAGGTTGTGTACCCCTACAGCCCAGACCAGGACCTTCAGGCCTACCTGCGCCGCCGGATCGCCCGATTCGCCACGACGGACATCCACCTGCTGGCCGCTGACAGCGATGCCAACTTTCAACGGTCCAGCGAGCGTCAGACACGGAGGATCCACGACACGCTGAGGAGGGTGAAAGCTACTTTCCAGTGAAGCCTGCTTTGCCTCATTTTAGAGATGAACTTCAAATCCAGGACATTGCCCTGAATCCAGACTTACTACGTTACAGTGCTGTGGAAAAGTATTTGCTCCCTTACAGACATCTTCTGCTTTTGCTTCCTTGTCTCGGTTCCATGTTTCAGATGATCAAACAAATTCAAATGTCGGACAGAATCATCTGAAGTAAATACCAAAAACTGTTTTTTAATTGTCTAAATAATTGTCTCATGTGTTATTTAAATAGAACCAGTGTGACAGCATGAAGCAGGCTGAAATATCTCTAAAACCAATGCAGCATGCCCTGATCCAAAGAAATTTAAGATGACAAGCAAAATTGCTGAAATCAAGAGTAATGAAAGTATTACTAAGCCTTTTTCTTAATCACACTGAGAACCAATTATTCACAAATGGAAGAGCAAGTAACAACAGTGAATCTTTTCAGGAGTGAACAATTTACTAAATGTACAAGAGCTCATCGCCGACTCATCCAGAAGTTATCAGAGAACAGCAGTTAAAGTGCTTGACTTTTAAAAATAAATGTTTCCACTAAATACAGTGACTGTCAAGAGTGACACAGAGAGAGGTTGAACACTTCCGAACAGAAAAAAAGAAACATAGTTGCATAATCTTGGATAATGTACGATGTGAAACCTTCATCTAGTTCCTACTAGATGAAGGTAGGTGTGACTGTACATCATAATATAAGCTGTTTATATCTACTGATTCAGTTACTTAATATTTATTGCCATTTTAAAACATTGCGTTTTGTGTTAAATGTTACTTGTGGATAAAAATTTTATAAATTTTAATAAATTGCAGTGACTTGCAGTCACAGTGACAATGACAGTGAATAATGAAGAAATTTGGAGTAGTCCAGATCTAAATCTGTTGGGATGTAAACAGACTGTTCCTGCTCAAAAAGGCTCCAGTTTAACGACTTTATATCAATTTTGTAACCAAGAGCTGGATAAAATTCCTCTACAGTTTTCATGTTTCAAAATTTCTTGATGGAAGTTGTGGCCAAAGGTGCTGCAACACGTTATAGGGTTTAGAGGCATTAACATTTCAATTTGAATAGATTTTTGTCCTTAATAAATTAAATAATCATTTTAAAAGATGGGTTTTGAAAGTATTTTTGCTCATCTTTGTCTAATATTAATGCTTTTTTGAAACTTTTTAGTTATAGTGGAAAAGCAGAAACAGAAGAAATTTGGAAATGAAGTTCCAGGCAAACTTGGATCAAAACTCACACTGGTCATATTTTTAAAATTCATTTTGATTTATGTTTTTGTTTGTCTCCAGGTTGAACTGTTGCTGGGTTCAGATTCCAGCCAGGCATCTTTTTGCATGTTCACCTGTGCAGGCTTGTGTTCTGTCCAGGTACTCCTGCTTCCATCAACACGCCAAACACATAATTATTAGGGATATTGGTCTCTCTAAATTGGTCTTGTGTGTGTGTGTGGGTGTGTGTGTGTGCATGTGTCTGGGTGTCCTGTGATGGACTGGCGACTTGTCCAGATTAAACCAAATGATCAGTACAGAGTTACCACCCACCCTCTGACCCTTCAAGGATAAATGAGGATAGATGACGGATGGATATATTTTTTGTTTGCATTTTGTTCCTTCAACAAAATTAAACAATGTTTTTGTGTGATGATTATTTTTTCTTAGCTGATGCACACTTGCATATTTTTTGTATAGTGTATTTAATTTGTTTGGTTTGTTTTCTCTAATCTATAATTGTTTGTGGCCTGAACATGTGAAATGCATGTCCATCGAAATGATATAGGTGCCTAAAAATCACAACTTACACATGCAGTAGTGTAACAGCGTGATTCTTTGCTTGGGATTGACTCAGCTAAAGCACAATTTCAGCAGCTATGTTTCTGTGTTATACATTTATGAGCTTTAGATGAAAATGTCAGTTTTTTTTTCAGCAGTCTTTCACATTTTCCACAGTAAATTATCTGTAGAGCCACTTAACATTAAAACTGTTTTGTGCAGCGATGTGTTTAGTAATGCATGACTTTTTGCTATTTTTATTCCAGTGCAAGTTTTAAATGAATCACATTCTGTTGTTCCATGTGGGTCAACATGCATTAATATTATAAACTGGATAAGCTGCAAGGTTTTCAATCATACGTTAATTTTCAGTTTAATAAATTCCCTGTAGATATACCCACCCAACTGTTTTGTTGCAGATTTTCTAACTGGTTTTGAAGGTTTGGCCTGCAAGTGCAGATTTTTGCTGATTAAATATACTCTTAATATTTGTAGTTCACATCATTCTAATGTTTTTTTTTTTTTGCCTTTGTGCCATGGGCAGTCAATAAGGAGTTTTGCTATTACTTAAATAAACCACAGGATTATGATGGTTTTGAGATTTTAAGTTGCCTTCAGCGTCTTATATCAGCATGCGTAACTGTAAAATGCAGTGTTTGTGTTTAGTAAGACGATTACCTTAATTGTGAGACTTCCAAAAGAATGCTATTGTTTCCAGATAACGTACATTCCCAAAGGGTCAGAGGTTAGAAGCTAAAAACAAGCAGCAAATTGTAACGCATTCAACTTTCCTGTATGCCTGAAGAGATGGTTAACATGTTTTAATTAAAAAACTTTCAATTTGAATAACTTTTAGTAACTTCTGTGAAAAAAGATAACTTTAAGCCTTATTCCCAGAGTATTCCACACAAGCTCCACACTGAAGAGTGTTGCTGTTAGCCTGATGCGGTCTTTGACTGGACCAAAAATTATTGTATTTTTGAATTTTCTAAGTCATGCAGTTGTTACACCAAAGACTGGGACGTTCTGTGTATTGTGACTCCAGAGGGCGCTGTTGTTCGCGTATGCGTTAACTTGCTCTTAAAGCCCCAATGACAGTGGCTGGGCTAAAAACGGATGATGCTGTTTTTTAACCTCTATCTGAAAATGTGAAGAAGCATTAACATAAAAACGTTTTAAATTAGAAAATAAAACGGTTACTGTTCAGACCCTTTAGACTTTAAAATGGACTGTTGACATCTAAAGGTTCCCAGAAATCCAGATTGTTACAATTCTGAGGGATATTATCAGAAAACATAGTCATAATCTGAGTTAACTGTTTACATAGGAAGTGCTTCTGGTCAGAGCAGTGGTGAAATGTTTTTTAGACATGAATCTGAGACTGGGAAGTCACTTGAAGGACCTGATGTGATTTGATGTTCAAACAGTTTTGTTCGGTCTACAGTTTTTCTCATTTCCTGATAAGAGCTATCCCAGCATGTGACTTTACTAGAGTAGCTCAAACAAGAAAGCTCAGACAGTCTGCAGCACAGAATGTTTTGCTACATTGGGTTTGGCTGTCGTTTGAAGTCTGTTTTCTGAAATGTAGGCCAAATGATTCTTGAATCAGGGGCTTTGAGTGGAGTGTGACACAGTAAACCTAATCAGCCTCTCCTGAGTGGCTTCGACTCTCTTACTCTTTACTGTATACACAAAAACTGACAGAAACAGATCAGATCCTATCTTCAGACGAGGTCAGTCACTCAGTGCAGTGATTGTCAGGTTATTGGACTTTCTATCATTGTTTTTCATGATATGGTCTTTGCAACACACATGGTCCTGAAGTTTACATTTCGATAACCTCCTAGTGAATCTGGTAACGTGTAAAATAAACACTACAAGGTCAGAAGTATTCGTTCGTCTGCCATCAGACATGAATTTGAGCAAAATCCCATCCTGAATCCACAGGATTTAAAATGATGATGGCCTAACTTCAGTTGAGTTGAATTTTTGTCTGGATTTCTTCTAATAACTTTCACTTTGTTATAAAAACCAGTAAGGAAAAAAACCTTTTGTTTCACAAATGTTTCTAAAGGTACTGTGCCTGTTTAGTTCCTAGATCTTATGTTTATGTGTCAACTGGAGTGACTAGACCAGCTGAATTCAAAGATTGAATATTTTTGACAAACTTCCCCGGCTGGTGAAACAGATTCTTTGTTGAGCATTCAAACATTTTTATCAATATTATGATTTATTTATTTTTTGTCTTTTGCACCAGTCGTCCCCAATCCCCGGCTGCGGACTGGTACCGGGCCACACAATAAATAATTTAATATTTCCGTTTTATGTATTATCTGAGTCTGGAGGATTTAACCGATTCTGTCGGTTACGTTTTGTGCCAACATTGAGCCTAAGCTTCAAAATGAGTAAGAAACAGATCAGATGTCTTTAGAAGGCCTCTTTGGGAAGAGAAAAGGCCCAGAGGAGACAGGAGAATGGATTTATCGGTAGGTGATTCCCTCATTCCATGATATATGGTCCGGCTGGTTAATGAGGGAATGAAGCTTCAAACTGCTTCTCCACATAGAGACCAAACCCTGTGCATAAGCAACACTTCAGGTGTCATTGTCTCTCATCACTCCCAGATGGGACCGTCCAGACAAATAAAGCTCAGGACTCCCATTAGTCGTTATTGTTTGCAGAGTCAGATGAGTCTTAAGTCGATTTAAGGATTGTCGGCCGATTTTCCAAACCTCTGTGACCACAGAGCCGATAAAAGTGCAACAGGTTCTATTCTATTTTGTAAATCGCCGGTAAACATACATTTGCGCTTTGGCATGTTGTTGGCGTACTGACAGCCACGCAGGGCTGCCCGCACTGACGCGGCTCAGGGATTATGTCACACGCAGAGTGCCCTAGTGCCTGTAAATTTAATTGTCCAATGAAGGTAATTTAAAAAACAGGACATTTCCTCATTTTCTAAAAAAAAACAAAAAAAAAACGGGACGCCCGGGACAGGACGTGAAATACGGGACATGTCCCGGGAAATACGGAAGTTTGGTCACCCTACATCAAGTCCTGACTGAATGAAGCCTGATGTTATAACCTGTTACCGGGTTTATCAACTGTGGTACCAGTTTCGCTCCAGTTCCTCTCATTATCATTTCTGTTGATATTCATTGTGCAAAATGCTAAGTAAACATTCATGCTGTTTCCACATATCATCTCTGATGTCCACCGGACTCTGGGTTGTCAGCTGTTTGGGATTCCTCTCCGTGATCACGTCACCGCGCTTTCTGATTGGCTACCTGTCACATTCAACAGGTTGCGTTCTCGCTCTCAGTCAGGGAAAACGCTACACGCCGAGAAAGTCGGGCCAAGACAATCAACATGTTGAAAATGCCCGATTTTATTTCGGAGCGGTCCCGATGTTCACGCCACACTGCAGGATGATCGGTTACGATTATCGCGAGCCACACTCGGAACGTTCTAAGATTGGAAAATCGGAGCGAAAAATGTAAAATTGCCACATGAAATTGGCTTTAGCGGGCAAATGCAGAAGCCTGTCTGACGGTTCACCCTCCTCTCACTCCTCCTACCAGGCCGCAGTAAAATTGCCAAGCCTTGACCGGTCCGCGGTGATAAAAAAAAAAAAAAAGGTTGGGGACCACTGCTTTACACTGTTTATAAATTGCATCTGCTTTCTTCTGTTGTTTTTTTTTTTTAGTTTATATTCTTAGAAGGATTTCAAGAACCTACTTACATATTTGTGACCCCAACTTGGATATATGTGAGAGAAATAGGATCTAGCGTTAGTATGAACTTAAGTTAACTTCAAATGAAGGAAATAAAATGCATTGTGCAGAAAATACTTTCTAAATGGCCATATAATTTACTATCGACATGCTGTAATTAATTTCTATTTGCAAATCAATGAGAAATCTAAATGTAGAAAAATACACTTAATGATGATCATATTTGCAGCAACCGGCTGTTTACAGTGATTACACATTTTCATTGCACAGCAAATGATGAAACATGAAACACCAATGTGCAAATGATTACTGATGTTCAGCCAGAGCCCATTTTTTACTTGGCAGCTCTCCTATTCTGCCGTGAACTTCACCATAGAGATGGAATGTGATGTGCAATGAAGATTTGCTTAAATTAGCCAAATAAATTCAATTTTATAGACTCCCGCTTGCCAAGGTGTATTATTGTCAGACAATAACTGTCATGACCAGTTAGTCTGCTTGTGTCAAACTGGAAACAAACTGGAAGTCCGAGCTTCTGTCTTACAGTTTGAAATGTATGCTGTTGGATTTTAAGCTTTCTAAACTTTATTCCAATAATAACTATTAATAGCATGATACATTTTTACTTTAATTTTATAGTCTGTTGGAGCCTCTGGTGTGTTTCCTTCCAATAATGCAACATACAGGGGTTGGACAATGAAACTGAAACACCTCTCATTTTAGTGTGGGAGGTTTCATGGCTAAATTGGACCAGCCTGGTGGCCAATCTTCATTAATTGCACATTGAACCAATAAGAGCAGAGTGTGAAGGTCCAATTAGCAGGGTAAGAGCACAGTTTTGCTCGAAATATTGCAATGCACACAACATTATGGGTGACATACCAGAGTTCAAAAGAGGACAAATTGTTGGTGCACATTTTGCTGGCGCATCTGTAACCAAGACAGCAAGTCTTTGTGATGTATCAAGAGCCACGGTATCCAGGGTAATGTCAGCATTACGAACCACAAGGACGAACCATATCCAACAGGATTAACTGTGGACACAAGAGGAAGCTGTCTGAAAGGGATGTTCGGGTGCTAACCCGGATTGTATCCAAAAAACATAAAACCACGGCTGCCCAAATCACGGCAGAATTAAATGTGCACCTCAACTCTCCTGTTTCCACCAAAACTGTCCGTCGGGAGCTCCACAGCGTCAATATACACAGCCGGGCTGCTATAGCCAAACCTTTGGTCACTCATGCCAATGCCAAACGTCGGTTTCAATGGTGCAAGGAGCGCAAATCTTGGGCTGTGGACAATGTGAAACATGTATTGTTCTCTGATGAGTCCACCTTTACTGTTTTCCCCACATCCGGGAGAGTTAGGGTGTGGAGAAGCCCCAAAGAAGCGTACCACCCAGACTGTTGCATGCCCAGAGTGAAGCATGGGGGTAGATCAGTGATGGTTTGGGCTGCCATATCATGGCATTCCCTTGGCCCCATACTTATGCTAGATGGGCGCGTCACTGCCAAGGACTACCGAACCATTCTGGAGGACCATGTGCATCCAATGGTTCAAACATTGTATCAGGATGACAATGCACCAATACACACAGCAAGACTGGTGAAAGATTGGTTTGATGAACATGAAAGTGAAGTTTAACATCTCCCATGGCCTCCACAGTCACCAGATCTAAATATTATTGAGCCACTGTGGGGTGTTTTGGAGGAGCGAGTCAGGAAACATTTTCCTCCACCAGCATCACGCCGTGACCTGACCACTATCCTGCAAGAAGAATGGTTTAAAATCCCTTTGACCACTGTGCAGGACTTGTATACGTCATTCCCAAGACGAATTGACGCTGTATTGTCTGCAAAAGGAGGCCCTACACCATACTAATAAGTTATTGTGGTCTAAAACCAGGTGTTTCAGTTTCATTGTCCAACCCCTGTATGTAGCTTTAGAAAGTCCTCAGGCTGCAAGGTGGTGCAGCAGCTAGCACTACACTGATGCTAGTAGCATCCATGTAGTGGTCTTTATGATGCTGTTTTACTAATATTCTGGATTATGGTGAGATTAAATTACACACAGCTGGGCTCTATTTGCAAATCAGGATGTTGAATACATGTGCGATGTGAGTAAATGTGAAAAAGTTCAGGAAGTGTGACGCGTTTTGCAAGAAGCTGTCTTAATCACTGTCATGTTTAAATTATCCACATAAAATGCATTAATGTCTGAACAATTCTGGAAATACGATTAAGCAGGTAGTAAGACTTTTATTATAAATAAATAGGAAGAATAATTAAAAGTCTTAGCTACATCTGAGAACATTAAACTTGTGCACTGGACAGAACCGCTGCATGACCGATTCAGACTGTTAGAAAACATTAGAATACAATGAGAGAAGCCTCTGCGCTCCAAACAGACCCACAGCTGAGGAAATGGGCCCAGTGTGTCCGGCCGGGTCCCGATGGTTTCTTATTGTTATCTAACGGGATCAGAACGCGCCTTCAAAGCGGGCCAGATAAAGTGCGCCAAAAGGCTGAATGGGCCTTTTGGCCGTCCTGGGCTCCTCCCTGGACGGCAGCAGATCACCAATAAAAGAAAACCAAACCTGGCCTCTTATCTGCTCTGGAGCATAGCTACAGGTTGAGCTCAGTGACACTCAGGGAATCCTTCACCGCTCTGGGAAAAGAAGGAAAACTGTCCTGGGATTTGTTTGGCACATCCAAAACATGATTTCAGTCTGCTTTACAGATTAGTCAGAGAAGAAAAAGTTGGCTTAAATCATGGAAGCTCGTGAAGCTCTGAGTGCTTTTTTTCTGGGCTCTGAACCTCTTGTTTTATCGTATTTACACACGAACGCAGCGACAATGAAGCGTAATTGTGTTGCTACTGTAATGCCTTTGATCTCTTTAGAGTTTGGAGCGCCTGTGCCAAACGCTGGTGGTTGAGTTGCTGGCGTCGACGCACACCGACGGGAAATGAAGCATGTCGATGCAGAAACCCACTGGAGGGTTGATTCCCACTTGATTGCACAAACTTCACTGGGAATGCGCTAAAAATAAACTGTGATGAATTTTCCTGACAAGCCAAGTATGAAGTAACTCGACAAATTTGATTCTTTCGCTTATATTTTAAAAGACTAAACTTTTTTGCTTACTTCTGTTTCTTACTAAAAAGGTGCATAATTTTACTTGAATATGGTGAAAAGAAGTGAAGACTGAATGGCGAAATGAGATATTTGCAGCAGTATTTCTCAGTCTAGAATCCCTCCCTTTGTATGCTCATATAGATTAAAAGCTTCATGGATGCAGTCATTTATGTCCACAAACATGATTCATAGGATCCTCTGAGGAATAACAAATGCCTCTGCTGGTTCCTCCTCAACAGGAGAACCAAAACTAACAAGCACCAGGCAGGAGGCAGGAAGCTGAAAAGAAAAACTGTTACTTTAGGAAATTCAAAGACTTTGGTACAGAGAGGAAACTGCAGAGATGGGAGAAATGCCTGACAAAACACACGGGGAAGCAGAGAGTAGAACGCTCCATGGCAAAACTCCAAACCAAAGTCCCAGAGATCATGACAGGATTTGACTATAAAGTCTGCGTTAACATTGGGCGGCATGTGAGAAATAAAAATATAGAAGATGTATTTAGTGGACTGAGGAATATGTAGGAAATGGATTCAACCAAAACATATACAAAACTAATCAAATTTGTCAAGTTAATGGTCAAAAATGTTTGAGCCATTTCTCATGATGACAATACCTTTTTCTAAATGCAATCACTGTTACATTTGCACAGTCAAATTGTAGTCAACTCTTTAGTTGCTGATTTATTTCCAATTGTCTGTCCGACCCAAGAACCAGCATTTGGCACCAGGGCTTCAAAAACACCTAAAATATTAACTCTTGTGTCTCTAGTATAAGTACAAATAAAACTGAATGTGTATGATATCATTCACGAATTACACTTTTTGTCTTTTAGTTGATTTTAAAAGTAATTACATTTAGTCATTTTAGTGGCGAGTGCTTAATCCCTTAGGATTGCCTTTTCTAGAGTACAAAGTGTAAAATACCTGATCAAAGTGGGAGCTTGTGGAAAGTAAACGTCCAAATTTGTAACCTTTAAAGAACAGCTGCATCGGACAGAGGATAATTAGATTCACTGAGACAGAGTCTTTAAATCCTGTCTTCTGGAACTCTCCAGTCGTCGTGGTCTCTGTGGCGCCAGGTCTTCACACGCTCACAGGATATGTAAAGACTTCAATAACGAGCCATTATCCCCCAATCATCGGGATCGATCGGGCGTTAACAAGGGGCTCTACATATGCAAATTGAGGCGAGTGGCCGGGGCAGCTATAAAACCTTGGCTGCAGGTCGGGAGCCGCCACAGCACGTTCTCCTGTGACATTTGGTGGATTTACAGGCCACTGAGCAGCAGCACCGTGGACATGGTGAAATACTTTTCCGTGGACTGGTTGGCGCAGAGCCACAACAGTGGCTCAGCGAAGGAGGGGCAAAGAGCTTCCCCTGCGCACAGACCTCATGTTCTCTGCATGGTGCAGCCGAGCGCACCGGCTTTTGGTAAAGGTTACCTGCAGCCAAAACCCAAGTCGTCAAAGGCCGCTAAGCAGGGAGGGTCAGATGAGGTCAGAGAACCGCAGAGCTCCCGCGTCGGCTCACCTTTGCATCCAGCAGACTGTTCCTCCCCAAGTAACCTTCTGAATCAATTAATATTTTTTTATGTTTTTGGTAAAAGTTTCATATTTGTAACTGTTTTTTTTCTGTCTTCAGTTTCTGAAATGAGCGGGTATTCCTCCGGGTACGAGAGCGAAGCGGCATCCTCCGAGTGGCCCTCAGTGGATGAAGGGAATGAGGCGGAGAAAGACGCGCCGCAGCGCCGAGTGCGCACCAAGTTCACTCCGGAGCAGATCAGCAGGCTGGAAAAGATCTTCAGCAAACACAAATACCTGGACGCAGGAGAGAGGGTGAAGACGGCACAGAAGCTGAACCTCACAGAAACTCAGGTAAAATGCAAACACAGCGTGTATAAAAGGATAATTAATGAGGCAGGTGGATTAGTTTCCCCGGTAAAGCGCCCTGGATATTAAATTCAAACTTTTGCTTCTTCTGCAGGTCAGGACTTGGTTCCAGAACAGGCGGATGAAGCTGAAACGGGAAGTCCAGGACTACCTCGCCCCCCAGGTGTCCTTCCAGCCTCTGCACCCGGTTCAGTACCACCCCGTGCCCGCGCAGCAGGCCCACTACACAGCATCCGGCCGCGGCCTTTACCCGCTGCCCGTCCCGCAGCTGGTCCTGGCGGAGCAGCTGACTCCTCACCCCGCGTCTCAGCTCATGATCCGGCATCCACATTTCTACTGAACAAACTCCCACAAGAGACTCTTCATTCCGACAGAGACACTTATAATCCCAAAACGTGATATCCAATTTGTAAGAATTTTGTACAGACTTTGTATAATTACAAAAATATCTATTTATAATAATTAAATAAAGCAATTCATCTATATTGAAGCAATGATTATGGTGTTTTCTTCAGCTTTTTGTCGCTACAGCTACATTTGAGAGATAAAGTTGATGATATAATCTTTATTGCGGGATCAGCTTCACATGAATGGATCATCCTGTCTTTCATCTTAAAGGGAAGGTGAAGAAACCACTGATAAAGATGACTAAAGGTTCTCAGTGTATGGATCTTTTGATTCAGTCCCAGTTCAAAGATGTCAACAATAAATGAAACCAGAGTGGATTATTCAATGTAAATAGAGTAAAACATGAATCTTACAATGAGGTTTTATTAGGTGTCGGCAAAAGGTTAGAATCCTTTGTTTCTGCTTTCAGAAGGTCTGTTTGTTCCCATTCCTGCACTTCAAAGAGCAGCTAACTGGGAGATCATGGTTGACAATTAGGCATAATTAAGACACTCATTGATGAGTTTACATTTACCACAGGAGTCCCCAGGCCTGGCTCCAGAGAGTCTGGCATTTCGTTTGACCAGAGGATATGACCTAAGGAGATCTATGCAAAGTCTGAAACCTCCAATAAAACAGTCGATTAGCTAATGAGATTCTCGGACAGAAAACAGGATTTGCAACAAACTTGACATCGAAAAACAGTAATAAATGACCAGTCATGGGGTCAAATATTTAGTTTACCTGATTAGATAATAAGTGACAGGTTTTATTATAAGTTTCATGGCTGTGCCAAACAGTTACTTCTGTTTCCACATTTTTCATTTTACAGCCACTAACTTTATTACTTTTAATCCCCCAGGGGGATTTTATTGAATAGACCGATAAAAAGTAGTGGATGTTCTTTGAAGGCATCAAAGGTTGATCCATCAGCTGGAAACAAAAAGAATATGACACAAAACAGATTTAACAAAACGCTGTCAATCACCGAAACGGACGGAAAAACTCAGGAGAAAACCTGTTATGGGCTGAAAAAGACCCAAGTTTCTGATTCATCTGAACTTAGTGATGGCTTAGATCAAAACACATTCATGTGTTACAATGGTCCAGTCAAAGTACAGACTTACATTTGATTGAGAATCAGGGACAAGACTTCAGAATATAGTGCACATATTAGCTCTCAGCTGAATTTGATTGATTTTGTGACCAATTTGAATAACGTTTTGTAACGTTCCCTTTCCCTCCACCTCCTGCTTTTGCACTACTTTGTGTTGGTCTGTTACATAAAACCCTCCAATTATTGTATCTCAGTATGTTTGTAAAGTGACAAAAACATGCAAAAGTGCAAAGGGTGTGTATACTTTTGCAAGGCAGTGTACCTGGGCGGGGGTGATGGGGATTAACTCCCCTGAGGCAAACGTCTTGTTCTCAAAGGTAAACAAAGATCAAACGGAACGTTCTCACTTTCCATCATTGTTTTCTAACCCTCCTCATCCCAACATAACAAAGGTTTCACCTGCAGGTTGGCTGATGGTCCCACAGCTGGGCGCTTTCATCTGCGACAGCATGGAAGTCTCTAATTGTGGAGAACATTTTCTAATAAATAAGCAACTCAGTCCAATCGGGCAATAACACAAAAACAAGTTTGCGGGAGAAAAATAAACGGGGTTTCTTGCGTAATTTTAGGATTCTAAAGCGAACTGACCGACACGTATCTTTCAATCCATTTATGCAAACAGTATTCAGACTGAGATACCAGCCAACTTATACTCAGACTCACTGGCGCCGAGAAGGTAAAGAAAAACTCCAGCCTGACCTTCTGCTCGGGTCTCTTTGCATATGTAAACAAAGAAGCGTGACGCTCCCGCATAGCGCTCACATTCAGACAAATGTTTCAAAGCGTCATGGTGAATTTCTGCGCTTTCCAGAATACTAGGAGATAACTGCACACAGGACGCTGAAATGTAGCGTTGGATAAGCCAGTACTCCCTGACCTCGGGCTGATAGTCAGTTAGCTGATAAACGTTGTCTCTAGTGACGGGATCAATCAGGGCTTTTGTGTGCGGATTGATTAGGAGTAAATTAATTAGCTCTGCTTTCTCTGTTCCAGCAACGACAGCACCTCTGTTTGGCCTGGTTGGGAGAGCGATGAGGGGACATGAGAACCAGACTCAACTGTGCAGAAACACCAGTAGGAAGCACTAAGCCTGGTTGTAAGGAGAAGTTAACTTTTCTTAAACATTTTTATCTCACAAAGTTTTGGGGTGGGAGTTAAAGTTTCTTGCTACTAACTCCGTTCTTCAGTTTTCTGGTGTCTGTATCTTGCATTTTTAAACGCGTTTCCACATTCAGATGATGAAACTGAAACGGAAGCTCGTCGTGATGATCTTTGTTCCGTTTCAGCACCCTGCTGAGCGGACAGCTCCCGCCTGTCCCGCAACCCGCCCACCCAACGCACCAACCCGCCATGTCACTCTTTAGGTTAATAACTCTCTGGCTAATAACATGGGAACAAACTTTTGTTTTCACATGTATGAAATGAACATAACTCGGGGTGAAAAGACAACGCGTTAATAACATCTGAACTGGCAAACAGTCGCCACTTTGACAGACCTGAAAGCCTCCAAATGCTGCAGGCGAATATCTCCAGCTGGTAGCTCTGCTCTCCTTCCACTGCGGGTAAATTTGCATCTTGAATGTGAGATCAAAGGCGAAAATATCAACGAGGTCATTGAGATATATTGAGTTTCTATTGTGTGGCCACTGAGGACTTCGCACTTCCCCGAAAGCCACAGAAGGATGGCGCCCTCCAGTCTGCCAGAGGTGTATATTGCCTCTCTTTCAAGTCATTTTCTGACCTGAGCTAAATAAGTGACGGATGGAGTCACTCTGACAAACCACTGTTCCTGTTTTCTCAACTTTGGAAAAGCAAAAAGCTGCTCCTGATTGTGTGAGTAATCTGATTACATCTGATTACGTGTCCACCAGTACCGGTACGAATCCAGAGCCACCTTCTGACATTTATTTATTTATTTTTGTTTTGTTTTGACTAGAGATGAGACAGTGGACATTCAAAATACATTACATGTATATCTCATAGCTCATGTAACAAAATACACGAGCTTGCATGTATTTTGACACTTGTGTAATTTTCTTTTTAGTGTTCAACAATACTTAAGTCGATCAGTAAAAGTGTATATATATACAAATGTATATATATCTTGCTCATGTTTCAACTAAGTTTACGAAAATTTCACAACTTTTCTTTATAATCCTCCCTTAATTTTTGGATGTGTAATTTATTTTGTATATTTATTGAATTAGTTAATGTTTTGTGAGGTGTTTTTCTCCTTTTAAATCACTTTGAACACTCATGCGTATTTTCTAAATTACTTTTAACAAATTTATTGATTTATAAAAAAAATTTTTTCCTCACGGCCAATTATTGCCGTCATTTCAACATCTGCAGACCATTTTACATACTATTTTACTGTCCACTAAGCCTCTACTGGGATCTAAACACTTACATTTTTATTTAAAAATAACAGTAAAGATTAAAATACTCTATAGTGTGATTAAAACTGTTGTTTTTTATTGGTTTAAAGCAGCAATACTGAGGAAATTGTCTGAGCATCATTGCTCTTCAGAGTTGCCCAAAATATTACCTTGTGAACCTCGACCCCCGTCAATAATACTGAAAAATAAACACTGAAATATAAAATAACAAAAATATCAGTGAGGATTTTCAGAGAAACAGGTTCTTTATTTAATACAATAATAAAGCAAAAATGTCAGAGACAAACAGAAGACAAGATGAATGATTATGCAGAACAATCAACTCCACATCCATAAGTGAGCAAAAGCAAACAGAGCCATAATAATAGGTCGTTTCTATAAATGAAAAGCAGTTACTGGAGACATGCACTTTGTTTTCTGTTACTGTTTAAATGTTTTCAGTTTTCACTACAGTTTCACGTCAGGCTGCAAGGCTTTCATGAAAGTGGCTGCAGAAGTGAATGCCGCTGGTTGAGCTCGGTTGGGTGGAATACCTCTGCAGCCCCATTTTCCCATGCCTTATGCCTCTTTAAAGTTATGTCTCAAAGAAGTATATGCATAGGAAAAAGGAACAGCGAGTGGAACAAGCCCTGCCGCAACATGCTGAAACCTGCAAACTGGCATAGAGAAAAACGTTTGAGTTAACAGAACAAAACGATTAAAAAACCTCTCTCTGCAGAACGTTTCTAAAATTCACAACCCAGCTTTGAAATAAAGCCGTGCTGCAAAACTTTTCCAAGTTTTCAATTTGTCATTTTAATTAAAATGATTAGTGGGAGGTGTGCAGAGAACTTACCCCCTGAGCATCCAGACGAGTCTCCTCTGGGAAGGCACCTCCTGTTGCCCATTTATGCCTCACAAGGACCTTGAAGATGTTTAGCGGAGACAGAATAGCTGTCGTCTGTGCTCACTCAGCAGTCCTCCTCTCCTCTGCCTCCAGCCATGGGAGCACACCTGGAGAACAGCAAACACTCGCCTTGTTACACTTTTACCTTCAGCTCAAATTCCTCAGAAAACATCTCAATTATTCTCCCAGTTTAACAATGAAGCTGTTACAGTTATTATCTCCTATCTGACACACAAGCTGCGGACGTCAGAGGCAACCGAGAAGAGAAACATTGAGGACAACTTGTTCCTGCATTGGAAAAGTTTCTTATCTCTTCAGCTTTTTTTTTCTCCCTTCTCTCCCTTCCTCCACTCACACATGCCTTTTAGCCCTCAAGGTCTCTAGACAAGGACTCTCAGAAGTGAGACACTGACACAGGCACGCACAGTCTCTCATACTGCGTGGGGTGCAGCGGGAGTGTTTTGGCATGTCAAGGCCAGTGCAGCCGTCTGAAGATGGAACTCTGCTCTGTTCCTCCATGGCAGCATTCATAGCAGGGCATCGTATATCACAAGGTTTGGTCAGGGATAATCTATCTTCAACTTGAGCTGAGATCATGTCACATCGCAATCTACAGAGCTGATTCACAAAGATTCAGCTCAGAGCTGAAAAGTTCCTATTGTGATTCTAGTGAACTACTGTTTGTTCTGCATTGCAAAGAGAGAGAAGTTAACCATTTATTATGCAAGTAAACTAAAACTCAACTAAAATAGACTCAATAAAGAAGTGCAAAACTTTGCTGAATGTGTTCTTTAGTTTAAGCACATAGAGTGTCCTCATACAAATTTAAATGTCTGAGATGGATTGTAGAAATAGGCTACATAAAAAAAATGTAAAAATACAATTCATATATACAGCACTTTGCAAAACTTGTCATTTTTCCACATTTCATCCACATCTAAGCCAAAGTATTGAACAGAATCTGCTGCATATTTCTTCACAGGTCCCTCTTGAAGATGAGATCTTGATCTCAATGGGGTTTTTACTTGGTTAAATAAAGGAAATAATTTAAAAAATAGTAAAAAGATGCCTCCCTGTTCCAGGTGAAAGTCTTATGTGTGTGTCTCTGCCAGCATTACACATCTACAGATCAAAGTTTGTGTCCATTCTTCTTTGCAAAATAGCTTAACTCCAGTCGGATTTGATGGGGAGCATTTGTGAAAGTCAGTTTTCAAGTTATGCTCTGAACTTTAACGAGGCCATTTTAACACCATTTTATGTCGTTTTGATCTAGACGATTCTATTATTGCACTGGCTGCATGTTTACAACCTCTGCCTCAGTGTGTAGCTTTGGGATTAACAAGCATTTTGCATTTCAACTCGGCATCGCTCATGTTTAGAATACAAAGCTTAAAGACAACGTCTATAGACCACCCCATGGGGGCAGGAGTTGCAAACTTGGCAGCTGACCAAGGTCAAACATGGTCTGTATAATGCTGTATCCATTCAAACACAAAACTATATTTGGTCACGGTCTGATGAGCGGGGGCATATTTGTGCAGCGTGCATGTAGTTTGCATTCCCTGCTGCTTTGGAGAAATATGTTTCAAATAGGAGGTGAAGGATTATACCTCAGTTCCTTACCTTCTGCAAAATAAACATCTAAAAAAGTAACAAGTGTTATTTCAGTCTCTGCAGCAATCCTCCCTTCAACCGCCAACAATCGACTCCTTTCCAGATGGTCTCAGGAGGGCCCAGCTTTTAATTGGAGCCTCTTCAACACGCAGCTCTTACAATCCACTCTTGTTTTGCTGCAGAGTGTTTCGTTTGAGAGGCGGCAAATTTGCAGAGTTAAGCAGAAATGTCTCGCTGAACACGGAAATAATAATAATAACAAAAAAAAGAGGCAACAGTAGTTGCTTGTTCGTTTGAACCCACCTGCCACGGAGCCAGAGAGAGTTCACTCTGCACATTTCATTTAGGGGGATGCAGTCTGACAGGACAAGGGAACACAACACACCGAATCACAACACAGGAAGCAAACTGTAGATCCTCTTAAGGCTTCAATTGGCAATTTGGAAGATCTGTCATGTTCATTAACTGCAAGGACGGGTTAGGTGTTATCTGCAAACACTGTCTGACTCAAACATGCCCATTGCTTGTAGGAATGGAAACAAATTACTTGTAGGAGAAATAAAAATGCATTACGCTCCGACTGAATTTCTCCTGTTAAGAATGAGGACTGTTTGTTTCTGTTTACTGGGAATGTTACAGTAAGATGCTACTTAAAACAGCCTTCAAAGAGGCTGTTTGCCATGAATTCTGCAGCCGTCGGCAAGAGCAGAGAAGCAATTTCTTTATTTTTGCTGAACAATAACAACCCTTAGGGTAGACATGAAAGATAAAATAAAAAAACAAAGAATGAGCAATTCAACTTTTGTTTGCAGGTAGTAACAATGCCGTATGCACTATGTGGCACCTCTGGTAAACATGAGGAAAACCCCTTAAAATAAATTCCTCCTTTATTACATTGTGATCCCATGCTCAAGAATTAAGAAAAACTAAGTCTGCAATGTGAGTGCATTTACTCAGTGAGGAAAAAACATCCCCCATAGTAATAAATATGGAAAAAAAAATCACAAACCCCATGAAAAATTCACAAAGTTGGAGTTTAAAAAGAGATTTTTTACTATTCCTCTATAGAAAGTTTCATCAGACCAAAGCTCTTCAAGCTTGAGGGCCCTAAAAGTCATTTTTGCCCTCAGTCCAGATAAATAAAACTTGTTTAGAGCCGCAAATGTTACATGACCTTTAGATAAAAGACGACTTGTGATTTTTGATTAACACCTTCTGTTTTTATTTCTCTTTTTAGGTTTTAACTCTGCAGTATGTAACTTTTACAAAAATAATTTTTTCACAAATTATATGACTTATACTAAACTGTAACAACACAACAGTAATTTTAGTAGATATATATATAAAAAAACTTTTTTTCAATGAAAACTACATGATGCAAAGTAAAACAAAACTTTTCAGGAAAGTTTCTTGAGATGAAATGCTGTGAGTTGGTGCTATATTAATAAACTGGATTGAATAGAAAGAAAGAACTTTGATTTGGAAAGATTTTTTGTTGTCTTTAACAACTTAGAAAGCAAAATGCTTGGTCATTGATAGATTTGTTCTTCTTTTTTCTGACCAAGACCACAGTGGCTGTGACTCATGTTTCTTAGTCTGCTCACTTGAAAACAAATGGTGTCACAAGCACGGTGCAGTTTCATCAGTGCTAAAGGAGTTTTGATTTTACTAAAGTGACTCAGCTGTTAGAAATCTCAGAGGTTTTTCTTGGAAAATGGAACAATCACTTCTGCCTGAATCACAAACTTTTTAAAATCAAATTAAAACGAGCTGCATTTCGATGAACTGTGAACAATCACAGTATGATCAGAGGTGTTGTAAATGCTTGCAAGCTTGTTTGAGGCTCTTGTCTCATTATTCTCAACACAAACAAGTGCATATTTGTAAATTGGAGATTAACTTGAGAGATGCAATTGTGAGATCACAACATGTGGAAAAGTTCAAGGGGTGTGAATATTTTTTCAAGGAACTGTAAACATCAGGCATCATGGACACAGTGGAGAAATATTTCTCATCTTTCATTTATTCAAATAGAGAAAATGTATGAAAAGAGAAATATTTGTTAGTATTACTGGAAGGGGAAATCTGTGTAACATTCAGATCTACTCTTTATCTTTATCTTTATCTTTTCTCTCTCTTTTAGATTTAGCAAAACTGCAAATAAAGACAATACAGTTCTCAATCATATTTTAAACTAGAGTTGGTGGCACACTGACATTTTCTCCTTTTAAATATTACATTTATTGGAAAGCAAGACATTCAGTTTGCACAAGACATATAAACAATTATAAAAGTTTCACAAAACTTTTATAATTGACAGAAAAAAACAGCAGAGACTTGCTGCAAATGTTAGCCTCTCGTTATTTAAATGACTACAAAAATCAAAAGGATCTTCACTCTCTTTCAGCTTTTAAGCATAAACCACAGAAACAGATATCTAAACCCTAAAGCGATTGTTGATTTGGAGAAAAACTGCACTGACTACAGTGTAACAATGGCAGCTTCAGTCTTCAATAACAATGTAAACTATTCTGGTCCAAGGGCATGCAGATACAGAATGCCTTCAAAGCTTAAGCTGCTTTTTTCTAGCATTCCTCAGTCATGAACATTTCGCTTCATTGCTGCAGGCCTTCATCTGCAGCATTTATCTCTATTCACTTGCTTCTATAAACACTATGAGAATTTTAACATCGCCTCCATCCCTTTCCCTTGTTGTGATGCTAGAGACGCAGTCAAACAGATGGAGACGACGGTGGCAGAGGGGGTTTGTGTCCCTGAGCCCACTGTAGTAGGGGGCCAATCTGCATCAGGCAGAGGGACTGACAGAATAAGGCCATGAGAGGAGGGTGGAGAGGTGGAGGCGGTGGGAGGAGATGCCACTAGGCTCTGTGCAGAACTGGACACCAGGAAGCCACCTGCTGCCAAACAGAACTGTGATGAGTGTAGCTGCTCGTTGGTCAAAAGCCCTCAAAGATGCTGGTTTTTCATCAAGATTTATCTGGTTTTGGGAAGAGCAATGCAAGAATGGAGAGGAAGAAGTTAAACATGAACATTTTACATTTTACACATTTTTGTGCTTCCATTTGTGTCTCTTCTGTTTCTAGTCAAAGCATTGAAAACACTGAGCTGGTTTGCAGCAGTAAGTTCATGTTTTTTAGTGTCTGGAAAATGACTCGTTTCAAAAACCTCTGGAATGTAACGTCAAAAATCAGCAGCCACTGCCTGTCACTTAGCAACCCCAGCAAAGGCCAGCCCGTTACCTAGCAACCCAAGTGGAGCTCCTGCACTTTTGGTCAGATCCAGGGGGTTCAGGGCAAATATGGATGTGTGTTTTGGTCTGGGAGGGGTAACATTTAATTTTTACTGCTAAAAACAATCTTCAAAAAATACAGTATGATTAATTTTGTAATTGACAGGGCCCCCAATTTTTTTATTTTATTTCTATGAACAAAAAATAAATAAATAAATTGTGGATTAACTTCCCCCCCTATGGGGCGCCCATGTTTGTTGTTGACTTACCATCCAGGAACCACTAGCTGCAGTCTTGTTAGCTGTGCAGGAGGCTCTTCTTCTGCTTTTCAATGATGCACGGTTGTATAATTGTATAATCTGCTTTGAGCTATTTTCACGTGAGCATGTAAACATTGAGTTGGAGGATGTGGCCCAGCTGCAGCTTATTTCCACTTAAAATAACAAGAGATCCTAAAATAGCTCATTCTGGCAGAACTGATCAGACAAAAGTCTCTTTATCTCAGAAAGACCTTGAGCAAAACATGTAATGAACATGTTTTGTATCACCCATAGAACCAACCTGTTCAAGGAAGCATAAGTCACCTTTAAAACAGCCATGACAGAAGACTACTTCAATATTTCTGCTGCATTTTCTTTGAATTTACCTTTCCTTGTGCAGTGGGCAGGATTCATTACATTTCATGGTGTTACATTATGCTCATCATTCATATCATGAATGAAAAGCTTTGATTAGCAGTGGTGTTCCACTGATGGTGTCACCTTCTAACAAGCAGCAGTGATTTCAGTAAAATGACACAAAATCAATCAGCGAACTGACTCCCCGTCTTCGTCCTTGTGAGTCCCACTCTCAGGGTCTTTCTGCCTTTCTCTTCCCCTCAAGGTGTCTCAATCAGACAACAACCGCGACTGTCTGTTGTTGTCAAAAGACATTTCAATTTGGCGGCCCTCCCTGGAGTCCAGGCAAATTAGCACTTCAAAGGGCCCAGGTCTCTCCCAGTGGGGTAGGCCTTCTATGCTTTCTCCCCCTCTCCTCCCTTTGTCTCCCGCTCCGGCTGCTTAGCAATGCAGATGAGGGCCCGGCCTCCCCGGGAGCCTGCCTGTCCCTCCGTGCTAAACTAAACTCTGTGCAGGAAGGATGAGAGGGCGCTTCATTGTTCCTCCGAACAGGTCTGAGTCTTTCATTGGCTGAATGTGTTGACGGGTTTTCACCCAATGGAAATGGTGGTCCAGAGTGGTGACAGACACTTAAATGATGTCAGAATAAAAATGGAGCTTCAGGTTAAATTTGCAGTGGTCCCCAACCTTTATATCACAACGAGACGGCCCCATCTGGGAGTGATGAGAAATAATAACACCCGAAGTGTTGCTCATGCACAGGGTGCTTGGTCTCTACGTGGCGAAGCAGTTTGAAGCTTCAGTCCCTCATTAGCGAACCGGATGCAGAGCGGGCTTGCAATATGGGAATCATTTGCTGGGATAAATCCATTCTCCTGTCTCTCCTCTGGGCCTTTTCCCCTTTGCAAAGAAACTTTCCAAAGACGTCTGATCAGTTTCTTACTCATTTTGCTGCTTGTGGCTCAATGTTGGTGCGCAAGATGTAACAGAGAGAATCTGGTTAAAGGATTTTCAAAATAAAAGATCCTCTAGACTCAGATAATACATAAAACGGAAATATTTGATTATTGTGCGGCCCGGCACCAATTGGTCCACGGACCGGTACCGGTCCGCAGCCCCGAGTTTGGGGACGACTGAGGTAGTGGAAAGAGTCAGTCGTCCTTTTTACTGGTGGTTTACTGTCGCAATAATCTTTCCACAAACCTTTTAGCATTTTATTTTTATGGTGCCACAAAGGAAAGAGCAAAGAGGGACGATAAATAAATAAATCAAATTCAAATTAAAACAAAATTCCACAAAGAATATTTTATTGCTTATTTTTTTGTTATTTGAATACACTCTATAATTGCAATTTTTTTCTCTCAAAAAGATATTTAAAAAAGGGATTTTGGAAAAACTTGAGACTCAACTCTCATGTATTATTACCCTCTTTTAAAGACGACATCAGTATGGGCTTTCTTAATCTACTTTTCAACAAAATTAAATATCTACTTTTTGTCTTAGTTTTATAGTTCATTCATATGAATTTGCAACCACTTTGAAAACATTTTGACTGGAATGCAGAAAAAACAGACATTTTTCTCTCAGAACATTTTGTATTATTTTCTATAAACATCAACCAATTACTTTTAATCATTTCCTTTCCTTTGTGTCTGTTGCTCAAGAATTAATATTTGCTTCTCGCAAAAGACGCGTCAGTTTAACTTTGTAAGCCACTAATTTGGAAACAAGCACAGCATGCATCCCTTTGTTCTGTGTTTCTGTTGCTTTAGTTTTAATTTTAGATTGAGGAAATAACTGTGTCCTTCAGTTACAGAGCAAAACTTCTGACAGCAGCCATGATGTGGCATTCAATCAACCAGCAGCTGCAATCAATCTTTTGACATTTATGCCTCTGCTGTGCTTTGCTCACAATACGGTTTTTATTGGTCTGCAGTCTGCTTGGAGAAATAATAAATAGTTTTAGTTTAAATTGTTTTATTATAGGAAATTATTGTGGAAAAAAAATCTTTAATCCTTAAGAAATTTGATTCAATTTATTCAAATAGCATCATTTCACAACAAATGGCATCTGAAGACACTTGGTGGCACAAAAACAGTTATTTCAATTAAATTATTTTCCAATTAATGAAGTGACCCATGGTTTTTGCTGTTTGTAAGAATTAGCTGTTTGTCAACAAAGTCACCAATTACATAGTTTTAATATTTTAAATAACTTTTATCAATCAGACAGCAGGAAGCCTTTTCCTGTAACATTTCTACCATTGAGTTGATATTTTAGACCCCAAAAGCTTCCTGTCAGATTTTAGATCAGAGAACAAAAATAACAATTTAAGCAAGTTGATTTTGTGTCTGTTTAATCATTTCTGCTGATTTGACCTTCCGGGTCATTTTCCTGATGAAAGACTCAATAACAACTCTTTTCTAGTTTTTTGGAAGAAGTGCCAATGTTTTTTTATTTCTTATTTAAAATGTCCTGGTGTTAGAGTTCATTACTAACACACCTGCTTCACATCCTTCTGTTGTCCATTCTGCTTTGTAGTCTGATTTTTTTTTCAGACTATTTTTCAAAGACAAATCGGTAGATGAGCAAAAGGGCCTTTGTGACAAAAAGTGAGACGCTACTAGTTACCAACTTATAATATATAAATTATACAGTACCATTTATAATACCATAAAGTGGACACCCGCCCACTCACAGATTTAACAATTCACTGACATTTCTGTGGAACGTAGCTGCAAACGTCTTGCAGAAAATTAATCTTTAATTAGTGCAGTTGGAAAGCTGACTAAGTACAACACTGCTGGACTATTGGCTGTCATTTACAAAGCAGTAAATCCAGGACTGTTATTCATGGATGTACAACTAAGAGAGGAGATATGGGAGACTGCAGAGGCCAGCTTCAGCGGTACGGCTAAAACAATTTCCACTTTTTCTCAATCTTTTTGGTGCATTTATCTAATCATTTTTCAACATTTGCAAAATAGTCAGTGAATTTCTCAAAACAATTCTCATGAAGGGATTTTATCCCCACTGAAGGTACTCAATTTGATTTTTGTAAATGATTTCAGTTTGAATTAAATTCACTTCTCCAAAAAAAAAGGATGAATTTCTCTGAAGTCTTTCCACCTTTTCACCAGAGGTGCCAACAGAGAGAGATGAGAGATAACCCAGAGTGTTTCTGTTTTACTTTAAGAAAACAGTTTCACAGGTTTTTATTTTCCTTTTTTCTTTTTTCTTTCCAGGAATGGTAATCTGGATCATCTGGACTCCTGCGCCTCATTTGTAAATAAGCTTCTGTGAGAATTTCATCCCCTCAAGCTGAACACAGAGCTCAGTAAAACCCAACCTGCTCACACATTGTAAGTCACCGTGGATAAAGACATAAGCCGAGACTTTACGATGCGAAATAAAATATAAATGGATGGATTAAATGCCGCACAAAGACATGAAGTGAGGAACAGGCATCCTTAACGCAGTGAGGAGATTGATTCGTGTTAACAGAGATTTGAGTAATGTGTCAGCTGTTCCGCTTTGTAAGTTTTGGTTCCGCCAGCTGAATGAATGATGACAGTGTCTCTCTTTGGCTGTGATATTGTTGGGACTGTAAAAGTGACATAAGTAGACATTACTGAGCCTGGCAGAGAGCTGACACACCATCATCTAAATCCGATTGACCCTCCGGAGTCCCGATGCATCACCACTGTGCTCATGCAACTGCTGAATAGCTGCTCTCTGGTGGGGACAGCCTGAAAGATTTACTGAAGAAGATTGAGGATGTTGTAGGACAAGAGAACTGGTGAATTTTAATGGAATCTTCTGTGGAGATTTGTGGTTGGAGGTTTCAGTGATGGAGACTGAGAGTAGAGGCTCTGTGTCAGGACAACAAATCCTGGAGCCAGATTTGGATTCAACAGATGTAACTGAAACCAGAGAGGAGAGGAAGACGAGTATTTCAGATTAAAGAGGTTGTAGAAACCTAAATTCAGTTTTTTGTTCATTCAGACTTTAGGATAAGTTATGTTCATATTTCTTATTATAATTTCTTTATTTGGATAAAAATGATAACTAGTTAAATCTCTATTGCATAGTAATTTTGACTACACTAAAGTCTTGTAAATTTGCATAACTAATGGGAGTTAAGGATTTTTAGAGTGTGGCTAGCCAGAATCAGTTGGGCAGTTGGAGTGGAGCCACACAGTTTTTTTACCTCTCTCTCACTCATTCACTCTCTTTCTTTTTAGATTTTCTCTTGTTTCTTTATTTTTTGTGGAAGGATAACCTTTGTACCGTTTTTTATTTCTGGAGTAAAAACCGTTCAACTATATTAAGAGGATTGAGTCTTTTTTGGTTGTTTTGTCGTCGTCATCAAGTGGACTGAAGAGAAAGACGAAGAGCGTCAAGCTTATGGCTTCTTTATTTAGGAAACTACAGAGGTTGGGAGGAAAGATATATCCTGCAAAGTTCTCACACTCCTTGGACTCATCTTGTCACATTTCCCTCACCCACTTTAAATTTCTTTACGTAAACTTTTATTTGATAGATCAACACGAGGAAATGCATAACTGGGAAATAAAAACAAATATTTGGATTTCTAAATCTTTCATTGACAAATATCTGAAAAGTGTGGCATGCATTTGCAGTCAACCACCTGTGAGTTCACTGCAAAAACACAAACACTAAAAATTTTCAAAACAAACTTGCAAGAAACACAAACTAGTTTACAGTAAATAATTCCTTAATATTTATGAAAAAGTTTCATTGGCAGATTATTTGACTTATAACAAGACATTTTTCCCATGTTAGAAGAGAAATAATCTGTGGAACTTGCAATTTCTCAACAGTATTAAGAAATTATTGACTTAAAAGACGTTTGTATTTCTTGCTGAAAAGTTATTTGTAAGTTGCTTTTGTCTTATTTCAAATTCACCAAGATATTTACACTAGAAACTAGAACAAAAATACTTCAGTAAGATTTTCTGTTTTCTGCCGGCAGAACCAAACTTTACTGCAATTACAATACAAGTCTCTTAAGTATGGGATTTTTTCATCTAGAGATGTGAATTATCTCTGGATGAATAAAAAACATAGTTTTTTTTGGAAAAAAGCACAAGTTCAGATAGATCTCAGAATATTATTTATTCTTGTTTTCCTCGGTGCTCCAGACTCAGAGGATCTATTAGAATCACACAAACATTTTGAAGCTCTTCTTCAGATGTGTAAGTGGAAAACTGGAGTCAGGAGCCAGTTTTCAGAAACAATAAGGGATAATTCCTCATCTCTCCAGTTTTCTTATTTCACTCTTAGGACTTTAGGATAATAATCCTTTATTTTATTTTATTTTATTTTATAATGAATTCCCATATTTTAAAAGTACCTCCAACATTTGCATATTTTCTCTCTATTTTCACTTTAAACTGCATTCTTCGATTCACTATGTCAAACTCATTTTCATTTTGGGGCATGAAAATGCCCATTAAAACCCATTGAAATGTTAAAATATCAATGAATAGCTGTTTCCTTTTCAGGATCCAATAAGTCAATATTTAACATCTTTTCACACTGATCACTCCAGCCAGGGTTTTGTGATTGTTTCAATCAAAATCACTGATTTTATGGAGCTGATTTAGAAATACTTGAGAAATTTTTACAATATTTGTGCTAATGTATGCTTATAAACATCATTTTTTTGTTTATCGGACTCTAACGTGACATCAAGTAAGGCTGAGGCAGCAGTCACTTAAATTTGATGTTTTTGGCCAATTTTGAGAAAAACTTTGGAGTAAAGTAAAAAAAAAAAAAAAGATTTTTTTTTTTAGAATTTTTCAGATTTGTGAAAAACTGGAGCAACTCACTGATGTAACTGGGAGTCTAGAGGGCCTAAAAAAAAAACTACGGTGGGCCAGATTTGGCCCCCGGGCCTTGAGTTTGACACATGTGCACTAAGAGGTCCTCTAGGAGTCAGATTCCTAATTCCTGTTCTATTTCAGTTTTCCTCACACAGACATACCCAGCACATTCTAGGTTCACACTAATTGTGAATTATGGTCATAGTCTGCTGACCGACCAACCAGCAGACAGTGATGAGTGAGAGATTTTAGGTTTGTGATGAATCTCAGGGATCCACGAAAATATCCAAAGCACAATGACACTGGGAGGTAGAAGTCATGCCATCATCCAAGACAGAGAGAAATGTTGCATCTACAAGAAAAAAAAAACCCCAAAACACCTTAACTCAATTTAAAAATTGTGTGTCATAATTATGCACTACTTTAAAAAAAACAACTTTGAGTTTGTGGTTGAAATGTGAAGAAAGGAAGTGGTGATGAGAGATGAAGGGATGACCAGTCCAGAGTGAGAAACCAACAGGTCCATACATTAACTCCATTTTGCTTTAATCTGGATGAACGGTTCATTATTTTATGTTATTCACACATCCATGCTGAGTCTTTGCCATTAAATGACATTTTTATGCCATTTGTGGGTTTTGAGAGAAAAATCTATACTAAAATCGGTTCTGAGTGGCTTCATAGTTGTTGCATAAACTGTGAGCATGAAAACACACAGGATCACGCTGACCTACCAAGAGGCCTGAGAGTCGTGGGACCCTGCTGAGTAACACGCTTTGCAACAAAGTGGGTCGTTGCTGTGATTTATAATTTCTTGTATTTGGGGTTTTGTGATTTCCACCAGTCTGTGCTCGCTCGGCATCTGCCAGGGTTTTTTTGCCAGAAATTAATTTTTTATTTTTGCCAGGTAAACAAAGAGCTTTCCAACAGCTTTAATTTGGAGGACTTAGACTGTTAATTATCACACATCTGACAGGCTACAGTTTCCATTGTTCACTTTAAAACAGAGCCTACATTTATTTACATAGTTGATCACTTTCAAATCTGCCCCTTTCCTCAGCACAGATTGTTGTGTCTGAACAACGCTGACTGTGACAGAGACTGTAGTGACAGGAAGTCAAAGTTATGCCTTGTCATTCTTTACAGTGTCAAAGAAATTTCACATTTTATCTAACGTGTTGTCACCGAACACCTTTAATCCAGTTTGATGTCTTCTCTGAACTCTGCTCAGTTCAAGTCTGTTTTCAAGTCTGCTGACATGCTGACACACTCTCTATACACACACACAGAAGAAAAGCTGATGTCACCCTGCAGTGGGCAAACTAACGACGTCTAAATACGAATACAGGTGTGTGGTAAAGGCAGACAAATACACCAGGAAATTTGATGGAAAAGATGGGAAAGAAAAATGCGAGCTCTGGTTCTGTCTCTGAGTTTCTGGGCTTAAAGGGATGCCATGCTGTGACGGAACGGTAGAGGAGATGTGAGAGCTGTCAAGCCATTTCTAGCTCTTTTTTTACATTTCCTCTGTTTCGTCTGTCTCTATCCCTCTCTCCACAGCTGAGGTGTGATCTCTCTCTCTCTCCCTAAGCGCCGCTCCCCAGCGGAACCGATGATCAGACGTTGGCATGGGAAAGCTGAGCTGTGGCCTTGTACAGTGGGAGCTCTGACCTCCTGCTTCCCCCTTCCTCCTCCTTCCACCTTCTTCCCTCTTCTTTGATACAGTGATAAGAGACAAATGAAAGGCCTTCCTTTGCGCAAATTGCGGGAAATCAGAGATAAGTTGGACACTGAGGCAGCTGCTGGGCCTTCTGCAGGGAACAGGGAGTTCTCAGATGGGGAAAATACTGTTGTGCACTGGTGGGGAAGGTTGAAAAATATGTTTTTTGCATATGTTCAAACAGCATCTCTTTATTCTGTGTTCCTGATTGTGAAGAATGTAGATTTTGTGCTACATTAGCACTGACTCTCAGTTTGAATCCAGTTCGTTCAGAGGTTTACATCCTCTCATCTTCAGCGTAAATGTCACATAATGATTTATTTTTTTAAATAAAAGATTTAACATCATCCAGCTTTGAGAATTAGTTGCACATCTTTTTTTTTATTATTTGCACTGGGTCAGAATTATACACCTCGGTATGAATACATACACACACCCAAGTTTAACTAAAGCTAACAAAATAACAAAAACTGAAACTGAGAAAACATTTTTGTTAACTAAAATAAGTGAAAACAGTAATTAACGGGTGAAAACTATAACTAACTAGAACTATATTGTGTGTTTCAAAAACTAGCTAAAATATGCTGCAATTATCAATTTAATATCTTTTGTTTTTGTGAACTTATGAATCTATTTATTAGCCTTTTGATGTGAAATGTTTTTATTTTTTCTGCACACAAGCAGTACAGGTTGTGGACTAGTTTAAGTAATCCTTACTTACACTAGTCCACAAAATGGTGACAGCAAAAGTTGGGAGAAAACAGCAGTCAGCTGGTTGTTCAGCAATGAATTTAATTTTTTTTTATTTACTTAATATTCTGTTTAGTAGTCATTACCCTGTTGATGTATATGTAATCACAATACAACACTTTGACATTTGAATTAACAATAGCATAAAAGAATTAAACAGCTACTGCAATTAATAAAAATGGAACTAAAACTAACAATACCACTCTAAAAGCAAATTAAAACAAACTGAACTAGACAAACAAAAAGTCACAAAAACAAATTGTAAAAAACTGAAAATCAAGTTTTCCTTACAAAGTTCATCTTAACCACATGTTCCATCTGGTTGCTCAAGTTCCTTTAACTTGGCCCTTTTTCTCCTGTTCAGCTCAGAAATATTAAATAGGATGAAATTTCCTGCTGCCAACAATGACAAAGATTGAGCTGCTTTCAAATCTAGAAACATGTACTAACTTTAAAGTGTGGCGGTGACGGCATCATGCTGTGGGACTGTATTTGTACTGGTGCATTGCCCAATGTGTGTGGGATACTAATGTACACAACATCTCATCACATCAACACTCTGATGGCTCAAACTGGGTGGATCGGCGGTGCTAACAGCAGTGTTTTGGATTTGATAAAGCATGCTAACATTGAGAATATGGAACGACCCATTTTAATTTGAACTCTACTAAATCTGTCCAGAACTATCCAACCTGAATCATAGCAAGAACTTAATGAAAAATGTGATTTATCTGCCAGGAAGTAAAACAAAGCACACATCAAGACTGGTTTTGAAATGGATAAATCTTCTAAAAATACTCTTCAGGCTGATGTTGTGAAGCCCTCAAATTCAACTCTGTTGAAAATTCCTGGCTGTGTTTAAAAGCTGAACCTCGCCAGGCTTACTAATCAATCTAGACTGAAACAATCCTGTCAAAAAACAGTGATCAGATGCCTGCTATGATGCCTGAAGCCTGTTGACGGCAGCAAAAGTTTTAGGAACACACATTTAACCGAATAAGACTGGAGGTGTGTGTATAAATTTGATCCTTTGTATATTTTTTTATGTGTGGTTTAGAGAAAATCAACAGTAATGTCAAATTCGGATTCCAAATTTTACTTTTTAATAACCTCCGAAGTTTTATGTTGAATTGCAGGCCAAGCCTGGGAAAATACCATTAAAATAAATCATTCCATATCCAAAATTCATATTTTATGAGCATTGTCGTGTTTGATGTAGCTCCTAATATCTCATAGTTGTAGAACAAGAGCAAATGTTGGATTGAATTGAACCAAAACAAAGGTCAGGGCGATTCTTCGCTGAGCAAGCTGCCTCAGCCTTGACTTAATATCTCTGATTTGGAGGGAGGCAGTGTGGAAATAAAAAAAACTAATTATAATTTATTTTCTTCACATACTTTTTTCTTTGAACAAAGGAGAGGTCAAAGTAATTACAAAAGTTGGAAGGAGTTGTAAATCCAATTTTCTAAAAGGAAAAAAAAAAGGAGAAATGCTCTTTCAAATGTTTGCATTGGAGAATAGAGACTAGTCAAAGCCAATAGGTGGGAGTGATCATTTGTATGGTTCAATTAGCAAAGGTGTAGAGTTTGCACATTAATCTTACTCGCATGTTAAGTACATTCAGGTTAAAGAACATAAAAGTCAGCACAATAACTCACTAAAAAAGTGCAAATGTATTCCACCTCTGCACCTCTGCGTTGCTCGCATGCCGAATTCAACCTGGTTCCACCTCTTTTCCCGTCCCATAGTTTCCAAGGTTGCCGTCTTCGTAAAGGGAGTGTAATGAGCTGCCAATCAAAGGGCCTGGGTTTGATTCACGGTTGGCTTCCAGGGACGGCAGACTTATTTCTCCGCCGAAACCTGAGAAACAGTGACAGCTGATGCATGCAGAATAAGAAACAAACAAGACACATTTACATCGCCATGGCTTTATTTTCCCCTCCCCAGGCTGCCGCCGTCTATTCAGTTTGACAGAAAATGTGATTATCTGCCCCTCATGTGGTTTGTGATGGAGCAAAAAGAGACACGCTGCAAGTAAGTGTGTTCGCTGGCTGCTGCGGAGAGTCTGCGCTCGTCTTTTCGTTCCCCTCCCGCCTGGATGTTCCTCGTGTGCGCCTGACACTTTCGCTCGTTATTAGACACACTGTTTCCTGCTGGGCAGGCCAGGTGGTGTTGCTGTGCCTGTCATAGATACGCCTCCAATCAGGGCACCGCGACGCCACACACACATAAAATCGTGATTTTATAAAAGTGCAGATGTGATACATTTATCGGTTCTTCTCTTCTTCACTGAGGAGGCGTTGGATTGTGGTCCGAAGAGGTGAAACTCAAACTCCAGTGCCCACTTTTCAGCTAATAGCTGTTCACACTGAGAAACGCCGAGATCATGAAGACAGGTGTGAATGTGCTGTTCGCTTCCTCTGAACCAGGCGTCACTTAAAAAAAAAAAAAAAAAAAAAAAAAAAAAAAATGGTTGGAAATCCAACTGCTACTGCATCTTTTAACATTTTCATTCAAATATGCCAAAAACTGTTTCAGTGAATTATAGCATATTAGCTTTGGCTTAGCAACGACTGTAATTTATGTGTTTGGACAGCCTAAAACTAGAGAATAAAAAAATAAAAAACATTCTTTCAAAACACTTTCTTTAAACAAATGTTGCCACTATAAAATTACACTGTCCCTGAATATTTTATATAAAAGTACTCAAAACACACAAGTTTAGACTCAAGCCATTAATATAACTTTATATTTGCGACTTAACTTGGACTTTTACACCAACGATTTGGGACTTGAATCCAACTTGGAAGTTATTTGAAAAGACTTGATATTTCACCCCAAATCTAAAGTTTAAAACTCATTTTCAAAAAGTGCAGAACATTAATTCATTTCACTCATTCCGGATCAACAGACTGTCTGTCTGTCTTTTCATGCTCTGTATGCATGTGAGCTGCAGCACAGCCATTCAAATTCACTAGATTTAAATGTAAATTTATATAAATATAAACAACAACAACAAAACTCCTGACTAGATTCCAGAATACTAAACTCTTTATCAGACACAATGTTGGTCAAAGAAAGTACAAATCACAGGAGATAAAAACCACAGAATCATAAAACTTTGTTACTACTTGAACTGCGGAGGCAAATAATTACTTTATTGCTTTATATCGCAGAGAGTCAAAGAAGATCTACGTAATGATTTGCACAACTCTGACCCCTCTGAGATGGGCTTCACTTTGGGGAATTGGATTCATTTGCATATTTTTAAAATGCTGTAACTGCCAGAGTAAACACAAAACCACCGGAGCCTGTTTGCCATCCAGCTAATTATCTAGACCGTCTTCTTGGAATGATTACAAATATCTCTACATGTTCCCAGAGGAGCAACAGCTTAAATATTTTTACTTCAGATTTTTTTTTGACTTCAGTAATTATTTCTTTATTTTTTTTAAATGCCATTTCAGTCCAGGTCCTGATCATCTTTAATTATAACATCTTGAGTTTTGGGCTTAGGCCTCATTAGCCATGTAATATTCATTAATGTATCAGACTGTACAAAAAGCCTTCCAATGCAGTGTGTTGGAAAAACTCCACTTCACAACCTGCATCCTACTCATTTATTGTCAGCTGTAATCTTTGGAGATATGATGTGTTTCTCAACCAAACATATCTTATTGGAAGGCAGAAAAGAGAATTTCAACATTTTCTCTACGAGTTTCTCTTGATCGTTTTGCTGAAAAAAAAAAACATTTAGTGGCAGATGAGTCACAAAACGGTTCAGCAATGCAGAACAACAGAACTTTCATTGAAATGTGTATTTCATTTTCATTTACAGATTAATTCAGATGCATCTGTAGTGGCATCTGTTTCTGTGAAAAGACTCAGGTTTCCTGTAGGTATCTACTGGACAACCATTCCCGTTAACTGTTTGGATTCTGTTTTTAGCAGTATTGACTGGATAAAAGATTAAAGCACAGCCAGTAAACCAGCAGAGAAGCTGGAATGAAAGATTTCATTTTTGGCCACAGACTTTTCTTGCCGAATTAAAATACTTGGGGGAGACAATCCAAGTCTACATGTTATCTCATTGATAAAGTATGCTGAAATACTTAAAAATTTACAACCGAAAGAATTCGACTAATCTCACATCCAGCAGGGAAACACTTGACAGATTCATAGCTGCTGTGTTTAACATACCCTTTCTGCAATAAACTGCGTCCCTGAAAGTGTCTGCGGATGCCTCTGGCTGATTGAATTTAAAGTGCAGCAGACACAGCTTTATCATCTGAAGTGTGTGTTTGTTTTAGATTACTTCCCAAACCAGATGGTGTTAAAAAAAAAAAACAACAAAAAAAAAACATCAACTTCAGTTTAGCAATTCCAAGACACTTCTTTTCCACATGAGGACCAGAGAAGATTGAAAAGCAAGTGTGAAACTGTATGTTTGCAACAACAGTTTTTGATGTCAAATTCCTCAAGAAGCACAGTCATAATCTTGGACTTCAAGGAGACGAGTTGCGCTTATAAATAATCCTTGCACTCATTTGCTGAAGCTGCTTCAAGCATTGCAAGAATGAAAAAAATAAAAAGAATCTGCTGTGAGGAGAAATATTTCTGTCCTCTGCTCCCTCTTTGTTTCTCCTTAATTGACTTTTTAACAAGGCTGTGTTCAGGCTGACCAGAAGCCACCCTTCATTTCCAGCTGCTACTTACACACATGTACACTTCTTTTATTGGCTAGGGTGGGGGAAGTCATTAAAATGGGATGCATGCAAAATGCTCTCAATTTCTGCATCAATGAGCAATGAGCAGAGGAGTATAAATGAACAACATGTTTGTATGAATGATAATGCCGACCCACGGGTTTGCTTCCTGGGGAGGTCAAAGCCAATGAAAACACTCTTGGGTGTAACTGAAAGTAAGAATCTGCACCAACAGCAATATTTGGAATAGTAATCAAGCAAACACAGGCTGGTTACAAGAGTTAAAGCTTTCACTTTCCTCTTGTGGCCATTGAGTAATGAATCAGTGCCAAAAGAAATGAGTCAATCCATCTTTCTATCTATTGATCTCCATGTCAACTTAATCCTTTGGATGTAGGGAAGGAGCAGCCCAGTCATCATTGGAACATTACATGCCTTTTTTTTTCTTTGTAATGCTTTAAATCAATTAAAACTGCTGCTAATCTGATAACATTAGTTACTAAAGTGAATTGAAACAACAAAAGATCAGAAACGGCACCTGAAATGCAAACACTTCCACAACAAAGTTCCTGATTGGAAACCTGAGTCTTTTCACAGTCAAATCATGAATAAACTGGTTTCCAGTACAAATGTGGGAAAAACCTTGTTGATTTTACATCCATACACATCCATGTTAACAGTTGGATTGTTGTCACAGTAGAAATGTAAAATCGGTTTGTTATACCAGAAGAGGTTATTCTGGGAATCCAGTTAGATTCTAAAATATGTTGGCAGCTTTCTTGCAAAAGTTTTAACCCTATTCTAAAGAAAAAACAACAATAATATTAATTAATATGCTTTAGAAAATACCAACTAAAAAAGAACCTTCCTCACATCTCCTTGGTTTTACTGAATAATCCCAGGAAACAGGCAATGGAGATGTTGTGTAATAACACATAAAAACTCTCCAGATCTTATCTATTTGTTTTGTGAATAATGTGCAACCTTAAAGCAAATTAAATCTTTTTCCTAAGCATTAACCAGGAAGTTATTCTCTCTGTAAAGTTTGTATTTATTCCAAAAGCAACAGAAATGATGACAAAATAGATGCATGAAAACATCCTCAGATAGACTAAGAAGTAAGACCAGCAAAAAGAGCCGTGCATATTTTCTGATGCTTTTTGCATTTCACATAATCAGAATTTGCCCTTTCCATGTTACAAAGGGCTTTCTGTTAGGTAAATGTACTGTGGTTTAACTATTAAGAAACTAGAAATTCCTGCATTTCAAAGATTCTTGTTTTCAGCTGCATAGTGGTGTGTTTTGAAGCCCTGCAGCCTTACAGGAAGAAAGTCCTGGGTTCAAATTCCTCCAGTTTGCATGTGCTCATGGGTTTTCTCGGGCTTCCTCCTGAAGTCCAAAATGTTCGGTGACTCTGGAATGTGGACCCCGAAGGCACTCGTCAAAATGGGAAAGATGAAGAACATGCCAAAAATAGAATTCTTGCTAGAATATTTAAATCCACTCCATTCATAGTTTTCTAGCTGAATCGTGTCACGGTTGGTGCCTTTCAGGTGATGTTGTTCCAGACTGACCAATGTCAAAAACATTTCTGTCCCATTAAATGTGCTGAAACTTTAACTGGAACTGTACATTTTGGTCAGAGGAGAGTAGGAATGAATTTTTCAGTAACAAACTCCATGTAGTCTTGTCATACAACAAAGGATGATTGCCTACTTGTGTTTGGTATGGTAGCTGATCTATGATGCTGTGGGCCTGTTTCTCCTCCAAAAGTTCCTACAAATTCTTATCATCTACAGAAAACTGAGACTGATATAAAAACATGACTAAATCCACTCAGAAATGGTTCTGGATCACTTAGATAGGATTTTTACTCCAACTTAATAAATGTGCTCAAATTACTCTGTCAGTGTTTAGAGGCAACAAAAAAACCTTACCTGATGTAATAAAAACAATACCATCATCGTTCAGTTATTCAGTAGGACATTTTCATAGTCAAAATAGTCTTCAAATTGTTATTATTGTTGGACAAAAACTGTATTTTTAGCTTTAAAAACAGTTTGTTTTTTTCTTACCTTAAAGTGTCATTTGCACATAGATAGAAGATGTAAATGCATCTTTGCAGAGACTATTTGCAACTAAGCACAGCTTGTGCTTCAGCAAGTGAAATTGATTTTCCACTTGAAGAACAAAAAGGTCAACTAAACCAGGATGGTGGAATTATTAATAATTCTCACAGCAACATCTCAGCCGAGGGAAGATTCTTCAATAATGTTATTGCAATCCAATCTTTCTTTTAGAAAAATGATGAAGCTTGCAGAAGAGCCAAACACGCCTTTATGATGCTAATTATATGAGGATCCCGGTACATGCCTGTTTTTCCTTTGTAATGCTTTAAACAAACTAAAACTGCTGCTAATCTGATAACACAAGTTATTAACATCCATTAAAATAACAAAGGATCAGGTAAATAGTGAATTTAAATACTGGTGCATCATAAATAAAATGGCGATTTGTAGGACGGAGAGGGAGAAAAAGTGTTATTGCACAGAATGCAAAGTGTTGAGAGGAGTGTATTTAGTGGATTTTAATCATGTTTTAAAAATACTAAAATATTTGATGTGAAGGTTTTTCTCCTTCTTTTCCAGCTTCTGAGTTCCTGGGTTTGGTTTATTTACCTGTTTGAGCTGTCACAAGTCGGCTGGATTAGCAGCCCCCCAAAGGCTACGTTCACTTTATCGAGGACTTCTAGGGGACTGGGCTGATGTTATCACTCCCTCTGAAGTCTGCACTTTCCCTTTGAACACACTTTATCTTCCCATCTTTTTCTCTCCTGCAAAGTGCAAACAAAGCAGCACAGAGACTCGGCTTTGAAATTAGTTAGCTACAGGGTAACGCTCAAGTCCCTGCTAAAGCGCAATTAATTTAAAAAAAAGAAGGTGATGCTCTGGAAATAAAACCCCATTCAGTCCCTCAGCTTGAAACAACAAAATCCAGATGGAGATGCATAAAAAATTAGAGACAAATTGTCATCTTACCTCCTGAAGTGCTGCAGAAGGGCTACAAGGAAGCGCGGAAACGAAAAACAAGTTATTGAAAGCATCAAACTCTCGCTGGAATCCCAGACGACACTGAAAGCCAGATGCATTTGTTGGGTTCCTCTTCTCTTTTTCTAGGGCTGTAAATAGCATTTTTGTGACACTTGGCTCCTGTGGGCCCAGGATGCTGTAAACCAGCACTAAAATATGATCCTCTCTGCCACGGCTGTGAACTCCGACTTCTGTTGTAGTGTGACTGTTGATGAATCAGAGCGGGGACTTGGGGTTTTGCACCCAAAGGAAATATTGCAGAGTGAAATGCCTTCTGGCACTTTTCCGCCAGCCCTTGATTTGAATAGACAAGAGCTGCTGGGGAGGATAGAGGGATAAAAGAGGCTGAGGGAGAACGGTGACAGGAGCTTCAAGGAAAGACACAGTCTACAAGATGGGGAGAGGCTGTGTAGTGTGGGGTTACACTGGGAGAGGAAGATCTCACTGGGTAGGTCACAACAAATAAAAACTATTTTATGCTTTTGCTCAGAATAGCAACAGTCACCAAAAGTTTTAGTTTTCAGTTTAATCACAAAAACCAGCAGTGTTGAGATAAACATAAAAGACAACTTCTAAAATGAATCTTGACTCTCGTTTAAGGATTTATTTAAAGCTAAAAGGCGGCTAGAGAAACAGCAGAAAACAGCTTTAAAAAACTCCAGCTTTAAAACTGGAATTTGCAGAAAAATTTTAGAAGGTTGCATCTGTCTTAGACTTTCTATAAGCAGTGGTTTTCTATCAAAATCTGTTTCCAAAATGACCATTAAGTTCTAGCAATGCATCTCTACGGCACTGCATAAAAAATATCAGTGTGCCGACACATAAAAATGGATGGTCACATTTGGAAACAGGTCATTCTGGAGAAGGACACAGATGAGTGACTGCTCTACCTCAGAATGAAAATTGGTTGAGTGACTGAGGTCCGGCAGCTCTCAATCTAAAATAATGCTGCACATTTTCCAGATCAGGAGTTCAAAAACCTCTGATACTTTAACCGGGAGACCAGCAGAGTTGGGACTCCGTCCCAAAAGCAACATAGAAGTATTTGGAAACTAACCAATGAAACAAAGGCATAAAAATAACGCAAAATACCTTAATACTTTGTATTTATTCATCATATTTTCAAGGAACAAATGACAGATTTTTTAAAATAAAAACATAATTTTACCACCGCTGACATTGCCTCTGTTTTTTCAAAGCACTTAAGTAATTTTGGAACACACACACCTCTCGCACAAAAAGACAATTAAAGGAAGAAAAAGTGTTTTTATTTGGCCTTTATCATTATAAAATATCTGCAGATTTCATTATTAAATCAAATAAGTCCTGATACGACTGAAAACTGAACCACTGACTCTGTTGACTTTCTGCCTCCTGAAGAGGTCAACAATCTCTGGACTTCCTGATCAGATTCTTTTTATTTTAGAAAGAGCACTTAACTAAAAGGGTTGAGATCTTCATTCAAAATTCTTTTTTTTTTTTTTTTTTGGGCCCAACACCTCAAAGGATTAATCAGAGCTTTTTATAATTCAGCTGCAAATAGGCAGACAAGTCTCCTTCTCCTCCCTTTGACCTGAATGCAGCAGCAGCCGTCCTCCCTCTTTAGAAAAGGCTGCAGTGGGATCAGATCAAACACATGCCCTCTGTGCCCGAGGCAATGAAAAATAAACCAACAAACAAATAAATAAGTAATCACAAAGGACGTACAACACAAGGAGCCTTTAAAACAAGAGCAGAAACTCATTTATCAGAGCGGTTCATGTTGTTTCGGAGTCTTTTGTGTTTGGGATAATCCTGCACATTCTGGGAAACACATCAACTCCCTGATCTCATTAGATCCCCGGTTGTTGAGATTTTACTGATTGAGAAAATTGTAGAAAGGCTGGAATAAGTTGATTTTTGTGCATACCATTACATGAGTTATTCCCTACAGGTTGGTCACATTTAAACCAATAAGATCAACCCGAAAATATCTCCTTGTTTCCTTGGCGATGCCCTTGGTGAAAACATATTTTTTCAGGAAACGCAACAAATTAAAAAAACCACAGCACTGGAAAAACATTTTGATTACTTTAAATACTACAAGTTTTTAATCAATAAAAGTTAAAGAGTACATGTAGGTGGATAAACATCTTCAAAGGCACTTGGTATTCTGCAGCATTCATGAGCGAAGTAGAGGAAATGGACTCCTATTGAGCTGCAGAACGATTCATTGGCGCGTGCAGTCCACAGCTTATGTCTCTGCTGAGCCATGTCAATCAACTTTAATTGTGCATTAAGTTCCGCTTCCAACGTTGACTCGGAGGTCATTAATTCCCATCAAGGACAGTTCCGTAATAGACTCATGTCGCGCAAATACAGTGGCTGTTAGTTTGCAAAGAGCTTAGCAAGCAGCGAGCGTTCCTCCTGCTTTGATTCGATGCTAAGTGCTTCATCAATCACAATCCTAGACAGATCATTAGAGGCTCCTAGGATGACAAGAGCAGCCAAACTATCTACAGCAGATTGCTCCAGACCACCCCTCAAACCTTTAATTACATCCAAGGTTGGCAGTTATCAAAGACATGCAGTGATAAGTGACTCACTCAATAGGAGCCATTAGTTAGAGAAACTTGTTGGAGTCAGGGTTTTCATTACAGAAGGTCTGAGGAAGCTTTTCATGAGGTAGTAAGCAAAGGAAAACTTAAAGGGGCAGTGCTACGTAAAATTTACTTTTTTGAGCTTTACATCATGTTATAATGTCATTCTCTCATTAAAATTATATCTGGAGTGTTGCTTCAACTCTTTCATGCATGTTTGAGAAATATTTTAATCTCCCATGGCAACCATTCAGCTGTAGAAAATGCCTGAGCTCCTTCACACTAGTCAGCAGCAATTAGCAAACACCTGGTGGAACTGTGCATCACCTGAGCAGTAAAACGGTTGCTAAAGGGTTAATAGAGGAGCCATGTTGTGGCGACTTCCTGGAGGCGGAGTTTGAGAAACAAAAGGAGTTTTTAAACAGACAGACAGCCAATTTCAAAATGTTAAATTACATATTCAAATTTGCTGAAAGTTATATTTGATATACATCTATATATCTATATCTATATCTATATAGATATAGATATATAGATATATAGATGACAACTACTGAAGGTAACAGTCACTGGATTTGTGCTATAAAATGATACTATGCGGCTGGAAAACACAATGCTGCCCCTTTAAAACAACATTTTGTTGATTTTTTGATAAATGAACTTATTTTTTCTAAGGTGTGACGTTTTAGTTTTTGGTACTGAGTGACAACATTTGAGAAATATGTTGTACACATTTTGTATTCAGTTGATATAGTTATCATTTAAGTTGTTTCTTCATCAGTAGAAATTGTATGAATATCAGGCATATGTCTTATTGACACATGAAGTAAATAACTTAACTCTTCATCATGGCACTTGATTTGCTTTACTGCTTTGTTTCAAGCCATGTAAAAGAATAAAAATGCACATTATGCCTCTTAATAGGAACACAAAGGAACAAAGAAAATATATATACATCCACTAATACACAAATATATTCCATAATATATATATGTACAGTAAGGATAAGACATTGTCTAAGTCATTCATTTCATGTTTTATATAATATTACTATATTTAGACAAACAAAATTGCTTGAAAAGGAGTGGGAAGAAGTTATTAATCCAACTCCTTATTCTTTTAAACATGTTAGTGGGAAGGATATATTGGACAGCAAGGGAACATTTTGGTTTTTGAATTGAAAAGCCAGTGTCGTAAAACGATTTGAGTGAGTTTGAGAGGGGCCAGATTGTAGACTGGCTCATGCGGTCTGACTCAACAGATGAGCTGTAGATGTAATTGCTACTTCTGACAGAAAACTGTATTGTCTCCATGCCAAGCAAATTGTTGTTGAGCTAATTTTTCTGTTAATAGCAAGAATCTAAACAACTGTTTGCAGATTATAACACATTTATGAGCACACACACAAATCGAACCGTCAAGAGAACAGTTGTGTGCTTTATCTGATTAATCAAATCAAAACAGTTTGCATCCATATGCTGAAAATAACGTCAAAGTGCTTTCAAGAAGTACTCATCGAATGCAGAGACAGCTGTTTATTAATATTTTAGCAGTTTGTTCAGGCCCTTTTTGATGCAGTTCAAACTGGAAATGAGTTTGGCTCGCCTGACCCAGACGTTGGTACCTACAGGACTGACCTGAGGGGCCAAGAAGGTGTGATGAAAATTTTAAAATGAACTCCAACTAGTGGAAAGAGAACTGGGGTGATGCTTTTTTTTTTAAGAGTATCAGAACAAAAGAATGTGACATCCTGCAACAAATTGTTCCTGCAACAAGGAACAGTTGTGATCCCGTTACAATTATAACACAATTTTGATACAACTTTTAAAAGCTCCCTCAGTCCCTGTTAGCTTTTCATGAAGATTGTTTTTAAGATCACAATATTAAAATAAAATGTGTCGCTACAGTTTTATGATTAATTCTTGGGGCTAAATGAGCTTTTATTTATTTTGTTCTCAATTTAGAATAGTTTTTCAAAAAAGGTTTTTCCTCATTAAAAAAAAAAACCTTCGTCAGAAAAACCTTTATTATGCTTTAAATATGTTAGTTTCTTACCATGTTATCATCCAGGAATCTGTTGAATAAACCTTAAAAAACCCTTTATATAGTCACTTACTGTAGAAATGGTTTCTATATAGATGAATTTATAAAAGAGTCAAAGTGTTGCATCTCTGCATGTATGATTTTCTGGCAGTTTGGATCAGAGAAGTTTCTCTTTTGGATATTCAGCCTCGTTCTGGAAATAAGACGATTCAAATGAACAATTAAAAACCCAAAATTAAAATTGAGCATATCGATGATAAGTGGATGGCAATTTCTAACCGAACAATACAATGAACTTTATAGGATTTACTGAAATAATTCACTCAACAGATGGTTTGAAATGCATGCTGTACATGCAGTAAGCAAACCCAGCTTCTCCTTCAATGTAAAAAGAATTAAAAAGGACTAAAAGTGTTCTGCGTACTCCTGGTGCAAACCAAACCTGGCATTTTGTCTTTCTTACCCACCTGGAGAACAGAAAACACGGCTTTGCCACGCTGGCACCCTGGGAATGATCAGTAATGTGTGTGGAATACCACTGGTCGCTTTATCTCCCAGATGAGCAGCTGGGCTGCACATACCGAAGAACATATCAGCCAAGGTCACAGAATAACTCTCCCAGGCCCTTCACCTTTATCTGAAACAACAGGAGGGAGCACAACTAGACACGTCTGAAGTCATCTTTGTGTACGTACCCTTGGGCTCAAGTGCCCCCTGTTGAGCAGATGAGGGAAAAGTCCTGGAGCAAGATTATTTAAGAATGATTATGTTCAGCTTTTTAAATTGTCATCATGCTAAAATTTGTCTACTCGTGCAGTCTAATTTTCCAAACTAATTTTAATCCTAAACCCCAGATTGCCCTGCTGAACTAGACTCTTAATGTAATTATATTCAGCACATTTCTATATCGCCCATGGCTTTACACCCCCTCCCATGTTCAGCCCAGGATATGGATTCAGTGCAGCATCAATGACTGTTTGCCTTCGGGAGGGGAGCAGTGCTTATTCCAGCAGACAGAGCAGAGAGATCACATGAATATCAGATCCCAGTGGAGCTGTAGCTTTGGCTGCTGTTTAAAGTCTAATCAATGAAAGAAACATGACCCCTGTCTATTTGTTGTGGGAGACGACGACAAGCTGTTTCTGGGAAAACTGCATGCTTCGTGCAATTCAGGAGAGCGAGAATATGTAGAAAAAGCATCAATGCAGATACAGTGTCATTTGTAAATAATTTACAGGGCTGTTGGGCATGTGATTTAACGACCACATTTAACACCTGTGCAAATTGTTGAGCGACGCTGCAGCAGAATGCAACAGAAGCTCTTACGGATTCCAGCTTGCTGACTGTGAAGATCTGACTTTAGCTGCGGGCGCAGGCCACCTTCAATGTCCAAAGCTATTAGTGATTCCTGTACAACTAAAGTGCTGCTCCAGGGTACCCATTTCCTTGCATTAATGTCTACCTTGCAACACTGCAAATCAAAGGCTTATTGTAATGCCTCTACCCATATCTCACGCTTCCTGAATAACACCGGCTGGAGGGATCAGGCACTTTGTAAATGAAAAAATAGGGGAGGAAAAAACACATTTTCATGTACGTTTTAAAACAATCGTTTATTCGTAAGAACAAGAAGAATATCAAACAAGAAAGTCGGGCAAAAGTTCATTAGTTTAGCTAACTCATTTTCACTGCTATTTGACAAGCTAAATGCTTTTAGCACAGAAAGAAATAAACCTGAAAGTTCTCTTTTGACATTTGTCTGTAATTACAGTTTTGTTTTTTGTTTTTTGTCTTCAATGTGTAAATATAGAACAGTTTTGCTGAAACTAGATCACAAAAGTAATCAATAAGAGGTTCCTCAAAGGACTTGCTTCATGTATGTGTAAAGTGCTGTTTCCTTTCTTCATTAAGTCTCGGCTCGATAGAGTCCAGTTTGTGACGTAGGTTTCTTATTGCCAGCTGAAGGTGCGCTTCACCATCCTGAAGAAGTTCCGGTTGTGTTCCCGCAGGTAGGAGCGAAGCTGCTGCAGAACGGTGCTGTTGACGGACGGGTGAGGACGTCCCTTAGACTCGTGCAGACAGCGCTCCCGTCCGTCGCTCCGGATGCAGTAAAACCCTTTGGTCTGGTTGAAGTAGAAGTTGGAGGACACTATCCTCGGAGGCAGGTTCAGGAATCGCTCCACCTTCTGAAGCTCTGGCAGGGGGTCGTGGATCAGAGCGTCCCCGTTTACGATGTGTATCTGTTCCAGGGGGAAGTGCTTCAGCCAGTTGCGCATGTGAACGTCGTACAGACTCCTCTGGATCGCCTTGTAGCGGATGTTCAGGGCTCCGTTGCGTACCAGGAGGTTCTCAATGGCTTGCACCGGCTTGTGGTTCTCCAGTCGGTTGAAGTACACCTGGGTGTAGTCAGAGATCACCCGCTCAGTCGGGTCTCTCAAGATCAGCAGCAGCTTTATAGACGAGTTCATGGCGCAGATGCGTTCTGGTGCGAGAGGTGACGTAAAGTAACCCGGAGTTTTCTCTATCGTGATCTGATGAGGGTAAGAGTACGGCATGAGGTCACGGTACCACTCCAGACCCTTAGCATAGTTTTCATCCCAGTCAAAGAAGTGAACCTCGGTGGCAGCCACAGCGACCTCAGGGTGAATGTCAAGCATCTCCAACAGCGCTCTGGTGCCCCCTTTTCGCACGCCAATAATGATGCTGTGTGGGGTCCGCTTGCTTGTTCCTGGTGGTGGGGATGAAGTTGAATCTTCAGAGACATTGACTGGTGGCACTGGATCAGGGTCTATGCTGTCCAGGGCTGAACCAAAGCCTGCCTTAATGAGCTCAGATGGGGCAGCATATGTCTGGAGAACCAGCAGAAGCAATGATACCAGCAAGGAAGCCATGGGGATGAATGGATGAGTGAACACTGGCGCGATAAAGGAGAACTAAGACAGCGGTTTAGCTGCGGACGAGATGTCGGCGCTCAGTGGGAACAGAAGCAGTCAGAAATGCAGACTTTCCCTGCTTTTGAATCTGAATTGGAGGAGGAAAAATCATTGGCAGTCCGCAGTACATCTGTGGAGAGGAACAAAGACAAAAAGAAGAAGAAAAGGCTTTCAGAATTCAGGCATATGAAGCAGAATGAATGTCTTTATTATACTGAAATGGCACTTTCCTCATTTCCCTGAAAAAGCAATTCTGCCTTAAATACAATCCGTGTCTATCATAAGTGTTGCGTCTCACAAGGGATAATCTCACATCGTCGGTCTTTTACTCTCTTCTCAGCTCCCTCCTCCCCCTCTTCACATCTGCTTTTTCCTCCTCACTCTATAAAGTCACTTTCAATTGATACTGTAATTTCTCTGGCTGAAAAACACTTAGCCAGACAGCTCATCAGAAAATCTGTCTCAGATATGCAAGTGTAGCTGAAGGCCAAAAGAAAAGTTTCCACAGCTAGGTGACTTTGATTTCCTATTCGTGTCAAGAGGGATCAATAGCAAGGCAATGAAATTCAGCAAACAGAGAGGCTGAAGGATTTGGGGTGTTAAATATGAATTCTAATGGATCTCCAGACCTCTTGAAAACCTTGAGAAAAATCTAATCCATCACCTTGGATTTTAGAGTTCAGATACACATCTACGGGGCTTCTTAAATATTTGATCATTTTTTGCCTTCAATAGACACCTGTCAAAGAATTAATGCCAAGGAGTTCATTTTTAAAAGACAAAGGTCCACCGATACGTTCTGATGGAAAACCAGCCAAGAGACCAGCTGCCGGTCACTGTGCTAGTCAAAACAACCGGGCCAAGCTACGCAAACAGCTCGCTGCAACAGCAAAGGTCACCGTGAGGTAATCTTTTCTTCCTGAGCACCACACAAAACTCTTTCAGGGATGCACACACCAGACAGACAGTCCTCCTTCCACCAAAATGCTGCAGAGAAATTGCTTAAAACACATTTTCCAAATGGGCCAGCTCAGGAGGAAATAACTTCAAAATGGACCAGATTTTTTAGAATAATTTGATTTCTTTTCTGACGTTCCTGCAGGTAACGTCCAGCATGTATTTACAGGGGAGAAATTGAACATTTGGTATTGTTATTTCAAGGTTGTTTCCATTCAGGATAAGTTTCATTTAAAACATGTAGCAATGCAAGTCGCTGAGGTGAAGATGTGGAAAAGTAAAAAATAAAAACATCTTACACAACCTTTATTTGGAAGCAACAGCTTAATTCAAGAAAACACAATTTCTTTTAAAAAGTATTTTAAGAATACAACCGTCGTTGGTGCAGCCATTCGTTTGATTTTGTGTGGTAAATCATTTCTGTGTTGATGTAGCCATATGTTTTGAATTCAGCTGCAGAAAGGTCATCCGTTTTTATTTAAAAGGTCCTGGTATTTCAAAGTGTTGGTGATGCGATGTGCTGTTACCTACCTTTAAGGTCATGACCACTGACCCATTTTCAGCTCTCTGGTGTCTCTGATGCCATAAACTCAACAAAGTTCCCAGAAGAGAAACAGAACCAAGCTCTAAATAAAATAAAACCTTGTAGTTTAACTACTTTTAATGTTTAGTATTTTTTATGAGGGTTAGTCTTTGGATGTTTTTCTTTATGGTTATTAAACATATTTAATTTATTTAAGACTTTTAGCCACATTTTCACGCTATTTATACACAGAACAATGTTTTCTTTATGCCTATTCAACTAAGTTGTTTTAATTACTTTTTTAACCAATACCTCCAAAAAATATGAACACTCACATTAAGAGGCAGCACAAGAATAAGAAAACAACCAGACTCAGAAGTATAACATTTTAGTGCAGAGTTCTCCTCTGACATTTGGATAAATATATAAATATTCCCTTCATAACGTCAGGGCTCTAAGTTATAACCACACTTGAGATGTCAAATTAAATGATGTGGAAGACAAAGTTTGCAGTGATGACCCCAGAACTGTGAGAAGTCAGATATGCCACAGAAAACTGGCATGTCACCAGTTTATGAGTGCGACAAATCACCTGAAAACTGAACGTAAAGCTCATCCGTCTTGCCAATGTGACCTGCGAGCTAACAAAGTGTAACATCAGGTTCACTGCTGATAACTTTCAGGTTATTCCAGGTACATTAGTCATTGTCCTCCCATGACTGATGCTTTGAGTATTTGAAATTAATTCTCACTGAAGCTTCAAAGTCCCAGAGAAAGCAGGAAGGTCCTCAATCTGCGTCTGTCCATAAATTATATAAAAAGAGGATCAGCAGTTCGTGAAGTGTGCATGGAACATTTTTGCTGAAATCTGTGCACTTATGTTGCTTTTATTGACCCAGTGTAATTATAAATTCTCTGCTTGCAGAAAAACTCTGCCTTGTGTGCATTTTAGTCACAGAAGCCGTTTCTCTAATTAAGCTTCTGTGACGAACGCGCGTGCCAACGAGCGCTGTGCATTCTTATGATACCACCACTGGCCTTTCTCTCACCTTACAGAGGCTTTCATCCATAAAAAGGTGATGACACATGCCCCTCTCTTCACACTTCAATTGTTGGCCTGAGAGTGAGACGGTTCTGAACGCAGAGCAGCCGACATGCCCTATAGGGCCTGGCGTTGTGCAAGGAGGCACTTATGCGCTGTGACAGGCGCGCCTGCCTGTCAGCGTTTCCCTGGCAGAGAGCTGCCAAGTCCAATGGCCGCAGCCAGGCAGGCAGACGAGCTTTCTGTCTCATCCAATATCCCCCAACCTGCTCCCCTCCCTGCAGAGAACCACCTGGAAGGAGCTGCTGCTTCAGATTCATGGATCTTATGGCTTTATTCAGCCTTTTTTGGATATTGTTGTGGCTTTTCCATTTGACAAATGGCAGCCATGTTATCTGGCAGTCGTCCTAACCAGGAGAGCGTCCGTCGAACGCTGTTAGAGCCATGGCCTGTTGCACAGCACAGGTTGGCAGGGAAGAAATATGGCCCCGGTGAGTCTTGTGACTAGGATACAGCATCGGTTTGTTGTGGCTCACTGCAGCTGCACAGAAAGACAGTTTAGATTTCGATCTCAGCTTCAGGCACTTTTAAGCTTCTGGGGTTTGCATGTTTTACTTGTACTTGTCCTTCAGGCACTCTTGAGGTGCACCAACCTAATCCTACTTGAGGGTTGAACATAAAAAAACACAGTCAGGCAAGGAGGTTAGAAAGGTGAAAATAAACTGATGTAAAGTTAGGTTTCAGTGATGCATGTTTTTATGAAGCACATATTGCAGATCTGCAGGGATGCTGAACTTTTGATCAAACTGTTCTCCCATGACTTAGATTAAAGTGAAAAACTTTACTTGAAACTCTGAGATTTTGTCTATTCTTTCAATAAAACCTTTTAAGAATCAGTGATGAATTTTAATGGACAGAAAACAAAAAAAGAGGAAAACATTCACAAGTCATTCATGTGTGCACAGAACAACTCCCAGTTCTTTATAAGACCAGTTCTAAATCTGAATCCTGAGTTGTTCGTCCAAAGTCCAATTCAAATTAAATTATTTCTTTAGCAAAACCAAGTTTAGCCTTTCATCACACATTTTCATCAGAAGTTTCATCAGAAATTTTACTTTTTGAAGTAAAGTTTCAGGCTTTACCTCAAAAATCCAAGTCTGCACACATTTATAATCCCCTGTATGGTCAGGTATATAGGAAACAGTATCTATTTATTATGATTTAAGCATTTCTCCTGAATTATGCTGGACTTTTTTATTTTTTGCAGAACGGTTGACAGATTTTAATTACACTGGAAGTGAGGGGCCAGGGAGCAGAGATCACACTTTGCCTGAATTAATCCTCACACAAATTAGTCCTTTAAGAGTCCACTCATGCTCAAGATGTTTTCCTGCTGTTCACACATGGGATATTATCCACCCTCTGCTGGACACCCATGAATGGACTCTAAATGCTTGTTCACTAAGAGGCCAAAACCAGACCTGCACCTCGTTCCCACTTGACCACTGACACACACTAGAGGCCGACTTGCTGACCACTTTCAGTAGCCAGTCAGTGGAGCAGCAGAGCTGCCTGCAGCCTGCGCCGACAGGCAGCCGTTACATCACTCCGGGCTAAAAGAAAGGCTTGCAGAGGTTCCAGACGCCACAGGAAGCCTCGCTCCCTCTAATTAACCCAAACAACCTCCTCTATATGTCTGCAGAACTATTCCTCATTCATATTCAGCACCCCGGAAAATTAACTGTGGCTGGCAGCAGGTACTGTAAGCAGCGGCTGAGTTTTCTTTTTTAATAACTACTCATTAGAGATGTTAGCGCAACATAATTATTATTCCAATAATGCTTGATTGCAAAGAGCATCTTTATTAAATAGGTTCAGAAAGGGATTTATAAATATCAATCAAATAATTTTACTCAATATATTAAGTTAATCATTAATGAGGGACTTTTCATTTTTCTGGTGTCAAACAGTAAAGAGTTATAAGACATTAATAACTGTTGGTAACTGGGAATGGGTTTGTTTTCATCAGGACTAAAAGAAATGCAATCAGAACCAGAACAGCACACAGTCCTTGCTCTGTTTGCAGTTTCCTGAATCCTGTTGTGTTTTTAGTTATTTCTGATTCACTGGTTTAAAGCGTCGTTAAGGTCGTCTCCTGTCGGATGCTCGGGCCCTTCCTCCAAATAAGCCGTCTCCCGGGACCAAAATGCACAAGCACCTTCATCCTGCACTTTCCCCTCTTCTCCAACATCTCTTCCGTAGCTTCTTACTCCTACCGGCTGGCAGGGAAAAAAACACATAGTACATTTTCCACCTACACACATCCATCTGAAGCTCTCCCACATACAGGACTGCCTTTAAATTATGGATGAATATTGGTTTACAGTGGGCTTCCTGGATCATTTTAACAGGTTATATTACAAAAACCTAAACATTCAGCTTGTCAAAGTGAAGGTTGTTTTTCCTTCCCTTCCAACCTCAAAGACCTGGTGATCTCTTGCACTAAAGAAGCAGGGAGAATAATTTTTAAAAGAAAAATAAACAATATAGCTATACAGTAAAGTAGAACCTTAGATAATGAATCAAACATGTAATATTTTGTCTCAGCATGTGAAGGAATACTGCTGTGTGAATGACTCAACTATATGACACAACAGGCCATCTTGTTTCCAATCAGGTTAGGATGTTTCCAAAATTTTTGTAAAGAAAGTTATTTAAAGATTACATGAACTCTACAACTGATTGAAAACAGCTGATGAATCTTAGAAATATTCTCCTCTGGGGCCACCTAGTGGATGGAATACCTGAGACTCATTTCATCCATCCATTTTCTATTCACCCTTCGTCCCTAATGGGGGACGAAGGAAGCTGGAGAACCCGGAGAGAACCCACCATGCACAGGGAGAACATGCAAACTCCATGCAGAAAGACCCCGGGCCGGGAATCGAACCCAGGACCTTCTTGCTGCAAGGCAACAGCTCTACCAACTGCACCACTGTGCAGCCCTGACTCATTTCAGGTTTCTTTAAATACATTGCTCAATATTTTAACCACTGCTGGAAAACATGAACCAAACACTGTTGATACCAGCCAAACTCTAATGCTGATAAAACATGGATTTGGTTTTCTGGCAATATTATCTTAAAATACATTCAGATAAAATCAAGGAATCGTCATATCCTTCTAAAATGGGGCATATTATCCATATACACATGGAGATGCGGTGATTAGTTTTTCATCCAACATTTTTCCATTTAAGGCATAAATAACTGTTGGCCCTCTCCGGGTTCTCCGGCTTCCTCCCACAGTCCAAAAGCATGACTGTCAGGTTAATTGGTCTCTCTAAATTCTCCCTAGGTGTGAGTGTGTGTGTGTGAATGGTTGTGTGTCCTGTATGTCTCTGTGTTGCCCTGCGACAGACTGGCAACCTGTCCAGGGTGAACCCCGCCTCTCACCTGGAACGTAGCTGGAGAGGAACCAGCAACCCTCCTGACCCCATTAGGGACAAAGGTGTATAGAAAATGGATGGATGGGTGGATGGATAACTGTTGGCCTAATAGCAGAATAACAAGGGGCAGAAATCATTTACACTCCACACTTTTTAGATCTTTTGCAAGCATCCCAAAAGTTGCTCCCTTTCTTCTTTTCTGCCCTTAAATTTTTGTTGTTGCAAGTTCCATCAAACTGATTCACTTGACTGTAATTCACAAATTTCTCATAGATTTACTTCTGATACTTGAAGTGGGAAGAATCATTTTCCTCATAGAGCAGCACTGTTGGAAAGCAATATTTGGCTATTTGTGGTGTGTATGAGTAAGACAATGACCCAAGTCACACCCACATGTCAGCTAAGGCATTCATTACCGAGCTTGAAGAGGGTGTAATGTGTCATTTCCTGGTGCACCCAGAAACAAGCGGCCTCAGGCACTAATTACAGCTGCTTCACTGTGATCTTTCATTCGCTCATTTAAACTTTGCATACTTTTCTTTTTAGCTACTTTTGTCACTGCAGACCATTTTGCTGTGTAAAAGGAAGGCTATTCCAATTACCAGTCCGTCTGCCCACTGCCATCTGTGCAAACATCAGGCTTTAAGCACCCGACTTCATGTGCTTCATAAACAAATATATGTTTATGCAGCATTAGCAAAATTTGGATAAACAAAAACAAACAAAAATTTCAAGCGATTTAAGATGATACTCAAGATGAGGATGTTTGGTTTTTCTGATATAAATACAAATCAGATGAGTCAAACCAAAAACACAGAGGTGTGAATCTCACCATGGCAACAGCCCTCTAGCTACCTAGCTTAAATGTGTCATTGTTCTTTCGCTAGCAGGCATGGTTACCCTGGAGCTTTCTTTTGGCCAGAGCTCCTCGTGTTTAGCTATGGCATTCGTCAGTGCTCTCGGTTTTATTTGAGGAAATCAGCTGATGTTGTCTGCTTTCCCTGTAGGCATTTCTCTGCAGATAAAAAGGCCAAGTTGCTCAGATCCCTCAGACGAGTGGAGGAGACCGATCCCAGGGACATTGAATCTGTGAAACCCGTCCGAAACAACAGACTCTGAGAGGGGATTCAATCAGAGAGCGGCCTGATGAGCCTTATTCAACCTGCCACTTCTGATGAAGCACCCATGCTGTCTGCCGCATCGCCGTCCACTCAGTGCAGCAGATAAAGCTAATTTTATCCTGCCAATTTAATGCTACTGTAAATCTTATCGTGCTTCCCACATCGAACGTTCCCTGCTTCACACAATGAGTCTGATCTTCTCCATGTAAAGTAATTACTCCGCCGTTTATCACAAGAGGGAAGGCTTGTGAAATGCGGACGTAATCAAAACAAATGCACCAACTTTAGTGTGGGTCTTTGGAAATCCACTGTGTTTCTCTGGTCTCATAGGCATCCTGAACACTGCAGCGTACGCATGCATTATGGATGAATTGCTTTATGAAATAAAAAGCAGGGCATCGTGTAATGAACTGCGAGGATGGTGGTTAATCTTTGATGAGGCTGATGTGGTAAATAGTTTAATGATTTACTGACTGAGGCGTTACAGACATAAGCAAATTAAAGAAAACGAATGTTTAGAGTATAAATGTACTGAAGAGAAGCTTATAAACATATGAATGTCATATTATTTTGGCCATTTGATAATGTATTTTACCTTATCTTTTTGCCAACAACATTTTTAAAAACAAATTTTCTGCCTCTGATTCTCCACACAGTTCCTCTAGACTAGCAGCAGCAGCAATTTGTAAACACCTGGTGGAGCTGCACATATTCTGAGCTCATCATAGGAACAACTTCTCAGTCAAACGCCCCTAAGAATAAACGGCATAATGGATGAGCATTATGCTCATGGTGAAGGCAAAGTGTTGGAAAGAGTAGGAGCTTCTTAAAGAGACAGAGGCCCAATTTCAAGGAGTCAAACTGAGAACTCTAACTTATTTTAAGTCATTATAACACCTGAGAGTAACATTTAGTTGATTCTGTTATGAAATTGCACCGAGTGCCTGGAAAATACACAATACCACTCCTTTAATCTTATATTTTCAGGGTTAAAATTATACATATAGGCTCTTTGTCTTAACAAAAACTCAATTAAACTTGTGTAAATGTTGCACAGCCGCACGCTGTTTTAAAGCCAAAAACAAACTTCATGCATAATTCTAGCTGGAGAAATGACAAATGCTGTTGTTGTCTGAAGTTTCCTGAAACAGAGCCAGCTTTTAAGTATAGTCCTAAATTTTTAAACACTTGAGTTTGAGACTTAAGGAAGAATATTCCACACATCACTGATTCCTAAGTAAGTCTGGGAGTTTCTTTGAGATTATTGCCCTGTTTGAACATTCATCATTTAGCTGTTAATTTGAGGTGAAGCTAAATAATAAGAAGGTTCTACCAAACAGTACAGATTGTGTCATGAGTCAGTGCCACAAGCATTCAAAATGTTCTTGTATCCCTGAATTACGGAAATTATTGTTTTTAAAATTATACCATTTATCGACGAATCATTCAATCCTGAAAAAAATGGTTGAATTTAATCTAAGTCATAAATTATTATATCCATGCACATTTAGTGTATGTAAGCATTTCTTCTTCACTGTACTGTATAATCTTTTAAAAGTTACACAGAGAAATACCATCTTTGCTTTAAATTATGCACCTGCTCTCCCAATGCAGTTGCACAATACATACTAACTAAGGTATGTAAATATCACAAGTGTGCTCTCAGATTTAAAGGTATTAACCAAAATATCTTTTGTTCATTCCCCTAAACCACAGCTGGTGTGTGCATGCAATCCTACATAACTTGGAAATCTTTTCACACTCTGGCACAAATGTATCCAATTGGAAGGATTGCTGCTCAGATCTGCCAGGGTTTTTTTTTATTTTTTATCATCACAAATATGTATTCAACACTGCAGAACTCCAGGTTTAGTCTTCAAACCTTCTGCGATGCACCGTTGTCTGCCAAGAGCTGAACTGACTCATCACAAGGCAGCAGTTTGCGAGCTAGCAGTAACGTATTCAACTCGCAACCGGTTAACTTCCCACAGGAGAGCAAAATGTTGGTGCGTTAAAAAGTTAGAGGGAACCAAACCATAGAGTAGCAGCGGGGAATTACTGCTGCTACTCTATGGTTACACTAAATAAAGAGACGCAGACCGGCTGCTGTGACCACCAACTAACCGGACTGGACTTCTAAATTAGACGCAGTAATAAAGCTTGTTATGTTTTTTTTTCCCGGTGACAAATCAGTGAAGCGTACCTCTGAGATATGCAGATGAGGAACGTCTCGGACCAACAGTGACAGCTGTACATTTCTCACCCTAACCTTGACCTTGGATGGGAATTTTCAGTATCAAGCTACCTCATCTGCATAAGTAATTCAAGTTGTCGCCTTGCATGCTGGTCATTGATTGTAACATAATCAGCAGGATCAGAGACTGTGGTGACTCAGTCGTTCATCTGTGCTAAGTTTAAAACTTGCAAAGTCATTGTTTTAATCAAAATGCTTATCAAAAGCAGGCAATTAAGTCAATCAAGAAAGTCCATTTAATATTTTCTACTGCTTTTAGTGGATATCAGATACCAGTAAAGAAATATTTTGTTGGAGATTCTGGGTTTAGTAATTTGTCAGACTACGAGAAAGACGTTGATATGACATCCTGCACACTTTAGATGCTAAAAATCTAAATAAAAAATGTTAAAAATTTTGTTTTAATAAGTAGAAAAAAGAATCATTTTGCTGCTCCGCTAGTCTCTCTTGCTCACCACAGGAGACGCTTTGTTCCTTTCTGCTTCGGTTAATATCTAATATTACCAAACATGCATGAGAAGGAGCAGGAGATGGATGGACAGACTGGGACCTCCTCTGCAGTGATGTTGGTGGTGTTCCGGTTTGTTGTGTTGAAGAATGAGCGGACTCTAAAGCAGAGCGCCTGTTTTACAGGTTTGTTTACACAATAGGATCGAAATAGATTGACATTTGGACAAATAATATGGTAGCACTACAAAATATATTCCCTGCTCACTTTTCCAGGACCTTAGCAGAGTTTTCTGGAACTGATCAACTTCTTTACTGGAAACGTTTATGAAACGTATGGAAAGTAGTTTTTAGCGGAAGCTTTTTAAGGAAGTATTTTCACTTGATTATACATTGAAGTTTTTTTTATTGGTCTGATGTGATATTCTTTTCTTAAATGTGGTATTTTCATTAGCTGTAAGAAAAAAAAATCCCTAATATTCCCAATATTCCACTGGGAAGGCAAAGCATCTTCAGTCAGAGGCTTCTTCAGATTCAGTGCAGTACAGACTGCTACAGAAGATCTTTCCTGACCACAGCCATTAGCAATTTCAACAACTCTTTGAAGAATCTAAATTAACGAGTTATAACAAGATTTAATTTGCCTCTGGGATTAATAAAATATTTTTCAATTGAATTTGAATTGAATGATATTTTAATTTATTAAATTTGACAGCATATGGTAGGTTCAGTGTAGGTAAGTTTCAGAAAGGTTATCTAGAGCACCTGGTAAAGTATCCAGATCATTCCATGAAAGTATGCAGTAAAATCGATTAAAGTACATAGTAAGTCCTAGGAAAGTACCTGGCAGATTCTGAAATGAACTCAGTACAATCCAATGAGTACCTGAGGAATTTGAAGAAAATACAGAACTGGTCAATTCTGCAAAGTATGAGTTAAATTTATTTTAAATTGAATGGAAGTGGTTGGAAAGTTTCATAAAAGTTTCAGCAAAGTAACTGGTATGTTCTTAGAAAGTATCTCATGAAGTCTTGAAGTCGTTACTTGGTGAATTCTGGGAAATCTTCAGTATAATTTGTGTTGCACAGCACTACCTAAAAACACATTATGATCTATAAACTGATCAAACCTTGGCTGGAATATTCTACATTGACTACAAATAATTTAAAATAAACAGAAATTGTAATTGTTAAACATTTACTGTATTGGCATCTTTTGTCATATTAGAAAAGTATGTTTTCTGCGTCTTTTGTTCTTAGTTTAGACATTTACTGTCAGACAAAAACAGTTTCACAATAAGAAGAGCTGTCTTTCACCCGCATGTCATTTCTGTCTAAAATATTTTGCATACAAGTAATACATAACTAAGGCAGGAAGATTTATTCTGACATTTTTAATTTTAACAAACTGTATATTTGTGTGAAAAAATACAACTAAAGCCACCCTGTAGCTTTTTAACAATGCACCGGGGCTGTCCAATAACTCCCGAGCGTCATTGTGAGCGTGCTCACTTGCACCATGCAGGCAAATAAAATCGGTCACCTCTGTGCTCATTGTTGAGAAACAGCCTTGTAATTTTCTACTTGCAGAGCAAACTAGATTGTAAAAGAAGTGTTTATCTATAATAACAATCTGCAGCTCCATTTCCCCGGGCTGATGCTCTGCCTCTCAGGCAAGAGAGCACCTCAGAGGGTTCAGTGGGCAGAGAAAGGCAGAATGCAAATCATCCCAGTTCCACCTATTGTGGCTCTGTTTCGTGGGCTTCCTAATTGTTTACAGCATTAGCTTTTGCAAGGACTCCACACTGCTGCCCGAGTGGCACTAAGCTGTTTTTAGGTTTCCTCTGCGCAAGCTTGAAACTCTGCCCGAGAGCGGATGAAAACTCCCGTGCCAGCTGGGTTTAACATCTGCCTCAGAACTGAGATTCTGCAGGCATCAAGGCTCTGTTTGCCGATATTTCCAAGAAGCACAGAACACCGCTCTTTGTTGTTTTATTCTCCTCCTTCTTAGCCTTTGAGACGAACATGACACTTCTAAAGATTCGCCCTCCGTTTAAAAGACCCAATCAACGTCCAAACTGTGGGTTTAACCTTAATTCAAGGCATGCAAGAAGAACAGCATGGTAGTTAGGTAAGGAACATGTAAATAATTCACTCATTTATAAAGCTGGAAGGAGCCGTCTGTGACTTAATGGCAGTATCCACTCATGTGCGGATCTGGCACTGTGACAGAATCAGGTTAAGAAGATAGAGGGAATAAAACAGCATGTCACTTCAGCAGGGTGACTCTAATAGCAGAGCAGAGCTTTGTCTAAGCCACAGTAATGCTAAACCCCAGAGCTTAAGTTGGTACCCTGGTAAAGCTAATGAGTATAGCTTATTATTTCTTTATTTCTTTCATCCACTCTATCCTTTTGCGTGCAGAACTGATGAGCAAAGATTAGTCAACAGCCTCATCAGGACTATGGCAAACTGCAGTACAAGGACTTCTCATTGTCTGTTTTATCGGTGCCATCTTGTTGTGCCATTGTTCATGAATAAGTCATCAGTCCTGCTCACGATTCCCCTCAGGCTTATTGCTCGTTCCACTGCCTCCGCTGCCCTGTAAACCCGGCTAAAGAGTTTATGGGAGATAAGAGGCAGAAGAGGTCGTGGGTCCAATAACTGTTTTTATCACCCGGGGTTCTACAGCAGCGGCCGTTTTTATGTGCGAATCTGCCGGAAACCAATTCTTAATTAGAGAAGTTTGTGGACGCAGCAGCACAGGGCCTAATGGGGGAGTAAGAGGAATCAGAGAGGGGGTATCTGTGGAGTTACTAGATTGCTTTGTAACTGTGCCTGATAGCGATGCAGCGACAACAGCAGCGATGAAGCAGCCCCTTTAAAATGTTTGGTTAGGTGCTGCAGCTATGTTTGTCTAGACAAGCTTGAGTCCTTCTTTTAAAATTAGTTCAGCTTATTGATTTTCTAGGAGGCTTATATTTATTAGAGGAGTCTGCCTTGTCAATGGAATTACTGCCTTTCCCATCAAGGTGAGCCGATTCTATTTCCTACTATTGGGAGATTTTAAACGGCTGAGTTTAGAGGAAAAGCAAAGTTTCAAACTAGCTAAAAGTTTGACAAAACAATATAAAGCTGGTTCTGTTTAATTTTATTAAAATCTAACACTCTAACCACTTCCTGGTCCAACAAACTCGCACTGAAAAAAAAAATAGATTAAATTTCAGGTACGTTCATGCAGCAGGCCTCCTTATGGACTAGGGACTGAGATGGCCTTGAAAAGATGGCAGAAATTTTTGTTTTTATGAGTAATTTCAGTATTTTTTATCAGGATGTAACAGTTTATTCATATTCCACTTATAATTCACAACCAAGGCTAAAGAGGGAAAGTTATTTTTCAAATAAGATGTCTATGAAGCTGACAGTCTGCCTAACATTTAAATTTAGGACACCAAAGGTCTCAACTTGTTTTTTGAAAATTTGCAATGGCCAAACTACGACCCCATCTCCATGGAGACGATTTTAGGTGTATCTGCAAACGTTTTTTGTTGTTTAGGATATGAATCCACACAGATTCGGCTTCTTGGGAGACCAGAAACGACCATTTTTGAATACTGGTTCCAGACTGAATAAATCTCAAAACACCAGTTTCATGTTTCCATGTTTTTTTAAATGAAGACACTGTCAGTCCTGTTGCAATACGCAATAAATCAATCACTTGCATGACGAATTAAAACAAGCTGAATAATTTCCATTTCAATGATTTATCATTTTTCTCTTCTCTGTCAATCTTTCTACTAAAAATCTGGATGATAAAAGTTTTCAGTTTGTTGCTTTGGTCTCAACCAGCTTTTTGTCTGACAGTTTTGTTTCCATAGATTTCATAATTCATATTATTTGTTGTTTCTATTCTTTTGTCTCTTTAAGATAAGATGTATTTTGAGAGCAGAAGTGCAGCGCCTGAAAGATAATTTGATCTAATTTCTACTACATTATTTTCCGTGGTGCCACTTTCTGTTGTGTGAACGCAAATTTTTTCTAAATTGTTTACAAAAATATACCATGCTAGTCTCAAAGGATAGACTCACCCAGTTGTTGCATTTAAACAAGAGTATAACTTAAGACTTTTTAAAACATATTAAATAGTAAATAGCTTAATGATAGCCATGCAGCTCTAATTAAAATCTTATTCTATGCAACCCTTAAAATTTTATCTATGTGGTTCTTGCTACATCATACTTAACATCTATGTATGTAATAGATTATTTTTAGGATAAATTTTAGGTACTGAACAAAAATAAGTAATGAAAAATTAATTATAACCACAGAACAATATTATTAAAACACATAATTTAAATAGGGGGAGTTTTGCTTTTTCTTCCACCTTTGACAGACGTTCATTTAGGATAAAAGGCGAAAGTCACTCAGATTTTAATTAGCAGCTTGGCAGACATCTTTAACCAGTCGAGAGATAATGACTAGGATCTTGTGTTCCCAAGTTGCTTGCATATGAAAAAGGGAGAAAAAAATACGAAAATTAATTACTTATTTTCCCAGACGCAGACAGTGGAATCTTGTCTTTGATTGCATAGTTTAAAAAGTCCTTAATTATTCTAGCACTGAGGCACCGGTTAGGTCGGCAGAAAGTTCTGCATTTTATGAGGGAAAGGGAGTTCTGTCACACCGGTCCTGCTCTAAAACAAAGCTAGAAGGTTAGCCCTTTCAGAATGAAGTCCTAAATTTAGCAAACAGTGGAAGTGTGCTGCAATTCCCATCAGCTCCTTCTCCAAAGCCCAGATTAACCATCTCTCTCTGCATTTAGGCACTGGATTGCTCCACAGTTTGTCTGATAATATCTGTTTCGAGCACAGACCACGCTTCTCTTGGTATTTAACAAAGATTAGCTTTAAATTGATGATTAACCTTTGTAATCCTGCAAGCATATCGAAAATGGCTTGCTTGTCTTTACCACGGCCCACAAAAGAGACGCTGCATTATCGTTCAGGGGAAAATTGAAGCTCGGAAAGCAAATGAGGCGGTGTTATCTGGCCGTGGCTCGGCTGGATAATGAAGACAAATCTCCAGACTAGGGAACCATCTCATAATGAATCCTAACAGATGATGTTTTTTTTGACTTCTTAGCGTGAATCTTTTAATAAAACTCCAGTGTGACGCTGACGAGCTATTGGTGGCTGTGTCTTGCCAAACAGTCGATTTTCCTCGCGGGAATAGGGAGCAGCCATTGTTTAGATGGCTGTATTAGCCGGTAATCAGACATTAAATGAGCAATTTCTCCATATTTAACTTCAACCGGGGAGGTAATGGTTTAATTTACTGGGCAATGAGTTTTCCCAAGCGGGAGCGCCTTGCATTAAATCACAGCATCTGTTGCTCCAACAAACATTCAGCTTAAAGACTTTTTTTTCCAATCATTTCAAACACCAGCAGCTCAGAAAGAGAAGACCTGTCAGTAATTTACTGAAATTCTTCACCTTTCACACAGTAGACGTCAGAGTCCATTATCAGCTCTTATATCGCATTTAGTCATTTACTCAATAAAGTTCAAATTCGCCTGTCAACAGGTCAACTTGGAGCTTATTTCAACTCTATGCCCTGATGTAAATATGCAACAAGGAGTTTGAAGAAAGTGCAAATGTGCCTTTTAATAAAAATGTGATTAACTGATACTGTACATCAGCTGTGTAACAATAGCTGATGTACAGCTATTGTTACATCAGTCGTACACATGACTTATACGACTATGGAAAACGTCGTATAAGTTTAAATTGTAGCTTTTTGTAAGTATATTTATAGTGATATAATGTTATTTTAAGGTGCACCTTTTGAAAGTTGTGTCATTTTCCCCAGAAACAGCTACTTTACTCCTGGCTTCAGCAACATTAGAGCTGGACAATATTAGGAAATTGGATTATAATATAACCATTTCCAATCTTCTCAGTGACCTTTAGCATATTGCAACCAACAAACAGTTCATTCCAAAGCAGGTTTTTCAATATTATTCATGCAAACATAATTTTACAACGATGATATATTGTGTCCTCTTTAGTTAGACGTCCAAATGTTAAAAACTCTCCATTCTGTGGGACAAACAGAGGCAACATGGATGCTAATTTAGCAACCAGCTGGTTTTAAAAAAGTGATGTATTTGTTTTTGACATTAATATTTTATGCATGTTGAGGTTTTCTGTTGCAGCCACTGGATGCACAACGAGGCTCCAGCAGGGAGCATTTACATTCAGCTGAAGAAACTAAAAAGTGCCCAAACATGTTCCTGTAAATGTAGATGATTCATCAAATTTAGTTTTCAGTTACAAACGCACTGATGAAACCTTTCGCACATTTACGTAATTTATCAGGTTTTTTGTCCAACTTCCAAATTAGAATAGACGAGCAAAAATATGTCACACCTGTTGATGTCAGATTCATAAAATCAACATTCACTCAATTTGTGAAAACAAAAAGAGAGATAATCATTTTGTTTTTTTCCCTAAATACTGCTGCTAAAATCTCATTTTGATGCAAAGAACTTTAAAACAAGGCTCCAAGACCAACATTAATATAAAATAGCTATTATAATATGGGAGTTCATGTTATTACCAGTTACCAGACTGACAATGTAAAAATATACATTATTTCAATATAAAAAGCAACAAAACAACAACAGAGTCTCACCTTTCAGCATCATCTCTGAGAGACCAACTAAGACAATGAGAGTAAACAGGTTAGAGTACCAACGGCTGCTTAATCCAATCCTTACAGGAATCCGGAGCAACCAAGCGGATCACAGCCCACACATTACAATCCTATTGCTTTGCATTAAATGGAGGTGGACATGTTGCTTTAAAAAGTCCATGTCAAAGTCTCTCAGGTCTCTGGACATAACAACAAAATACAACAGTTTGTGTTAACTTTATGACAGATTACCTGAGATTATTATTTAAAAAGTTAAAAAGAACTTCTGGATTATGCAACTGAGATTATTCCAACCTCTAGAAAAATGTATCTGATGGACTCTGAGAAAAACAGAAGCTGGTCTGTCGCTTTAACAGAGTTTTCCACCTACTAATTTTAAGACTCAACCTACATGAAATCTGAAAAAATATTCAAACCTGTAAAGACTTTAAAACTCAGCAGAAATTGTTCAATTTGCATTTTTGTTTTGGGCTTCATGTCACATTCATTATATTTCATATTGTCAATCGTTCCAGTCTTTGGAAATGGACAAAATGCCAAGGTCAACAGATGAAAACATTTTTAGTTGTATTACCAAAAATAAATAAACTTTTTAATGATATTTTAATCATACACCTGTACAACTAATGGTACATTGGGTAAGTCCCTTTTAAATGCTCTAAATTGTTTGTTTTCTTGGTATTTCCATTTTTTCATGTTTTATCGCCCCATTGCGTGAGAGGAGATTTGCTTGGATTCAGATTTCTCGTTTCAGCCAAATGTGCTGATTTATTTTGGAGTTGATCTGCGCGTCTTTTAGCAGCTGAGTTAGAGGATTTAACAGATAGCGAGGTGTGATTTTTCTCCTGGTGAAACATGTTCTACATGTGTCTGAGGAGCTCCAGTTTTTCACCTAGAAATGTTTTTGTTTGTTCTTTGATTTTGTGTAACATTTCAAGGAAATGTTAGGCAAATTTAAACTTCTACTGACTTAACTGGAAGCAACTCTTGACATTTGTGCCATACGAGAAGATTTTGTTTTCCCAAAATAAATAAAAACATATATTATCATTAATTTTCCAGGATGAAAAACTCTGTTTAGCTTTCGGAAGCTTTGAAAGCTTCTAGATGTACACAAAGACTGCAGAACAAAGTAGAGAAAAGGATCTGAATTAATGGCGTCTTATTCATGCTGTTAAAAACTGATTTTGCAACAAACTCTGGAGCCTCGCAGGAAGCTGTCCGAGGTGCTGAAAGAAACTGTTCATCTTGTTTAGCTTTGGGTTTTTTTTTGCCCTGGAGAGCTCCTGCCTTTCTGCTGCCCAGAGGGAAATACTGCTCCTCTTAAAACTGAAATTGAACTTTCCAAGATGTTGTTACTCTGTCTTTGGTTTTATCTCATTTTCTTTTTTTATGGCTAAAGGCAGAGAAGAGACACAAAGATACACACATTTACACATCGGCATCCAGGTGTGTGTGCGTGTGTGGGTGTGTGTGCGTGTGTGTGTGTGTGTATGCAGCTTTACAGCCACAAGAAATATTTGTTAAGATGTACATTGTAGTTTTATTGCGCTCATATCCAGCACCTTGTAAAACCATTTATCCTGTGAACTTTTAACATTGTGATGTTACAACCACAAACTTCAATCTGTTTTATTGTGATTTTATATAATAAAACCACCACAATGCATCAAAGAAACATAATATCCCAATATATGCTTTACACATTTTTCACAAATAAAAATCAAAAAAGTGTGTTATGGATTTTTATCCACTGCCCTAAAGTCAATACATTTTTGGAATCTTTTTGGGCATGTCCACCAGCTCTGCTCATTTACAGACAAAGTGTTTTAGTCATTTTAAAAAATTATTATTATTATTGTTTTGTTTTTAAGTTGAGTTAGATTGGAGGAACATCTGAAAACATCCAGTTTTTCCACAGATTCTCTCTCAGATGTAGGTCTAGGCCGTTGAGTTCAGGGTCATTTTTCTGCTTGAAAATTTTTTTTCCTCTTAGGTTTTCTGACAAGGCTCTGCATTCCCGTTCAGTTCCTGTCATCTTATCATTTATCTTTGTAAAAAGTAAATACTCCTTACTAATAAAGTAAAACAATGCATGCATACGCTGCCCATAAAGTTGACAGTTTTTCTTTTATTTTTAGAAACATTTCTCTTTTTGCTGTGGCTTAACTTTCACTGTGGTAACTATGGAAGAAACTGATCCACAAAGTTTTAAGATTTAAAAGTTATCTGTCATTTGACAAGATTGAAGGAATATGTTTTCCAACTTTGTAGAAATTGTGAAAAGAAATCAAACTATTTCTGCAGTAGGAAAAAAATGCTTTAAAATTTTTTCTTATGCCGATCTGAAAGAAACCATTAGAGCACAAGTAAATTAAAAAATTATTAAATTAACCTTCAGGCCAAGATAATCCCAAAGGCAAAATGAAGTAAACACATAAACTGTGTCTCTCCCTACTTGGATAAATATTTTGCAAGTAGGATTTTTCTGTATTGATGTTAGTATGGAAAAAGTACAAGTAGCTGCTGCTAATCCTGAATATTAATATCAAAGGAAATTACCATTCTCAGGAGGAGTCTATTTTAGCATACAGTTATTAGGAAAATCCCAATGTGCAGAATTATTGTGTAACTGAATAAAAACAAAAGAATACAAGTCATCTTACTCACTATTTACTAAAGTTGACAAATAAACTATTCAAAATGAACACTTTTTACAGAGTTTAGGACACAATATGTGTGTCATTTGTCTGAGTTTTGCGTGCAGCAGCATCCAGAGCTGAAGAACTGACCGATCTTCCCTGGGGATGATTCTTATGATTCAGGACCAAACTTCCTGCTTTGGTCTGAGTGACACAGGGAGTCGTGTCATTATTCTGTCATCTCTGAGGCCTCCGCTGGCTGGCAAGGATGCTTGGGACAGCAAGTTGTTCTGTATGATAGAAAGAGTCTTCTTTTTTAGTGTTTGTTCTAAAAAAAAGACTATGGTTGAAGAAAATCTGCCTTTAAATTGTATTTCTAAGTCCAGCCTGGAGGTTTAAGCTCATTTGACTTGTTCATCATTTGTTCTAAACCTTTCCAACCTTAGCCTGAGCACTGGTAGCTACATTTTTAATTATTTTCTAGAACGTTTCAGTTAGACTCTTTCTTTTCTGTGCATTTTCAAAACTGTGCAACAAAATGTCACATTTTTCATTTACTATGTCTTAATAACTGAGAATGATACAGCTTTTTTAAAAAGTGTTTTAGCATTTCTTTTATTGTTCTGTCTGCTAAGTCTCTGTTTTTTAAAATAATGCTCACGTTTTTATTTTTTGACCGCTTGCGATGCAAAACCTAATATTGATTCCCGTCTCTTAACTTCAGCATTTTAAATCTAAAAATGTTTGAGTCTGTCCAGGCAGAGCTTCCTGTTTTTTCTTGGACTTACCCATCTATAATTCTTCACTAAATGTGGTAAAACATGAGCAGTTAAAAAAAAACATTCCAGTAAGTCCATAACTTCTTTAAAACCTATTTCAATTTAACAGTTTTTTTTGTGTGACTTTCTTGTAAAAACAATTACTATTCATGAAGCAGATTTTCCAAATATTAATTATTGACTGTTGGTAGTTGTAAATGGTAAAAAGTGTGAGCAGCAATAATCTTGGGTATGATCGTCTTTTCTTTCATTTTTATCCTCTGGGCTATGAAGTCTTTTTATTATTGATATTTATTATGGATTTTTAATGTTCCTGAACACACAAGGTTGATTTTGGGTGAATTGTTTAAAATCCACACAGACTCAAAACTAAACATGCAGGCATGTTGGTTAAATGACCCTCAGTGAAAGGTAGCTCCATCACACTCTGCAGTTTCACGTCCATATTAACACACTTTATGTGTTTATGAGTCATCTGTATCAAAGTCTGGTTGGAACAACTACCTGCGTCCAGAATTCAAACAGCGTTACTTTCAGATGACAGAAAACTGATCAAATTGAAAAGGTGCCACCATGGAAAGAAGTGCAAGCTCCAAAATCAACACCTTCAAGGATAATTAAAGTTTGCAACCAATGCTAATGTCACATGGCTGCTGTAGAAGAGTTTGGTACTAAGAGAGACAAAAGCTTCTGTCAGACCATACTTTCAATCTGCAACATCAAATACAAAACAAAGACAGCTGCATCTTTATGTGAGTCTCCAGGTGTGATATGAGCAGTAGCACTATCCCAAAGTTTTTCTGCTTTTTGCAAATGTTTTAGATCTGCTCAACAAAGCAAATACACAAATAGGAAAATTTTCCACTAAGAATTTAGAGTTACATGACATTATCTGCAAATACTGAACTGTGTTTAGATAATTAGAGGGCAGTTTGTATTCTCCAGACACATGGTGCAATTTTATGACACAGTCATGTAACATTGTTACCCTCAGTTGTTAGGAAGATGCTGTATATATAAAAAACACAACTTTAAAGAAAAGACATTTGACTTTGCTTCATAGACGTATCTGACTAATCAAAATTGGCATCTCAACAAAGCATCACCATGCCGACCAATGATGGGGTTTACAACCAGGAATGTTGTAGTTTGTATGAGTTCAGCAGGTGTTTACTAATTGCTGCTGCTGCTAGTCTAGTGGAGACTGAAGAGGAGATTTGTGGAAAGAGGCGACGCTATGATGGGAAGCAAGAATGACATTATAACATGATGTAACGCTCAAAAAAGTCAGTTTTGTCCATGCCTTCCCCCACTTCAAAACCAGAGTCCACATCAGAAAACAATCAGTTCAGATGAGATCTACCAGTTCAGAATCTTTCAGATACTGAACTGGAAGTATGTCAGATGCTCGGCAATGGCTGAAAGAGTTAAGAGACATTTCGCCACACAATAAAGCCATTTGTATAGAAATCTAAGCCTGAATATATAATCCTTACCTTTAGTAGATGTGAGAAAATCTACAATAATTTCAAATTGTCTAAATTATTTCCCCCAATTCTTTTTCTAAAGATGTATTAAGCTGTACATATAATGAGAAAAATCATTAAAGGCCCAAAAATGAGAAAGGCAGTCACATCCATGATGTGTTTACTTAAACTTCTGAATTGCAGAGTGTTTCTTTTTACATAGATGTTTCTTAATAAAAGCCTATATGACAGTCTATCAACAATAATGATGAGTAGAGCTGGCATGGGCCTGTCTCATCTGCGGCAGGCGAGGAACAAAAGTAATGAATAAATAACTTTGCCCATCATCAAGTGGAATGATAAATCTACTTTATAACACAAGGCAATGACGAGCCTTTCTTCGCCCTCTTGATGAAAAAGTGGCTTGTGAGATCTATTCACTCTTAGGCCCTTGCAATCTCTCTCGTCTCCTCGTTCGCCCACTCCAGTCCTCCGTCCCTTCACTTTCAGAATGGCAGTAAATTAAGCAGAAAACAACCTGTTGTATGACGCCGTCATCAGACTCTTTGTGTCTTTAATAAGCCTTTCCCTAAAGGCTGAGCTCAGACATGGAGGCTTTTGATAATGAGGACACACCAGCAGCAGCGTGTCACACTCACACTGTATGCTACCTTTTTCCTACATTTTTGTTAGCCATCACGCTGCATTATGACCGGTGATGTATGGTGACGATCACATGAACAAATGTGGGACTTTGCACCATGGATTGCTGCCTACTGCGCAGTCATGAATTATGGAATTTGGCACAAATATGCAAATCTGAGTATTAGCCTAGTTATACCCTGGTACTGTAAGTTGCAGTCACTTATCTATTATGCATGAACTAAAGGACGGGAGTGAAGAGGTCCTGGCAGCCAGCTTCACAGCCCTTTCTCAGTTGCTCATTTTCACATCATGAAAGGACATGTAAAGCAGGAAAAGCTAGCTCCAAAATGCTAACTCTCTGTGGCTCTGTTCCTCTGAAGGCTTGGGGGAGTGCAAGCTTGCCTCCACACTCAATTGCCAAGCTACTTAAAATAACAATGGCTTCCATAGGATTTGGAAGCCTGGAAGATATGCAGGGAACACGCAGAAGTTGCTGCTAATCCTCTAATTTCCTCCCACAGGGCTGATATGAAAATGCTGGTCTGATCAGTAATCACTCCACAGGGGAGGCAGACAGAAGATCCAGTCAACAAATAAAATAACCTCTGTATGACATTAATATCACAATGCTGGGTGGGTGAGGGACTGTGCCTGGGCGACCTAATCACAGAAGTACATCCAAAATAAACGGCCAACACAATGGAGGATCCGCAATGTGCAAAACCTCAGCTCTGACATCATGCAGGAAGTCCATGGAGAGGAGAGCAGTGACGACTAAATTCAGAAGTTTAAAAGTGACCCGAACGAATATTAGCAAGAATATCAACCGATTATCAAACACATGACAGCAGACTGCTTCTATTTAACAGCTGTACTTTAAAAAAATGTCACCACTCACACTGAACCAACAGACTGTAGTATTTGTTCAAGTTGATCTCTACTTATTAAGACAATGTTTTGTTAGCAGTGAAGTTATAAAAACAAGAACTTTTGTATTGATTTCAAAACAAACACTTAAAACACTAAACCTATTCCACATATGATCTCAGACAACAGCAGAGTAAATGCAACAAAAAATAGACTGAAGACCAGAAGCAGGTAAATTCAGCTTGACAGACAATAATTTCTCATCAGTCAGTCAAAAGAAAACAAACAAGCATGCTAACAGCAACACTCTTCTATGAGGATGTCGCTACAAAGTGAAGATTAAGTCAGCTTTCAGTATTAGAGAGGTATTTTTTTAGAGGAAGCACAAAACCTGTTAAGAGGTATTTATAACAAAGTTTAAAGCCAAGTTTTGTGGGAACACTAACTGATAATGTAAGTAGTAGATTCAAGTCAGATTAAAGCAGGAAGCTAACGTGAAGCCACATTAGCAGTGTTGTAGTCGTTTTGTGCTCTAAGCTGCACCTGGCTAACATCTGTTGTCCCACAGATTGTTCACAGTCTGTCTTACTATTCAGCTCATTAACAGTTTAGGACAAAAACATTCTTAGCCCATTGTGATAAGATTTGCTGTTATATGGGGAAGAGTTTAGGAACTGTAAATGACACCTTAATGAGAGCTCCTCTGGGAAACCCCATGCTGTTTCATTACCTCAGCATCTGCTGCTAATCTTAAAAGATAAAGTCCCCATAAGAAAAATTACTTCTCTTCTGAACAGCTAAAAAATGTTATTTCATATAACCAACATAATCTGTGTTAATACTCTGTTATGACAACAGTATTAACATTTTCCTCATCACTCACTAATTCGTCTCTGTATCAGTTCTTGTGTATTCTGCCTGTTATTCTCCTCTTTGCTGTTTTTACTCACAGGAAGTCATTTTGTTGCTATGTTGATCTCTGGAGCTGCATCACCGACTCTACGTTTAGCTGAATATTCGTCTGCTTCTGTATCAGTGTCATATTTCCTTCTTACTTTTTGAAAAACGTCATTGCCTTGTCAACATTTTTGTGCTAAGCTCAAAAATACACTAAAAGTAGAAAAGTGGTACAGGATGGAGAAATGAGTCCTCTAAAAGCATCTGGAGTACCTCAAACTCCTGCCTGGTTAGTTTTGTTACGTATGCTACAGCGAGGGCTGCACAGTGGTGCAGTTGGTAGAGCTGTTGCCTTGCAGCAAAAAGGTCCTGGGTTCGATTCCCGGCCGGGGATCTTTCTGCATGGAGTTTGCATGTTCTCCCTGTGCATGGTGGGTTCTCTCCAGGTTCTCCGGCTTCCTCCCACAGTCCAAAAACATGAATGTCAGGTTAATTGGTCTCTCTAAGTTCTCCCTAGGTGTGAGTGTGCGCGTGCATGGTTGTTTGTCTTGTATGTCTCTGTGTTGCCCTGCGACAGACTGGCGACCTGTCCAGGGTGACCCCGCCTTTCGCCCGGGACGCAGCTGGAGAGGAACCAGCAACCCTCCCGACCCCATTAGGGACGAAGGGTATTCAGAAAATGGATGGATGGATGGATGGATGCTACAGCGACAAATCCGTCTAAAGTTTTAACTTCATGATGCACAGTTTTGTAATGCCCAAAATATTACCATTATTACTCCTACAGTTGAGGTGGATTGTTTTCTGTTGTTTGCTATCTACAATTTCACCATTAGGTGTCACTAGTGGTCGTTTGTTGAAAGGAGGTTTTACCTATCAAAGATGGCATAATATTAAAGCTCAACATTAATTCAGCTGCAGATATTGCTCAGTTAGAGGTTTAACTTAGATAACTTTTCCCCAACTTTTTTTAGAAAGAAAATATTACACTTTGTGCCAGATTTATAAAGACAAACAGATAATTAAATGCAAATGCATTTATCTGACCTAGATAATTAATAAGCTTTTTACCTGCCTCTGCATTCAGACACATATAATTTGCATTTCTATTTATTTCAGCTACACCTTACCTTTACCTAAGATTTGCAAATGTTATTATTTGCACTATTGAAAGCATCTAAAGCTGGTTCCATAAAGGCATCTAAACCAGCCCCCACAATAAGGAAAAGAGAACAACTCTGGAATTCATTTGCATTTTTAACAAATCTCATGTATGCCCTAGCTAATAGTTTTCATCCTTTAATTTGGCAAACAGAAGCTCATCAAATATTAATCCCATTCTCTTGTTAGTTTGGATTGCTTGTGATTAGGAGAACATGTGGAAAAGAAAATGCACTTTTGTTTTGTTTTTGTTTTCCTCCTCCCTTCCTCTCCGCTCAAGTGGAGCCAACTGGATAAACTCCATCAAACACAAACCTAATAACGAGATATTGTACACAAGAAATGGCTTCTTCTCTCTTTTTTTCTGTCATTCCCATGGAACTCTGCTCATATTGTTGTGTACACTGACCCGCCGTGTTTGTCCAGTCATACATCACAAAGACACTTCGAGGATTCCCGGGGGGATTTAGAAATCATAGCACATCTTCAGACCACTGCCATCTTTACGGCCAGAATCAGAAACGCTTTCTTACTGTCGGTTTGTCATCCCTGGAACCCCAGTCCTGCTTCTAGCAATTAGCATCAGGAGAAAATAAAAACAGATGAAAGTGGGTTTTTTTTCTGATTAAAAAGAGAAAACACTTTATCCATCCAGGTTGATCAGTTTGGTACAAAAATAATGAAGAAGAGTCCACTTTCACTATAGCCTGCTGTCCTTTACTTTGATTAAACAAATAATTTTCTTACCAAATTATTCCCTCTTAAATAAGTCTTTGGTTTATTCACTTAGAAAACACTTTTTCTTTACACTACAAGTCACATTTATTGGGACTTAACATCAAGATGTGCACAAAGCATAAAAATATTTTATTGTAGTAGCATGATCTCACACTGAAAAGATTAGGGGATCCAACTTTAATCATTATTTTTGCTTTACAACATTTATTCATTGGTTCATTTTTACAGAATCACAACTTAAACAATTTATTGGCACTAATATAATATAGCATCAAAGATTTTTTTATGAATAATTGGTGACACTTTGTGTCTTATGCTGCAGGTCTAAAACTATTAAGGTTTTTAAAATTTCCCTTACATCCTGCTCACTTTGATTGTGAAAAGTTTCGCTTTGGTTCTTGTCCATCCTAGTGACCAGTGGGTAAAAACAATCATCTTTTTGGGTTTTTCCACCAAAGCTGTTAGAACGATGAACCGTGGTGATGTTGGAGACATGATACAACTGGTTTCATAAAATAACTGGTTTTCAACAAGTATCTTGGTTACTTTAACTGTACAACGTAAAAAATCTCTGACAGTTTTATTTTGTATTTTTGTGTTGGTGAAACTGCAAGGAAGCAGTTTAACTGCAAACATTGGATCATTTTATGCCGGCATTCAAACAAACAGAGCATTCACTACAGGATTTATTATGGAAACATCAGCTGTTAGCTCTGGTTTTTGCTTTAATGACTCACTGAAACTCTGTGAGGAGTTGGATTTAAAGAAACAGCAAGACTGAGGTCAGGTTATTCCACGACTAATCTAACATTTTCTCTTAATTGGACTTACTTGTGAGTTTCAAACTTGGCGGTCAATTGAGATGAAAGATGGAACATAGTTTAGGCAGTGAACTCGAGCTGTGCTGCTGTTTCATCTAACCAGTAGGCCTGTCATGATAACAAATTTTACTGGACAATTAATTGTCTAAAAAACTATTGTGATAAACGATAATATTGTTTGAAGACCTTTTTACACTGATTTAATGGAAATGACGTAATAATGCATGCGATTTCCTGCCAAAGATAGATACACTTTATTTTCAAAAGAACACTCAACACGGGAACTGATAAAATAAAAAAAACAACCAAAAACAAAAATAAAATGGATTCTCAGTCTCCTCTAATAAAAATGTACTTGAATAAAAACCCCAAAGTGGAAATAAATGCTACATTCAACCAAAAGAGTGCAGATTATGAAGTCTATAAACTATATTGCCCTTCAGTAATAATTAGATTTAAATAGAAAAGATGGGCACATCGAATACCTGATGCAATAGTTCACACTACATGTTAGTTCACACCTACATTTTCCCCTTACGACAAATTTAGAACGTAAGATTGTTTCGTAATCGATCAGCCTGTAGTGTGTGGTGTGTTACGGTAGATCGTTGTGGCCCTCCGATCTAAATCAGGGTTTTCCCCGACTGGGATCGTTAACGCAGCCTGTTGAATGTGACAGGTAGCCAATCAGAAAGCGCGGATTCTCCTCCTGCTTTCTGAGGGGAAATTACAGAGGGGAACCCCAAACAGCTGACACGGCGCAACCCGAAGTCCAGCGGACATTGGAGATGATATGTGGAAACAACATTAATGTTTATTCAACATTTCGTGCAAAGACTATAGAAATGACGAGGGGAGGAGTTGGAGCAAAATTGCTACCGGTAACATTTCAGCTGTTCTTTGTTAACATGACATAAATAGGTTCTAATAATTTTCATTCAGTCAGGACTGACACTAGAGCCACATGCGTTGCAGGTAGATTGTAGTAAAGCGTTGATTAATTCCTGGCCCTTTTGAGATGCAAAGCCTGCTGCATGTGAAGTGGAGATTCTCCTTGTTTCTGATTCTGTGAGGTCAGAGACCATCTCCTCACTTTCTACTGTCCAGAAGACAGAAATGTTCAGGGGTGCAGAGATGCTCTCATTGCTATGGTTGAAAACCACTGCCACTGAGTGATGATATCAGAGCCTAAATGTCAAACTTTACTATATCGACTAATCTAGAAGTATTCAAACATTTACCACTGGTGCCACAGTCAGAGCTCACAACAGTGGGAAACACAAAGAACGGCGTTAAGCAAGCATAGGTCCAGTTTAGAATTAGAATCAGTTTGTGGCGGCATCCCTAGGGAAATGTTATATCTAAGAGAAACAGAAATTCATAAATTATTAATGTAAAGTTCCTAGAGGCTTATCATCCTCAAAAAGTGAAGTATAAATTAAAATAGCTTCACTTTCATTTTACTTAATGGTTAATTAAAAGGTACCAGTAATAGGGCCACTGGTGATTTTGGTTGAAACAATTATTTCTATACAAGTTGTTTTTTTCCCCACCCAAATAAAAATGTTTTTCTTTCATAAATGTCCCATGTGTGAAAATGCTATAATACAATGTTTTTATTCTATTTCATTTTAAGGATTTTACACATCTTTACAAGGGAGGCATTAGATGTCAGTATATTCAACGAACATTTTTACAGTATGGATTTTTCTGCATACATTCACAAGAAGACTTCTATTCTGACAAATTTGCAATATAGCTGAAAGTCAGTTTCATACAGATCAAAAGAAGCTGTGAATTACCATTTAGATTTAACATATCTCAGTGTAATGAGCTGTCTGAACCTATGAAGAGCTGCAAGAACATCATCAACCCACTTCTTCCTCTGGAGGATTGTTGTGCAGCTTCAGCTTGAACAACTACAAAAAGGTTGAACCTATTTTAAATACAAACCAATTAAAAACGACTTTTAGCTGCAGGACAGGATCAGGCTGGTACTGATAAACAGCACCTTACGTTTCATTTAAATTTCATTACGCAACTTATTCCAGTCAAATACCAACTAATGCCTTTGAGAAATTGAGCGAGCTGAAGGCACTGGCTCGAATAAAGCCAACACCCACATGCTCATAATCAAAGGTGAATTGTTGCACAGCCTGTGGCAATTTGCATCCAGTGGAAATTCACTTGGCTTGGTCTGACATCAGATATAGGAGATGTGATGCTGTGAAGGGTAGGCAGTGTGTGCAGGGCCACATTTCCACCAAGAGCTGGAGAGTGGTAATTATCATCAGCTGCTCTTGTCTGATTGAGTCTACCCTGCAACTACAGCATGAGATTAGTCACTTTTTATACTTGCAGCAGTGTTCAGGGTTGGATGAAGAACTTTGCCTCATCTTTAAATGCCGTAACTTCACAAATTTCAGGGAAAACTTTTAAAGAAACTAGTTTGTGCCACACTGAAAAGGGGATAATCCTACAGAACAATCTGCTCCTCGGAGCTTCTGGAGCTAATTTATTGAATGTAGCATTTTAATTAGCTTGATCAATACTCTATTACAGAGGGTTTAGATGTGAACTGCAGAGAGAAGACAAAGCGCTCAACTGAGTGACAGACAAGCTCAGACACAACAGACGCAGCTCAGCCCCAAACAGAAAACTGGATTTTTATTTCTGCACATTAAATGTTAAATTATCTTTTAGTCAATCGCTGCATGAAAGCATCGCTCAGTCTCTTTTCACATAGATAAAGTAGTATAAAACATTGGTTACCTCTTCCGGCGGGTTTGGTGCTGGTCTGAGCGCGCCTCTCCGGTTTGGGTTTGCTCTCAGGAGCGGAGGATGTAGATGATGCTGAACACCGGAGCGCGCTCCTGCGTCCCGCCGGTCCCCGCACAACAAACGCGTCCGTCCCTTCCCACGGCCACTGTCATCACTGAGTCGGTTCGGAAGCGAGCAGACGACCAGCTGCCAGAACGGAGCGCTTGTTTATTCAAAGCAGATGACTCGGCTCGGCTGTGTACCGGAGGAGCGCCGCGGCCACGCCACTGCCTCAGCTTTGCGTGGCAGACAGGAGGGAAGCGGGGAGGAGCCGTTTCCCGTTGTGACGATCAGGGCAAGGTGCTCCCCTCACTGATGCGCCGTGCGCCTCATCAGAACCATTTCTGCTCAGCTTATCTTTCATATTTCCTTAAATAGCTTGTGCAGCTTGTTTGAAGGTTCTATTTTTGGTTTTATGAACATAGCAACCCACCAACGAGTCCAAACTGTTTACAATGCGCCATGTAATGTTGAAAATGAGTAATTCAAGAGGTAAATCTAAAATTCTATAGATTAATATTTATGGCTAGTGAAAAAGAATCAGTTTCTCAAACAACGTGAGCAAACAGAAGCATTAAGCTTCTATGCACCATAAATCTAGAACAGACTTCCGAAAATGGTAAAGCATCTGAAACACTGAGATCCTTTAAATCTAGACTAAAAACCCACCTGGTTGGAGTTGCTTTTGTACCATAATTAGTGAAATATTGACTGACATTTTGATGTGTAAATACGTGGAAAAATATAAAGCACTTTAAACTGCCGTGTTGCTGAAATGTGATACACAAATAAAATTTGATTGATAAGTCATTTTAAACTTTCATTCTTATGGCCTATGCATTAAGAAGACTGGAAACTTTATATTTGCCCTCTAGATCATTGTCTTTAGCACTTTTCCAAAGTTTGGGTTGGGCATTAAGAAATTCATAGAGTGTTCTGTAGATTTATTACAGAGCAAAACGTTTTAAGAGTTTATTTCTGTTGATTTTGATGATTGCCTTTGAACGCATGGAAATCTTAAAGTTGAGTTCTTCAGTTGTTTGGGGCTGGGAGGTCAGAGGGCAGCTGTGGCTACTATCCAGTAGCTTACCACCATCAGTGTGTGAAAGGGTGAATGCCTGTGAAGCACTTTGGGACCCTCTGGACTTGATAAAAATGCTACACCATTTACAGGTCAAAATTGATTCATATACATGAAGTTCTTTACTGTAACGTGTATTGACAAGGGATTTTATGAAAAACAAATATTTTCTAAAGTGGATTTAAAATTTTCCCAGATTCAAGATGATGCAAATATCTTTACCATGAAGCTTAGCTAGAAGAAATAAGAAATACTTACAATGCAATAGAGTATTTTTGTAACACTTATCTGTATTATCAGGCTTTTGCTTTCATTTTTATTCACATTACAGATCAAATACTTGCTCAGGGGATTCTGAGGAAAGGCTTTTAATTGAAAAAGATGAGGCAGCCTTGCTGAGCAGCTTGTATGTGACACAGGTTATATTTTTGAGAGCTGCTCCAAACGGCCGGGAGTGAACCAAAGCTGTGAGCCATATTTTACAACAGATCATTTCAATATGGAGCGCAGATAATTTCATTCAAAACGTTGAGCTTGGTTGTTCAAATGAATAGCGCCTCTAAATGACGACTCAAACATTTTCATGTTTTGCTGTCATAAAACGTGAATTCTTGAACTGGTTTCAGAACATCGAATCTCCTGAACTGAACTGGTACCAGAGTTATCACATGTATGTGTATATAACTAGAAATCTGAAACATTTCAGTTTTAATTCTTTGGTCATGAAAATAAAAAACAGAAATGCTCATCTCTTCCTTGCTGCCACGTATTGCCTTTAAATGTTTAAAGGCAATACAGATGTATAATCTGTATTATACATCTATTGTTTTTGGAGGGGACAAACGTAATCTCTCACCTTCCAAATCTCAGCATTACATGAATTATTAACAGCACAACTTCACTGATCTTACAAACAAGAAAAGGGTACAAAAGTTAAAACTTATTGTGGATTTTCACTCATTTCCTCTGGGTCAAAATAAATCGTTTTGGTTAAAAAATATGCATAAACGCCCACAAAAAATTCAATCCCACAGCAAGTTGCACCTCTAACTCATTCCTTTTGCAGCCGTCAACAAATATTTAATATTTGACCATTCTGCTCAGTTTGAACCGCTGTCCTGTTAAAACATCCAGCTGTGTTTAAGTTTCAACCATCAACTTGTTAAACTAAGGAGAATCCAAAGACTCAAAGGAAAGTCATTCATTATTCCATCCACTCTATGCAATGTGTCAGAACCTGTGACAGGTAAAACTTTCACAGCATGGCATTCCCCACCACCACCCCTGGCAGCAAGTACAGCGATTTTAGGCTTAAAAGTGACTTTTCCAGACATTCTTGTCTTCACTTTGACCAAGTAACTCAATCTTTGTTTTGTCAAATCACAAAACTATTCTCCAGCAGACATTTCTCTGCCCTATGCAGGCAACTGCAAATTTCAGTCGAGGTTGAAGGTGTTTATCTTGGAGCTGGGGCGTCTTATTGTTTGTCCCAGTTTATGAAGTTATGAAGTGGATTCATTGCAGATTAGCCATGAGCTGCTTTCCTAATTTAAAGTAAACTTAGGTTTTAAAAAGTTGTGGTTTCAATTCCACTAAATTCTTTCACTATACCTCCCAGGTCAAAGTCATTTTTAAGTATGACAGAAAAAATACTGGAAAGATTGGCAATTAATTAATTCTAATATGTGTGCCATTTTTTGTTTTGTGAATTTCTTAATGCTCTTTCATAAAGCCTTTCAACCATGGAAGGTAAAGTATAAAAAAATGCTAACATTTAAATAGAAGGATGTTAAAAGAGTGGCTGCAAACTTCTGACTGAACTGTTATAGTTTATCAGCGTAAAAAGTTTTTAAAATTAGCATAAAGGCAACATTTGATGAAATAAGATGTCGGCCTCGTAACCTAGTGAGGAAATGAACTCAGATGTTTAATAGTCAAACGGTGGGCCGTGAGAATACTTCATTATGTTGATGCTGATGATGTTGTTAAAGAGCTGCATGTAAGATATCATTCCAGCCACAGACATAGACTGTGACTCAAGACATTTTCACATACATCAAACCATGCTTCCTGTCGCTACAGACTGTTTCATTATAGATGCCATGGGAATCTAACAGAGGAAATGTGCTGTGACCAGGAAATGTGCTGAATGTGCTGGGAGGAAATGTGATAATATAGTATAGTTGCTTTTCTGCAGTATAATCATCATTATCATTATAGACAACATTAATGTGGATCCAATCCATACCAGGAAAAGGCTACAGTCTTTATTACCTGCAGTTTTCCTCTAATTTCTTCCTTTTGTTCTGTAATATTGGGAAACGACCAGAGAAATCCCACATTCAACACTAAAATACAATGTTTTCAGAGGGCTGGAAACCCTTCAAATGTTTCACATTTCTGTCTTGTTAAAAACACAAACATAGATGAAAATTATCGCCATTTTGGATGACAAACTAACAAACGTATTTATGGAGTGGAGAGAAAAAAGATGGATGATTTTGTAGATATAACTTTTAAAGGTGTGGTGTCCATTTGTACACATCTCTGAATCAGTGATTCAATCACCCACCTTTTGGGCTGTGCCTCCAACACGTCTAGAGATAAAAATAAATTTTTAAAAAAGGTCTGAAATATGTGAAAAATATCTCAAATTCAGACAGGTACATGTTGAATGTCTGTGACCATTAAATTTTAAGTTTGGCCACAGACTCTATATTAGGTCTGAACTTTAATTGGGTCATTTTACAACATCCATGCACCCAGATCTTCTTGTGTGTATTTGCTGATCCTTGCTGAGTCTCGGTGGGCTGGTGTCTGTCTCCAGTAGTCATTGGACACAAATCCATGGCAGATTTTAAAACATTAATATGCTCCAATCTGAACCATAACATTCTAACTTGGACTGTATATTTTGAGCCACTGTCTTGCTGGAAACTGAACTTCAGCCCCAATTTGCAGATTGTCGCTGGGTCTCATGCAGGGTTGAATTATCACTCATACATGTTGGTCTCTTCTGATCAGAGGTCTCTTTTTCACACGTCTGCTAGATCTCCTACACCCCATACCACACAAAACCGAACCAAACCAAACTAAACTATCCAAAACCAAACCAGACTATCCAAAACCAAACCAAACTAAACTATACAAAACCAAAGGTTTGGTTTTATTTCTTTTATTTCAGGCCACTAGATTTAATGCTACTAATAGTCCTGTATCGAAATGATGTTCCCATCTGAGCTGTGGTTTTCAGCAGCTCCTGAAGTTACCTTGGGTTTTCAGACTGCTGCTGAAATCAACACTCTCTTTGCCCGGGCTGTCAGTCTAGGTTGTTGGACATATTTTGTGAGTAGGTTTGCATTTTAGTTGTACTCTTTCAAAAGATGGATTGAACTGTACTCTGGGACATGTTCAAAGTTTGGGATATTGTCTAAACAGTTGGTAAAACGTAAAACCGCTTTTATCCTCTTCAGCACTTTCTCCCTGCTTGTCTACGGTGTTCTTTGGTCTTCATGATGCTGTTTGTTCTCTATGCTTGCTTAACAAACTTCTTCACAGAAGAAATGTATTTATGCTGAATTTAAATTATATACAAGAATGTACTGGTTCAGTGACATCTGAAAGCATTTGTTTGCTGTATTTTAGTTAGAGGGAATCAGAGTGAAAATAGCCTTAAAGGCATGTGTCATTATACTTCCATGGTTGTGATTGTAGTTAAAAAATAAGGTAATCTTTGTGCAGGAGAAGAGAGCGAAACTTAACCATTTGCATAAGCGTGTAACACTAAAAAGCAGCAATTATCAAGCTGGTAGGGTAAAATGTCTGAAAGAAGACAAAGAAAGGGTCAGATATGCCTGGGAGCAACATCCCCCATTCATAATGGAAGTGTACAATGTGTGTGTCTAACATCCCCATCGACTAGGCTACCTACAGGAGGCTGTCTCATAATTCTGGCTGCTGCTGCTGGATATACCTAAAATGAGAGCCAATGAGAGGGCAAGTGAAGGGCATGTTTATTTTTGCTCAGTGTGGTTTTGTGGAAGGACAGACAGAAAGGGATCATATTTGATGGCTTAAAAAGGAATGGTGTGTTATGACAAAATATGGCAGCTGGCTGTAGATATTTACTCTGGGACACTGAATAACTCAGCTCAGCCAGCAGCACTGAAGCTGACATGAAAATGTGACTAAATGAAGAAAGTTGTAGCTCTAATTGAGCACAAAAGAGGACTTTAAAATGATAGGGTAACAGTTAGAGGAGTGAAAATAGAAATTCTGTCCTTTTAGATACAAGAGAGCACAGTGTCTTGATTAAAAAAGGGAAATGTTTAAAATTGGAAAATTTTAAACCCTAAGGGCTTCTCTGCATACTTTGAGGAGTGCTGGGGTGTAAGAGATGGGAAAGCTTGCAGGCTGCACTGTGGCAGTGTGCAGATGCGTCTGATAATTTATCGGGTGTCTGAGCGGAGCAGAAGTGATAACCTAAAACCCAAAGCAAGCAAGACACTTTCATTCACAATGGTTGCAGCTAGAAAGGAATTTAAGGTAAATGATCTTTCAGGCTAATTTATTACTGTTCACCTTCCCTCAAACAATAACAGTTTAAATATGCAGCTTAAATTATCATTAATTTGAAGCACACTGTGTCACCTTTGTCTTAATTTTACTCATATTTCACCTTTATCCTAACCCAGTGACGATGGGTCGCATGCGATGCTCGCCATACAAATTGAGTCAGTGTATTCTTTGAGACTGTTTTATGTTGTTTTTAATGTAAATGGCGTTTGTCAGTCTTGTTCTGTGGCACATCCACAGAGTTGCATCAATGCTGTTCACACTTGTCCCATTGTGGCCTGGAAAAGACTCCCACTGATTAATTTTTTATTGAGCAGACAAAGCTGAGCGTTGTTTCATGGTTCCCCAGAGAGTTGCATCAGCGAGTACCGACACCATCCTATCAGGGGCCAAAAGCAAGCTCCATGTCTTCATAGCAAAAAGAAGTTTTTCTGTTTTTAAATTGCTCCTATCCGGGGGCTTTGCTTTACATTCACGCTGACTGAGATTTTGTTTTCAGAAAAGGTGACAGGGTTTTTTTTCTCCGTTCAGAACATTTTATTGTCTGTCTGGTGACAGTTTGATGTGATAAAAGGGAAACAAATTTTGATGAAATGTAAAAAGGACGTGAATTTTCCATCGTTAATTTGGAGTTCTGTTCATAAAAATCTGTGAATACTGAACCGTGAATAGGTGGAGATCCAATTTAATCTGAATACTCTGGCTTATTCCCAGTAGATACAAGCACACATGGTTAATTTATCATTTGGTGTGTAAGTCTGTACACTGCAGAGAAAAGATTGCTGTCAGTTTTTTTACACTGCTGTGGAGGAATTTTGGCCTTAAGATTTTTGCTTGGTAATCCAACTGTGTTGGTGATCTTTGGGTTTAATCTAAACTTTCATAAACCCACATAAAAACCTGCATTTGTTGACCATTCAGATGTGAACTTCCTAGTTTGTCTTGGATTATCTTCTAGCTACATTATCTAAACATACTTGACAGCTGGAAATTCTCCCTGAAACCTTTCTGTTCAAGAGCAGAATTAATATTTCTACCATTTACAGATCATTTGGATTCTTACGTAAAGCAACCAACAGACCATGAAACTACCACCATAATGTTTGACTGTAACCATGATGTTTAGGGTCAACAGTAAAAATCTTGGAGTCGCTTTTGTTGGCCAACTGGCTCCTCCTGGGAAGAATACAATGTGCACAAATTTTTGTCGATATCCCACTAATTTTGATAAAACATGATTCTATAATTGTGATGTTTCTGTTAAATAAGAAAGGCCATTAAAATCACACATGAATTAGCATGCTCATGTAATAAGTCATTAAAAAAACATGCTGCACTACTTCCTGTTGTCTTCTTCATCTTTTCCACCAGTCACAATATCCGGTTGTTGATCACATGACTTGTGATGCGAAAAAAGTGTTTCTGTTGTAGTTTTCTTTTTAAATACACAAGTATTGCTGTGTTTCCATCAAGTGAATTTATTTTCGTAATTCCAATACGCAAAATTATATTGTTATGGAAACGCAGCTGGTGCCTTCAAGAAATATTACATGGATTATCAACAAGTAATCCTCAAATTGGAAAGCTGTAATTTCATGTAATTTCATCAGTTTAGTGCAAAGACATTTTGACTTGTGACTGTGGATGTCAGAACGGACCATTAACGGATCATAACAGTCCCAGAAAGAGGCCAGATTCTTTAGACAGAAGCTAAAATGTTTAATGAACCAGATGAATTGACCAAAAACAATGTTTTCAAGCTGCTCCAGCCAGTTTACATCTGGACCTGGGAGGACACAAAAATCTCTAACTATGCTTAGTTCAAATCTTGATTTCTTTTCTTATTAGTAACAATGAAATTGTCCTGCCTAAATCCAAGATAAAAAGCAAAAACGAAATACTCACAAAACTAATGAAAAGTGGTGTTAAGTGGGAGACACTTACCTCAATGTCTCAGGAATTTTTAGCTACTATTTGCAGAAAACTTCCTCTCACTTCATTTTAAGGTAGAGTCATAGTCTGACCCCTGAAAAAGGTGATGTGGCTCTTTGATTCCCTGTTTTTTCTGCTGCAACAGTTTGCCTGGCAAGATACTCAGAGTGGTTTTGATTCTGTTCATTTCCTGTGGGTTTTCATTTCACACCTGTAATGCATTTTGTCATTATCCTCCAGTATGTATAGCTACACTCATCAGCCACTATATTAGGTACGCCTTGCTGGCACTGAGTTGGACTTCCTTTCATCTGCAGTTCAGCCTCAGCTTCTCATTTGACCAAGACATAAAAACATGAATCAGAAATGTTGGTCATTAGTGAAATAACAGCAACATATAAGGAAGGCAGAGGTAGATCTGTTCACTTTAATAGTTTATTCTGACCACCTTACTTTAGAAACAAAGACCTGAAGGCAGATGATACTACATATATACCGTAAATAACACAATGTGTGCTTTTATCTGCTGTTGTTTTGTAATATTTTCAGCAAAATTGTGATAATGAAGGACATGACCTTTGAGGAAAAGTCTTTATAAGACATAAAGTCGATACTGCGGCCCTTTTACTGTGATTGTTTGGGGCTAATTAGTGAGTATGAGAACAACGTTGTGAGCGAAAGCCACCACCTGGCGTGAGGTGACTTAATCACCATGGTGACAGAGGAAGGAGGTTGCAATATCCCACACTGACATTGCAATGAAATATGCTATCTGCCTGACCAACAGACTGGAGAGCTGTCACCACCCACTCAACTTTTCAGATTCAAAAGTCTGAATGAAAAGGCAGACAAACACGTCTCTATGACCAACCAAATGAATGAGCATCAGAAGGCTCAGGTTTAAACTCCGACAGATAAAAAGCAGACATGTTATTTATCAAGCATCTTCCAATCAGTTAGTCACAAATGTCCGCCCATTTTGTTTGCAGAAACAATATAGGAATACACCCAGCAGGCAAACATTATGACTGGTGACAGATGAAGTGTGCAACACTAAGTATCTCTTCATTACTGCACCTGTTGGTGGGTGTAATATATTTGGTGGCAACTGAACATTTTGAGCTCAAAATTGACGTCTTAGAAGTGGGATGGGAAACCAAGGACTTGAGTGAGTCTGCTAGAGCCAGAGTGTGTGGGCTTGATGACAGGGTCAGAGCAGAGTGGGGTGTTCCCAGGCAGCACTGATCAGTATCTATCAAGTGGTCCAAACAAAGAGCAGCGGTGAAACCATGACAGCTATCGCAGTCCGATTCAACAGATGAGCAAAGGAAATGTGTTTAATCATTTATTTCTGTGAGGTAACAGTTCTTGGCAGTAAGTCTTCTACTGTTAGAAATCTTGTTTGTTCACCCATAAATGTTTCCTCATTTAATGTAAACATTTTTGGGATAATCAGCAAAGTATTCAGGTATTACCCATGAAAAATGCATCAAATCCTCTCTGCCTTTTCTAGTATTGACTCTTTTTTGGTTCAGTTTATTTGATTGGATGATTGAATTGTGAAGAAACAAGACATCAGTTCTGTCCCGCACTGTAGTGGCCAAGATGACCCCAGAAGGGTTCAGTAGGGTTGAGTTCAGAACCGCAGACGGACCATCTCCAGCATCCTGAAAGCAGTCTCTTATAAACCTTGCTCTTTGGGTTTTGAGCCTTGACATCTTAGAGCTGTGGTCCCCACGGACCGGTACTGAGTCTGGAGGAGCTTTTATTTTGAAAATCCTAAACCGGATGCTGTCGGTTACGTCTTGCGCACCAACTTGTAGCAGAATGAGTAAGAGACAACGGCGTCGATGTCGATCCTTAAATGATAGAGTTTGTTCCCTAACAGTTGAAATATGGGCTTGTCGGTGGTTGAAGAACCTCATCTCGATATCGCTCTACACCAAAATCCTCTTAAGTAAAAACAAAGTTTGTTTTACCAACAAGGGAGATGCTAACCCATCCCACCAAAAGATGTTTGGTTTTTACGGAGAGCATTTGGCTAGCTTTCCATTAGCTCAGCCCACATATACTCAGCTGTGGTTTTCAACCAAGAAATGCATTTTCCTTACAATTTTGGAATAAATTCAAGTAAAAAATGGATTTGTTGCCAAGAAGAGTTAGACAAAAATAATGAACAAAACCACATTTCCTGACCTGTTGCATTCAGTTTATGACAATTTTAAGTTACTTGATATTTAGCAGATGCTTTTTACCCTCGAAAATGTCAGCATTAAAATTTCCTTTTCTCACCCATCATGTTTTTGGTTTTGTTAGGAAAAATATTTAAAGTTGTAAAGCTTCAACTTAAGTCTTGGTAAAAGTCTTATTTAGCACGAGATAATGCTAAGTTAGAATAATGTCTATCCGAGTTAGCTGATATATAAAAATATTGTATAATATTACAGTTATTCAAACAAAAACAATACCTCACATCAAAACTACTAGCATTATTTGAAAGATCAAACTATGCTACATGCTAACATATTTAAGTTCATCAGCAGATAGAATGCTGGGTTAAATTAAATTCAAAGGTTAATTCAGAAATGACTTGCCCCTGTTTGTTTTTTATTACTTCACATTAATGCTGAGAGTATAAGTAAGAAGTTAACATTTTAATGCTTCCAAGTATGTCAAATATATACCATGATGCTAATAACTTATGAAAAATAGAATAAAACATGCATTTGTGGGAGCAAAAGAAAATGTTTGTCTGATAGAAATCTTCTCCAAGCTGTCACTTCCCCTCTGTGTCCTGCACAGAGAAATATACTGAAGAACCAGCAGAGGTAATGTGTCGCAGGTGATGTGCAAAGTTATAATTGTGCATTTGTTCACACATCCACAGCTGCTGCCTGTGAATCCCTCAGTGATAATTTAGCATCCGCACTTTCAATTTTCAGAAAAATTCTGTTTCATATTTTATCATCAATTATGTGTCAGAGATGCTACGCTAACTGGCTTACAGAAGATTCAGAAAATAATTGTTTCTTGAGGAGCAGCTTTGGAACACATTTATTTGTTCACTGAAGTTGTATCATTAAATTGTCATAAGCAATCTGAAAAAAAGCATTTGATCACTGAACCTGTAGCCACCGTTAGACTAATGTACTGCCTTTATAGACGTGACAAAGCCGAGATATTTTCTTAATTTTCATTGAGACCTTCCATCTGCAGAAGTCTGTTTTATACAACCCTGAACAAAAGCTAATTTTAAGTTAAAGAGGAGTTGAAGGGAGTGGGATGTTTGCTAAATGTGAGCAAATCTGACAAAACTACAGCAAATGTCTCCTTCCTGATCGATTAGTATTCTGAAAAGTAGATCAATCGACACAGTAGGGCAAAAATATGTTAAAATAGTACTGCTTCATCATAAAGGTATTCTCATTTCCAAAAAAGATTTTTGTGAAAGGAAAACCAGATGAGTCATTCAGCAAGTGATTCTGCTTTTGCTCTGTTCAGTTTCCAGTTATGCAGCAAATACACCTAGTTTTTAAAGTTAACAAAATGAGATCTGCTTAGGCCTGTTCCACTGCTACTGTTTACAAAACTAACAGATCAATAACAAACAACAGAAAAGAATAAGTTAACCAAAAGAATAAGTTCACCTGAAACATGTGAGATGTATAAGATTTCCTAAAAAGAAAGGCGATGTAGTGCATTATGGATCTCTGAGTTCTACTTTAATACAATTTCAGGTTAGACATGTATAATACAAAGATCATACATTGCAGGCAAAGGTGATGTTATCTTTTGCAGATAGGTAAGAGTGTAGATCAAGAGAAACCAAACAGCTAAGAGGATGAAAGGTGTTATTACATGAATAAAAACCTGCTGATTTAATGCAATGCTTGGAATGGAAACGGAAGTATAGATGACTGTAGATACATGCGTGGGCGCTAGTGTGTTGGCGTGTATTGTTTACATAGTCTGCAACTGCTTTATGCAGAACTTCTGAATATTTAATGGTATGTAAAGTGGATTTTTATTTTTTTTATCTGCTGTGTGTGCATGTTTATTTGCTTTTAAGGCTCCGCAAAAAGCAGTATTGATGGGTCACAGAGGATTCAATAAATTTCTGATTATGCAAAGAATCTACCTTTGCAAATGGATTACAAGTACATTTATCACTCATCTTTCTGGGGATTTAATCCATTCTTTGGCCCATAATTTAAGAGCCTAATACACACAAAAGTGCAAAAGCAAACAAACAGAGCAGCAGTTTGGAGTATTTCTGATCGAGGTGAATCTCAATCAACTGGAATGTAATAACTTGAATTGAACTAACTTACCTTCAAAAGTGAAGCTCACAAATATATATATATATTTTTAGATGATTATCGCTTCCATGTAAAGGAACATAAAAAATTTAGCTTACAAGGTTACTATATGACTTTACAAAATATTGTTGGAAAATGATTTTCAAGCAAAAGTTTTATGGTTCTGTTCTGGTGTGCAAGCACATGGAGAAAGAAGCCTGCTACAAACAATCAGTATAATCTTGATATCTGTGCAATGAAAACAATGAAAAATGGATGGTGCAACATGAACTGACTGCTACAGATGGACATTTTTATTAAACACTGAGAGTAATGTGAGAATTATACCAGAAAATGTATATTACATTTTATCTTGACTAAAGTACCTAAAGTATAAACATTTTAAAAACTCCTTGTTAGATTAGACTCTCTAATTATGTTTCTCTAGAAGATGATCTACATGTTAAAAAGAAGAAAAACAAACGATGGAGACAACATGAAACATTTGTTGATCTTTTCCTCTTCCAATTTTATTTTTTTTGGATTGATTTCAAGATGACTGTATTGTGATTAAAGGGTGCTGATTGTGTCTTTAATTACACCAAGGAGGAAAAAATAAAAGAATTTTAAAAACAAATAAAGAAAGTTCTGACCTAAACCAGACAGAGAATCTCTATAATATTGTGAAGAAGATAGGAGACAAGTAGATGAGCCAAAAAAATTTTGGAAGTGAATTTATGTAAATCATAAGAGCTAAACCTGACATTAAAACATTCTGTATAACTTTGTGTTTTCATTTACATTCCTCTTCACTGAAATGAAAAATCATAATTAAACCGGCTCCTGTTAGGTTTGGAGTACCAGGGAAAATGTGGCCAAGTCCAGTTGGTTCAGTTGGAAATTGCCTCAGGTGTGCATTGCTTTCTCACTATCTGAAGTCAGATTGCTCACAAAGCAAAGCCAGAAGCTGTTCACACCAACTTTGATCACTTCTGATTTCCTGACTGTGGAGGAATCACCAAACAGGAGTTTTCAGGTTTGCCCTCGCCCCAAAAAATAAAGGAATGAACGAGGCAAGATTTTTATTTTTTATTTTTCGTTGACAGATCTTTGAAGTTATTTTTATCTGCAGGCAAAGCAAAATTGTTTAGCCTTTTTCTCAGCTGTATGATTTGGTTTTCGTGCTTTGTTTCTCTTCTCAGCCTTTTTTATGCCGTACAGCACATTTCAAACACACTGATGGCTGCCGAGCCTCAGGGAATCACGGCCAGTCCTCTGTATGTGCAAACTGAACTTGTTACATGGTGCAGTTTATTGTGCCGTAAATCAAATTATTGTAGGAAAAAACAACAAAATGAAAAGACATTCACTGCCAACTTTATTATGTACACTTTTTGTGTGCGACAGACTGCTTTTAGTAGTTCAGAAACTGCTGATCTGCTGGGATCCTCACACACAATCCTCTCTCTGGTTTACAGGGAGAAAATATCCAGTGAGCAGCACTTAAAAACCTTTACTGGAGTCCGAAGTTAAAGAAAACTGGACAAACTGGTTTGAGATGACAGAAAGCCAACAGAGGTGCAAATAACCAGTCACTAACACAAACATATGTAGGATAATGCACCATGTCACAAAGATCAAATCATATCAAATAGCTTTGGGCCCAGAGGTCATTTTGACTGACAGGGCCAAAAACACGCTGTCATAATTATTCTTACCCATCAATTTTTTAAATTTTAATGGTATTAATGGGATTCTCAATTGCATTTAATGTTCATTCAGTTTAGCGAACATTCAATAAGCTGGAAAGAGAATCTACATTGTGTTATCCCGCATTAAGCAGACATTAGGGCTGTTGTAAACAATTATTTTAGTAATCGAGTATTCTGTCGATTATTCTGATGATTAATCGAATAAAACAATCAATAAAAAAATATATCGGTAAATTCTACCACAACAGCAGTGTTACTATCAGATACCAACATCGGCCCAATTTTTCATATTTGTGCATCCCTAACAATAACTTTTCTGTAGTTTAGAAAATTAGCCTGTAACAATAATAGCTCACTTTCTAAGTTAACCTGGACAAAAATTATACAAAAATCAGAAATTATATTAAATTTCATAATGAAGAGGCAGGTTCACAGACACTTTTGAAAAAATGTCCAAACTCCAGTCTTCAGTTTATGTGTTTATCTTCAGTCAATTTAATAAATGAACTCTCACCTTGCCCAGCTTTTATGTCCATGTGAACGACTGATTTGGTTCCTTCATCACAAGCAGAAACAGCTATTTGTTGCAACCGGGACAGTGGTAAATTTATTTTCTGGTAAGTTCATAAAGCTACACTTACGTTTAGCATCAACTACAGCACAGCCGTATTCAGGTTTATCCACTCACCTGTATAAATACACCCACTGTGCACTTCACCGCCGTTCACTCTTCACCTCAGTTCACTCTTCACCGCCGTTCACTCTTCACCGCCGTTCACTCTTCAACGCCGTTCACTCTTCAACGCCACCAGGCAGCAGCTCTGGGAGGAGAAAGGCTGCCGTACTCCAAGCATTGCACCAGTTAATTTAAGGATGCTTATTGGTCCCCCTGAAAACAATAAAAACCCAAACATTATCATCAATCAATAAAAGACCCCCGTATTCTCCGGACTGAACTTGAAAACTGGGCGTTATGCTGCAAATACTTAGCATTTGTCAATAAATAATAGTTGGAAATGAGAGTGTTGTGCAACATAAATAATTGTTGACAGGAACACATAGCATTAAATAATAAAACATAATTTAACAAAGCTTCAAGGTAGGTAATTTTCCTTGAGGAATTTTAATAATCAAGGTACTCAAATCATTTAAGAAATGATTACAGCACTACTCCACTGATTGTGGCCCCAGTAGCTATATGTACACAATGAAGTAAAATGATTGCTCTTGGCAGGTACTTTATGAATCACTCTTGCTGCAGTCACACTACCTAACCTGAGGTGTCGCTGCAGAGAAAACCTAGTCGTAGCAAAGTACACATAATAAAGCGGCTGGTGAGTCTCTTAGAAATGCCTGTCAACACTTCAGCTTTCTTTGAAGGATGGTGAATGTACTGCACTTCTTCCACAGTAGAAACTATCCTCTTTGGTTTGCAGAGGAACAGTTTTGTCTTACAGGTTATTAGGTTCCAAAATAGATTAGAGCTGTAAAAAGCAGAGGCATATTTCCCCCAAAGTGCTGTTCTGTACTCTGTAAATGCATAGACAATTATCCTTAGAACCATGTAAAATTAGAGTGATTATTATGGGTAATAGAGTCAATACAGAAGAAGGGATTGTCTCCTCTCTAATCAGTAACTTATGGATGGTATCAAAGTAACAAGAGTTCTGTATCTTTAACAGTATCAGTGAAAGATGTGTCATTTGATAGACATTCAAGAATTTCCAAAGTCACTCAGTGCTCTGATAAGTATGTAATTTGGTTCTAGAAATAACCGTAAATCACTCTTACTGGTTTGAGTTGTTCTCATTTTGTTCTTTTTTCATATCGTTCTGTACTTCCAGCAGCTGTAGAGGCTTTCCTTTAACTGTCAGTGGTTTTGTGTTGACATTGTAGTAGACCGGTGGTCTATTCAGGTTGAACTCTGCTTGTTCACAGCTGGGAAAGGACAAAATGTGTCCGGAAGATAAATGCATTCTGTATTTGGTCTTGCCAATTTTATGTTTTGGACTTCTGTCTTTTATGTTTTGCTTTTGTGCCTATTTTCCTCATTTGGATTTGCTTTTAGTTTCTGAAATATAAAGTTCCAGTTTAAAAAAAACCAACAGATCTACCCCTGGTTATTTATTATGGTCACATACTGTTTTCATGTCAAATGTTTTGTTCTTGTTTGCTTCTAATGTCGTGTTTAGATTCGTCTTTTATTCATGAAGGTTTTATTTTTATTTAACTTCCTCTTCAGCCTTTCAGTTTCTTAACAACAACAACATTATGAAGTGGAACATAATGTGCTCAACCAAGTGAACATTAGCAAACAGGTCGATAGACAATACACTCTATGTGAAATCACCATTCTGCTTCTTACTAGAAAATCAAACACCTAAATTAAAAGATGAGTCGTCAAGATCGTTACTGCTGAGTTTCTGTTCGACTCCTTGATTTTATAGTCGGTTGTTGCTTCAGTCTCACTTCCTTAATCTACAGCCGAATTAAAGAGCTGAAACTGTTTAAAGAATCAACATGCCTGGTTTCATGTATTTTACCTAAATGTAGTAAAACATGCAGGATAACTGTTCCTCCTCTCTTCCTTCATCAAAATATAAAATTAAGGTGCACAACTACTTAGGTTTTTTTACAAAAATTTAACTAGTTGTGCAGCACTTGATGGCAACTATCCAATGCTTGCAACAACTTTCTCAACATTTTTGCATTGCTGTGGAGGAATTGTATCCCACTATTCTGCAAATTCAACCACAGTAGAGGGTTCAGGTTTAGAGGGTGTCCCTCATATTGATCAAGTGCGTAAAGACAGGGCAATAAAGGAAAGTTTATAATGTAAAAATAAACTTTTTTAAACTTTATATCCTCAGCATGGCTGCAGGGTTACTTTGATTTATGAATGTTTGAGGAATCCTTCATTCTCAACAGGTCTATGTAATATGGCAACCATTCAGGGGACCCTTTGTAGAAATAAACACCAGCTGTTCATATCGGCCCAGTTTTACTTACTGGACTCATAGTGATATCTTTAAAATGACTAACATCGGTCAGTAGCAATATTGATAATATATTGTGCAACGCCAGAAATTATTTGTCCGTCTGTGTCAGGGCTGGCCCAAGTATCTATTTTGGAAATCATAATAATGTCCCCCCAGTTGTGATGTGCTGAAGACAGCGTGCCGGAACGAATAGGAGCTTCTTAAAGAGACGGCGGCCCAGATTCAAGAAGTCAAATGCCATGTTTGATATATATATGCAGTATTTTTTATAAAAACTGAAGGTAACGGTCACTTTATTGTGCTTTGAAATGTCATTATATGCCAGGAAAATCCATAACACCCCCCTTTTTGGTTGTTGGTTTGTTATGCTTTATTTCCAAGCCTGAACAGATGGTAAAAGACATTTCTCCTCCCATCTCTCTTTGATAATATTCTCCTTTTGTTTTTGTGATTCAACATTAGGCATAGTTCTGTTTTATTACATAGACCTGATATAGCTATTTAAATAAAGCTGTAACCCAACAACATGACCCAGTGTATATTTCACATCTGTTATGCAGTGACTACAATGTGCAGGGCCTGATGTGGCCTTTGCTCAATCACTGTTATCAAGTCATCTGGCATTCATGGAAAATGTCACAGAGCATCCAAACAAACAGAACATAAAGTCTCTAGTAATAATAACTGAATTAGAACAGATCATTTCAGCAAATCTAACCAGACAATTAAAATCAGGACTTTCACCATCAGTGAAGACAAGAGTAGTAATTTGTGCAGTCAGATTGTCTTTCCTAAAAAACGATTACCTGTTATGCAGATTATATTTCCAAGCAAACTGGTTTCAAGTCATATTGCAAATGATTATATTGATTATTCCTACAGCAACTCATTTTTATAAGCAACCACCCTGTTTTTTTTATAACAAATGCTGCAGAACAAACTAAATCATCCATGCGATTTATTAGTAAAACAAGATCCAAAGAGCTTCATTAGTCATATTGTTACCTCCATTGAAATTGTTTCCCCTTGCAAATTGTCACACTAACATCCTCTTCAATCCTCTTGCAACTTTTAAAATATTAAAACATGCTTTGTTTAATTGTTGATTGACTCATTCTGATACCAGAGATGAAACTGGAGAGAGGATAATGTTGGAAAAAAATAAATAAATAACCATCCCTGTGCTTATCAACTGATTATTAAACAAAGCACTTAAAAGACACACAAGGTCTCAGAAAATAATTATTGCCACTTGAAGCCTCATACATTTAGAGTTAAAACAAATTGTGGATGATAAATTGATTTTCACATGCAAATCTTTATTTCAATGTGTCACTTTTGTTATAACACCTGCTGTTGTAAAAATGCTTTAAATGCAGACAAGAGAAAAGAAGTTCAAAGTGAAACATAAGACATCAAAGAGGATGTGGTGATAAAAAAAGAACAGAGATGTAAATCAAGCTTGGTGTTGTTTAATCACCAACACTGAAGGACAAAGACATACTATCAAAGAGAAATTATGCAGACGAAGAAAATCTCACAAAAAATATTATCTATGATAGATGGTGTTAATGTGACAGAGGTTTTGGCAGTTCTTTTGTCTGAAGGTGATCTCATTTCACATCACATCCCAGAGAAATGCAATATGTCTGCGTTAGCCCAACAATCTGCTGGAGACACATTGCTGGTGTCTCCATATTAAGGGCTGTATTTCCAGCCCTTAATATAATAAATGCTAATCATGATGTAGTAATTTGAAAATATAAATGTAAATTAAGACTGTGGATTTTTTTTAAATGAAGAAACCCAAAGAATGACATTTATGTAAGTATTTACACCCCTTTTAAAACTTTGAAGCTCAGCATTGAGCACTGTGATAAATTCTGCTAATTAGACTTGACTTGGAAAGGCACACACCTGTCTATATTAGGTCCCACAGTTGACAATGCAGGTCAAAGGTCAAGCACCAAGCATGAAATCAAATAAATTGTCTGTAGACCTCTGAGACAGGATTGTCTCGAGGCACAAATCTGGCGAAGGATACAGAAACAATTCTGCTGCTTTAAAATTCCCGGTGAGCTCAGCGGCCTCCATCACTGGTCAATGGAAGAAGCAAGAGACCCACAGGACTCTTTCTAGAGCTGGCCAGGTGTTTAACCCTTCCAGACAGAACGCTTCGGAAACGATGCTGCCAACTTTGCAGTATCGTAATTCCGCTATACTTTGCGCAATCTAAAAAAGCCGAACGGTTTCTGAAAGGGGAGACATTGCGTTTTTCCGTCAATATTGGATTGTTACGGTAATTTCACCCCCGTCGTAACAGGGAGTGAAATTAATCTGAGGCACACGCTTTTAATAGACGGTAAATTGCAAAAATAGCTTGCTAGATATTGAAAGTTCTACTTGTTATGGATAAATGGGCAAATATACTTACTGACATTTAAATAACTGTCAGTAAGTTCTTTGACAGTGTCAGTGAACACAGTATAAAGCAAAAATATCCAGGCAGAAATTTTAAACTTAGGTTTTAAGAGAGGGGGACTTTCCAGAAGGACAACAAGATCTGGAGCAACCAGATCTGGATGGTAGAGTGGCCAGATGAATGCTGCAATATACACAGACATTGTGGATGAAAATCAGTTCCAGAGAATCTTGACCTCAGACTGGGCCGATGACCCGAAGCACATGACAGAGATCTCAGAGGCTTCAGAACCAATCTGGGAATGACCTGCAGTGGCCAAGCAAGAGTCCACACTTGAATCTGATTGAGAAGATCTGAAAGTGGCTGACAAGTGTCTTCCATTTAAGTTGATGGAGCTGGAGAAGAGCTGCATAGATAATGAACCATTGAATAAGACTTGAGGCTGAAAAAGCTGCCAAAGTTGGATCAACAAAGTATTAATAAAACGCTGTGAATACTTACACAAATGTGATTTCTTTGTTTTCTATTTCTTTAATAAATTTACTAAAAAATCTCAAAAAACGTTTTTCCACAATTTCATAATGAGGTTTTTATGTGTAGAATTTTAAGAGAAGAGGTTAATTAAATTCAATTTGGGATGCGGATGAAATGTAACAAAATGTGAAAAAAAAAAAATCAAGCACTGTGAATACTTTCCATATGCACTTTAAACTGCACTTCCTGATCATACAAACTGAATTATTATAATGAGAAGCAGTGTCTGTGCAACATGAATATACATTAGCTGTATCCATATATAAATATTTTCAGCCTTACACATTGACTAAGATCTGTAAGAGATCTATAGGTCATCGATCCTGTTTTTGCATATGTTTAGTAAAATGCAAATGAACCATTTATTTGCAAATGAACCACTGAATAAGACTTGAGGCTGAAAAAGCTGCCAATTTATATTGACAGCATAATTTGCAAGATGCAAATAAATATGTGAAACTTCGATAAAAGTTATTTAATCTGTTTCTGTTTGACAGTACACTAGAGTTTAAAATGTGAGTCAACTGCATGAAAACGTGTCTATGAAATATAACCAAACACAACTCTGCTTGCCAAATCCACTAAAGTACTCTCGAATAAAAATTTTATGTGGTTACTGTGCTCACAAGCCTGAGCACAGTAACCACAACGATTTAAAGCAGCTCATGCAAACATCCACATGGTTAAATTCAAATTAGCAGGTGCCAATAAGCCCTCAGGCGATCTGTGGAGGTTCCTGAGTCCACCTGCACAGCGCTGCTAGGTGGTGAACTCTGTGTGACACCGACGTGTGAATGCGCCTCAGCATCCATGTCAGAATAATTTGTGTGCTGCCTGCTCATGCGGGTCTAGTTCTTCGAAGATGCACTCCGTTCTGCGATCGCAACTGGCCCACATTTATGCATCCAGGGCCACTCTGATGAAAGAAACGAGGTCATAAAGCTGGAGCTGCATGACAGATTTTTCAAATCATGCATCTAATAAATGACAGCCTGTTTATCAAACTGTTCAGACTCTGACTCAGGCTGATGGTCTCTATAGAGTCCAACTGACGAACAACGCCATCAATAATATACTTTGTTTTAATCCTGTCATGGAAAAGATAAAAAAGAAACACCAGTGTGAACTAAATATGGTGCTCACTGTGTCTTATAAGCCGCATTATTTTGTCTTTGTAACGCTCAGTGACATTTAAATGATTATTAACGGGGTTTTTATTAAGCTAATCGTTGTTTTTACGGTAATGCCAGGACTTTTCTATCATGTATGTTAAAACTTAAAATATCCCACAGACTCCATTTAGTGTAAGCTGCTTACCTTCATCCATACATCTACATCTAAATCAGAGCTTTGCTCAGTGGGTGGATACATCAACTTATCAGACCAATTAGAAACCATTCATCCCTTCAAAGAAATCACAGCCTTGACTAGAAAAACCTTAAAGGATGAAAATTACTGAAATTTTGAGCAATGAAGAAGGGAGATGAAACCCAATCAGATAATTTCTTTGTCCATTTGGAAAACTAGGCAATTAGACTCCATCCTTGACAAACAGATGAAATACTGTTCGCATTCAACATGACTTGGAGGTCATTAGTCTTTTCATTTGCTGAAAAACCGTATAACTCACAAACCCCTACATTAAATATATTTTTCTTAACGGACTCAACCTTCTTAAGGCCATTTAGTAGTTTCATTTCTGTGTAATATCCCTGATTACTACCCAGAAATCTAATTCAAAGTAAAAAAAAATAATAATACAACCTGAAAGACAGAAATGTTTAAATAAATTAGGGCTGCACCGATTTATTAGCCAACTTATCGGTGCTGATTTCCTTAATTTTTGGAGATCGGCCGATTTTTACATGTGAAGCCGATCTTATCCACCGATATAATCAACCTTGGCAAAGGTCTAAAAATCAACCACTGTGCTTTTCTTTTCGCCTGTGAGAGGTTTGACTGACAAACCAGCCAACCACATCATGTCTGCACATTTACAGTTAACAATAACTGTAGCCAATTTAGCAGATTTCTTGATATTTTGAGCAACATTTCAGACAAAAAAATGGGCATTGGCCAAAATTGGAATAGGTAAGTTAGGCTTTATAAAAAGATAGGTAATCAACGAACGGCCAGAAAACTGCAGTCGGTGCATCCCTAAAATAAATAGTTTTTGTGATAATTCCTCTCTCTTCATCTTATTGCTTACAGAAGATTTGAGATAGTTTCCTAGGAGCAGAATGCAATGAAACAGACATTTCAACAAACTATTTCAGCTTTCCTCCTCAATCCTTTGACAAAGTGATTCTAGACAGCAGCAAACCAAGAAGGACACCAATGCAAAATGAACTGAATGAAAAGCATTACCTCTCAAAGCTGTTATATACAGAGACGGCTGGTACAGGTGGGCTAGCAGGACAAAACCCTTCCTGACATTTACAACAAACTTGCTAAAATAAGCAACTGAAAAATAACTACCTAAAAATAAATACATTTTATAAATAATGTATCACATTTTGTTAAATTTTCAAGAAACCTGGTGTCAAACCGCCTGGGGAAAATCTCTGTGTCTTTCCAAGGGGCTGACTTCTGACAGCCCCATTCAGCATTACTGTCTGTCACTCAGTATGATGGACAGGCGTTTAGCCACGCCCCCTCGGTTTGGATTCATCCAATCAGGATGGACTTTCCTCGAACTCGAGAGTGTGTGGGCGTGGTTTGGCGTAAACTGAGAAGGCGTGATGGCAGCAATATTAGCATAAAGGAGGAGGATTATTTAGCGTTTTTGCATCCCAGAAAGGTCTTTGGAGTGAGTCTCTTTAAATAAGGTCGGTCTCATTTAAAAACATATTGTATCTTGTTTCATTTTATCAGTGTGATTGTGTCCAGTGTTGGGGATTTCATTTGCAACTGCAGAGGCTCAATGCAATTGGTCTTTGGTATGTTTCCACGGTTGTTTTTTTATGATTGTCTATAGACAACCATCAAATTTTATTTTATGTTTTGGCAATTTTTTTCAAATTGGATGAGTCTCTCATTGGAATTAGAAAAAGAAAAGTAAGAAAATAATTTATATATATATATATATATATATATATATATATATATATATATATATATATATATATATATATATATATATATATATTAGCCCACCCTTCAAATATCACCACCAGCCGCCTCTGGTTGTATACCAGGAATATGCTTTGAGAGACGATTGGGAGACTTTAGTAAGAAGCTGAGTGAAGAGTGGCGAGCCTTGAACCCGTCTAGATGTTTATTGGTTTTCAGTGTTTGGGGGATTTTATTCATCAGATCCAGCTCCAATCAGCACTAATGGTAGCAAATTAACCTGAAGCGAAGAGATTTTTCATAATAAGCTGCCGTTTAGGTTGCAAGTGGTTTAGATTTTAGGAGTAGCAAATGTTGACTGTAGTTTTGTTTCACCGTTTTGAAGGAGGATCTTTTTGCACAGCAGGGTCTCATTTCAGCTAACATTTCCAAATTGCAGAACATACAATGTTTTTTGATCACGGAAGAAGAGAGCAGTGGAAAGTACTGGTTTGATGCAGAGAAAAATGAACACATATTCATTGCTTGATCTTTCTCGTTTTGGATTATTTATTCATGACTGCATATTAACAATTGGGTTGGGTTAATTCACTTCAACAAGTAATTAATAGGGCTGTATATTTGTAAAAGTCCTTGAAAAATATTAGCAAATCTTTAAAGAACGTAATCTTAAAGAAACTCTGAACATAGACCTGAGTTAGAGTATTGTACAATTTTTTGTAGGTTTTCATTTCAGCAGTCTTTCGAGACTGAATTGCATCAGGTGTTTCTATCTTCTAGCAGAGATTAGGTTTCATTGTCTTTTTAAAGTAAAAGCTGCACTGCAAAACTCTATTTCTCACAACCTTGAAGGAGAAAGTAATACAGAAATGTTCAATGGTGTTCTATTAACACCACCATTGTGGTTTTGCTTTTTAATATGGAAAGTGGACTGAATTATGTGGAACTTTTCTAGTGTGTTTTGAACTTTCAAACCTCTCACAAATCCCTAAACACTCATGAACCAACACAGATCTATAGTCAACTTGAGGCTAAGTGTCTTGCCGAGTGGCACATCAACAAGTAACATAAAGGGGAAATTGTTTGTGGGACAACTACTCTTCCCACCAATCCACAGTTACCCACACTGATTTACATTGACTATTTTCACTGGCTTTTCAGAAATGAAATTAGCATGTCAAACCACAGCGCCTGCATTTGGTCTGTTGGTTGAAACTGCAGTGCAGGAATGCATGTCAGGGTTAACAGCACCTTGCCTGTCATTTCTGAGCTCTAGGCAGAGTTTTATGGTTACTCCCTTTGGATGAGAGGCCAGACAATTACCTCTGTGTCAGACAAGCCTATCTGTGGCATGAGCTGGTGTCAATGTGAAAAATGAAGTTTGCCAATGGGTAGAGGTAAGGAGAGCCATTTTTAAAAGAATGCATTTCAGTATTCTGGACTGTTTACTTCTATTTGGACACAAAAACGTGAGAATGTACAAATTGTCTGAGGACAAGGTAATGAAGCATAGTTGCAAAGTTTTGACAGTATCTGGTTTAAGCAAAGTCAGGGGAGTTGGCAGAAACAGTTTCCAAATACCTTTGAACTAAAATATCAGAATGTAAAGCAAGACGTACTTTCCGGTTAGAGTCAGAAAACATTCCTTTGTAAGGTAAGAAATAAAATCACACCTGTTTTCATCCCAATACCTTTTCAAGTTTTCAGTTTCACTAGTCAAACATCAGAAAAGAGTCCAGTCATCACATCACATATTCTTTTGATTGGTGGTATTTTGTTTCTCCCTGTTCTCTTCTATCACAGAGTCCTTTTATCGCCACAGAAACGCATCTCTTATTACGGTACTGCATAAAACTTCCTGTAGCTAATCTATTCATATTTTCCATTTCTTCCTGGCCTGGCTCTGAGAACACAGGAGAGAGGAATACAGAAGTGCTTTTTTCCTCCTTTTGAAGGTCTTCCATTAAAAATGAATGGCCCTCTGATTCGGTGAAGAGAAGAAATTTTCTGCCAGATGAAGACAGGCAAAGTGGAGCCGTAATGAGCCAAAGATAAATAGCTTATCCTCTTCCTTTCTTTCTATTTTAGACTTTTCTCAGAAAGAGCACATACACTGTGAAAAGCCTGTCTGATTAAAGGTTTTCGAACATAGATGCTTTAGTGATGTCTGGTGAACGCGTTACAAGGACGAGGCTGCAGCAGATTGATTTTTGTGTCTGTTTTAATGGTACAATTGTCCCACAGCCATCTTCTCTTAACATCTCTGGTATTAAACTCTTTAACAATTCTTCATTTTTACATTTTCAGTGACATATCAATAGATCAAGCAGTACTAGTTGTCACAACACTGCACTTTGATTAATTCTCCTTTTTTCTTGGTGTCAGGAAAAAAACACCTTTATGTGTCAGAGAAAAGGAAAGCAGCCAAAAAAAATCCTAATAATTGCACACTAGAATCTAATCCTTCTGGATGTATTACTGAGTTCAGGGTCTGCAGAGCTGTACCATCTTGAGGAGATCAACATTGGGTTTATGAATGAAGTGCTCTAAAATGTCCTGGTATACAGCAGCCATAACTTTGAACTTCATAAAACAGAGTGGACCAGAAATCCTTTTGTTCATTAGCCCAGCTAAGACGCATCTAACAATATTTGTGGTTCAGATCAACACAAAGAATGTCACAGTACCTGACCATGACCTGGATGTATCTGCACAAAGCTCTTGAATTGGCTTTGCTACAATCATCACAAGGCTACAGTTATTTTTGTTCTTTTCTTTCATCTTCCTTTACTTTTTACGTCCTTCCACTTAACTTTCCAAGAAATATGTTTGGATACAGCACAACTTCTTTAGGGATTACATTTTGAGGCTCTCCTTGTCAGGGTAAAAATCACTGCCTCTTGGACTATTGTGAGGTCTATAGTGTCTGAGTTGAAAAGATGGTCTCTCAAACTGATGGGTCACAATCTTTTTATTGAACAATCTTGCATATGATGATACCGGTATGCGTCACCGTTTGCAACAATCGATTTGCTAAAAAATAACAATGCCATCATAAAAACACAAAATGTATGTTCTCTTTAACCATTTGACTTACTAATTTAAAATCAAATCAAAATCAAATTTGATTTGTAAAGCACATTTCAGCAGCAAGGCATTTCAAAGTGCTTTACATCATATCAAACACAGAAACACAATGCAACATACAATCAACAATCAAAACATGACATTAAGTCAAGTTCCATCATTAAATTTGTAATTGATTACATTTCAAAAACAATCCTAAACAAGTGGGTTTTTAGTCGAGATTTAAGTGTTTCAGCTGTTTTACAGTTTTCTGGAAGTTTATTCCAGATTTTTGGTGCATAGATGCTGAATACTGCTTCTCCTCGTTTGGTTCTGGTTCTGGGGATGCGAGCGGACCAGAACCGGAAGACCTGAGAGGTCTGGAAGGTTGATACAACAACAGGTCTTTATGTATTGTGGTGCTAAACCGTTCAGTGATTTGTAAACTAACAACAGTATTTTAAAGTCTATTCTGTACCATGAAATAAAATAAAATACATCATATTCCCGTCTGTGGCTTCACATAGCAGATAACATTGAAACTTGTGAACCTTTGTATTGCTGACTAAGCATAATTAACTTAACAGAGAACATGAGCACCCTCTACAGGCCAAAACGGTAGCTGCTACATTTAATAGCAACTTGTATGCTCCGTTAAATATACATAAATATTCATTTACGCAACAAAACGCAAATACCAACCTTGTTCCTTCATCAACAAGGTGCTAAGGAATTGTTTGCACCTTAACTAAGTCATATTCCCTTTTTAAACGTCGAGAACGCCTTTTCTATGAACACTGGCGTTCCCAAGGTAGCTGTAGTTTGCGACAATAGATTTACGACACCTGGCGTATATCACCTTTCAAAATAAAAGCATTAGCTGTGTTATTGCTGCAGAATAATAAACACTTGTAAACCAATTTATGATACAGAAAATATTAGTATGGTCATTTAAAAGGTCAACTTTCATTTGTATTATTAGCTGTGACAGTCTGTGAGATACATTTTCAGTTTTTGTTTTTTTGGGGGTTTATGTTGTGAAAACAGCAAGGAGGTTGTGTGTTTAAATCCCAGCCTGGTGTATTTCTGCATGTTCTCTCTGGGTACTATACATATATTTAATATATGTTTTGCTTTTTGTTGATAGTCTAGTTTACTGAGTTCTACCTAAACACCTCTGACACTTAAAATTAGACTGAGACTTATGTTGGTGCAGGAGATTATGTTCACTAAAAACGTTTCCTAATAATGGGATATGCATATAGATTTAGCAAAGTTTGGTTTCTAGAGACATACATGTAAAATATCCAATGTAATTGGTGATCATTTCTAAACATAACATAATCATGCTAAAAAAATTTGTTTCTGTGGAAGATTAAAATAACTATCTGTATGTTCACAGCAGTTTCCACTCCCACCATATGGATCAGGCTCCATTAGATACACATGAATATAGGAGGTCCATATAGGCATATACACAGAGCCACATATACACCCATGTAGTGACAATGACGTCCTGTTGTATTTTGGAGGTTTAATGATGTTTCTCTTGTAGTGCATGGAGTGTTGTTGGTCAACCAAGGTCCCAGAGCATGCTGCTGCAGAATGCAAACAAGAGTGGCAGACTGGGAATATTAGAGTTTTGATGAATATTTGTACATAGATTTATACATGTGTGGAAGGCACCAGGGATTGGTTCTAAGAACCCAGGCCGAGGGATGCAAGCAAATTGCATCCTTAATTGCAGTCCTGTTTATCATTCTTCCTTTTAGAAGTGCAAAAATCTAAAAGAGGATGAGAGCCTCAGCAGTAACTCTCCCCACTTTTTGATGATGTACCAAGGAAAAAGCTGACTCTAAATCCCCAAAATCACCCTCAGAGGAAAGTATTTATATCAAAAAGGTGTTAATAAATACTCACCAACTCTTCCTTCCTAGATATGCTTTACTCCTGTTTGATCCTGACATGTTCATGGCATAAAGATAAGTTACAAATAGATGCTATCGCGGCCAAATATGCATCGTATTACACAGCTGCACAATTTATTTACTTGAAGCTCTTCTGTACAGCACATAATACATTAAATTATTGTTTGGTGTCCACAGAAGCTGCAGCAAATGGAGAGTGCAAGGGTGAAATCATCCTGGAGTTGCTCTGCATTTAAATGAACCCAATCCAAACCGCATTAGGCAGAAAGTGAAGATAATCATCATCAACCAGAACATATGAAAAAAGAAACGCCTTGAGATTAAAAATCTCTTTTACAAGAGTGTCCCAGCAAGTGGCAGCAGCACTAACAATATGAGGCCCTTATTCTACTAGAGCAGTGAGATAGTCCCATTTATTCCCCTCGAGAAATCTCTATTTTTCTTTTTAGCTTTAGTGAGACAGTGCTGAGTAGGCATGTTTTTGTTGAAGTTCAACTTCCTGTCATCTAAGTCAAACACAGTGGCAGAGGTTGTTACCAAGCAGCAGGGCAGAATGATCTAATGTTTTAAAAATATGACATTTCTAACTATGAATTCATTTTAAATATATCCTATATTATATTCTGTAACGGTTCAATAGTAGAATATTTAACATATTTCGATTAGGCTCAATTTATTTGCTTTGATTTTGAATATCAGCTTGAAAATATTGCGTTCAGTAACTAAACAAGACAGATGCAATCATTGAAAGTGTTAATTATAATTTGAACAAAAAATCTGTTCTAATTAGTCTGGATTCCATCACATGGACAATGCCTGATCAAGTTGCTATATCCCTGCATATTTTTTTTTCCTACAGGCAGGAGAAGACTTTGACGCAAATTAACTATAAATAACAAAACCCAGATCTATACAACTCAATGCAGCCTGCTTGCACAAAGGGGCTCTGGATCAATGAAAAGGAAAGCCAGCCTTTGAGCTTAATTGCTTCCCAAAGCTTTCCAGCTAAAATAGTTTGATCCTCTACACACATACTTTAGAAAAACACCAAAAAAAGATGTTACAAAGCACACAGTTTGAGCCTGAAGTTTATAGGATCACATTATGTTGCAGCAGTACAGTTTCTATACCTCCACCACCTTTCACCTCAACATAAAAAATTTAAATTACCTTACTGTTTTCAGCATGCTCAAAATTCATGATGTGCCAATGTGGCAGAATGTCTTGGTCCAAGGTACAGCATATGGTTACTAGTATACTGAAGGAAATTTGTAAGTTTTAAAGGGGCAGTATTGTGTAACATCGGCATATTTAGCTTTATATTTCGTTATAATCTTATTCCCTCATCAAAAACATACTTGGAGTGTTGCTTCATGAATGTCTGAGAAATCTTCTAACCTTCGGTGGCAACCATTCAAAACGCCTGGTTGGACCTAGCCCCGCCTTCGAGACGTAGCTCCTCCTCTAAACTGCAGTTTTCACGCTCTTTCAGACTAGCTAGAATCAATTAGCAAAAACCTGGTGGAACTACATATCTGCTCAGCTCTTTAAGCAAGCAAATTCTCAGTGCAGGACCGGTAAAAACATTGGTAAAGGGTTAATAGAGGAGGGATGTGATGATCACTTCCTGAAGAGTCTATCAAAATCTTTAAAATAAAAGCACTTCAGGCTCTATAGCCTTGAAGTAACCAGATTACAGTTACCAGAAAAACCAATACTGACTGATGTGGACGATTCCTCGTAACTTCGCTCACCTGGATATGTACACAAAGTGCTGTTCCAAGGTGGAATTAGTACAAAAAAGTTTTACTGAATGTTTACCAAAAAGAACTCCCTCTCTTCAACTTTCTCATATTGCAGATAAAAATGCTGATACCGGTGACCATAAGATGATCAAATACTTATTTACCTAAGAGAGCGGTAGAATAGTTGTGTTTACACTGACTGAAATTATATTTATTTTTAATATGTTGTCATCCAGGAAAATTAAAATGGTCAATGAGATTGTGGCAAAAGTAGACTTTGTGACTCAGTGTGACTAGTCACTATTACAGTAATCTGAAGCCCTCTCTCTCTCTCTCTGGCCTACGGTTTTCCATAAGCAGCATGGAGAAGATGGGCTTGGAGCTAACTGGAGCTGGATCAAAGGCACTGGCTGATTAATGTAATTACTTCTTTAAGCAGATTGTTGCTCATGAAAACGACAGATTAAGCTAATCTTAAAAAATTCTTGACTGTAATGTAAAGGAGTCCTTATTCACTATGTGCAATATGACGTTAATTTTTAAGAATTGCATCATAACATACCATCTGTCATTGGTTGTAGAACTCAAGTGATATCTTCCTATGTGTATTCTTATCACAAAATTCTTAACTTAAACTTGCCCTGACAGAGAATGTGAGATTAAGGAAAAATAAGAGTGTAGGTCTGTGTAATATCACATTATATCTCAGAATGTTTTGCAAACATTTGGTATTTTCCCTGGGAACTGCTTTGTGTACATGGCAGCATACCATCTGCACAAATTGGCACTAAGGTTCAGCCAAGACAACAGAGTTGACCTAAAGTCTCAACTCTTGTCTGGCTGTAATTTTAGTCTGCTTTCCATCCCCAGCTAATTGGACATTCGATGGTGTGGCTTAGCAGATATTGTACTGCAAACAATGAACAGATTTAAACTCTGTAATATCTTTGAACAGTTAATAAAATCATAAGCTGTGTCCACAAAAGTGACAGTGAGACAGTGAATTAAACAACATATAACTCAATTAATTACTGGAGCCATTGTTTTTTTCCAGCCAGATAATGGAATTAGTTTTTCCAGGCCAACAGCCCTGTCTGCAAGCCCAGCTAGCACAAGACCAAACCCCAATGTTCAGGGCTATCAGCCCCTTATCACCTATCTTTTCTGCGGAAGGTAAATAAATTAGCCATAGAAAATCCACTAATTTGTAGATATTTCCCCAAGAGTGGAGAAATATTTAATATCCTGTGGCAACCCTTCAGCCGTTCAAAACGTCTCGTTGGAACTAGCCCTGCCTTAAACGAAGATATTTAAGGAGGACTGTGGATTTCAGCATCTGCGTTAATTTTGAGTCAGTTTCCACTGAATTAATGTATAGAAAGGGGACCCGTTATGTAGAATTCACATTTTGCACATTTTTGTCCTTCTAGAAACAGCCCAAAAACTTAAAAAACTATTCAGCCATTTTTGGCAACAAGGTAGTGTTCTTTGGTGTCTGGAAAGTGAGACATTTCAAAAATCTTCTGAAGTAACATCACAGATCAGCAGGCACTGCCCTGTTACCTTGCAACCCAACCAGAATTACAATTAGCCAGCTGGTTTTACTGCTGCATGTGATGTACAATGGCTGATGGATTAATGTACCATGCTGAAACCACTTGATGCGTTTTTGTTGGTTGCGCAGGAAGTGCTACGTCTGCTTTTCAAAGACGTACAGTTGCATAATTGCGCATCTGTTTGCAGCCATTTTTGCGTTCGAGTGTAAACTTTGAATTGTGGGGGCGTGGCCAGCATCGACTTATTTTGATTTAAAGGGACAAGAGGCCCTAAACAGCTCATTCTGAAAGGAGCTCAAAATAGGCAGAACTGGGGCCACTAAAGATAGAGCAGCTTGGGGCGTGCTCCGGTGGCGTAGAGGTTAGCGCGCCCCACGTTTGGAGGCCCTGAGTCCTCAACACGGCCGTCGCAGGTTCGATTCCCAGACCCGACGACATTTGCCGCATGTCTTCCCCACTCTCCTTCCCCCTTTCCTCTCAGCCTACTATGAAAATAGGGACACTAGAGCCCACAAAAAGGACCCCCTGGTGGGGAAAAATAAAAAAATAAAAAAAATAGGCAGAACTTAGCAGCATGAAATCTCATCAGCTAAGAATGACTTTGATCACAAAAATGTCATGAACATGTTTTTAATAGCCCATAGATCAAGTCTAACCTGTTCAAGGAAGCAAAATAGGTCATTTTTAAGCTATATTTAGTGTTTGAAATATTAGAATAAGCTGTGATAAGTGATGTCTCTCCCTGGATCCTGGAGCCAGTGGATACATTTTAGTCTTTCAAATTCTGTTTTCAACAGACACACTTTCTTTAAAAACTTGAAGAAAAAGCTTTTTTGGATGGACTCTTACAAGCTTAACAGGAATTTCCTCAAGGTTATGTTGGAAGAAAAACTCTAAATTAGCTTAATTTTGGAAAAAGCTTGGCTCTCTTTTCTTCCTTCCCGGGTCCCTGAGCGGATGACTTCACGGCCAGAAGAAAACAACGAGGCGTGCTGACGTCACAGTGTTACAGAGTTTAATCCAATGGGAAAACACCATATGAATTAACAAGGAAACTGCAGATTACAGAGAAGTACATTCTTTACCTGAGTCAGAGAATTAAAAGAAGAGAACAAAGACAGAAAGAAGGACAAAGACGCGTCTTTGGAGAAGGCGGATGCAAAAAGCAGAATCAAGCAGCCATCTGACTTCGTATTCTTGAGCATTCACTTTTCTAATGAAGGCGTTTCTTTTTGTTAATATATGCAAATAGGGCGTTCCCTGTTTTGACCAACCAAAAGCTACCCTGGAAAGACTTAGACCTTCCCCTCAGTTTAGGCAGAAATCAAAAGTCGTTTACTACTTGTTAAAATTATAAGTTATTTTCATCAAACTTAGTTTTCTGCTTTTCTGATTTCAGCATCTCCAAAAACCTAAATCTTTGTCCTCTCACAGAACAAAATGAGGTAGAATTCCTTTTCTAATTCAAACAATTTTCCTTTGATTCCGAAATTGTCACTGATAATACATTTTCAAATACATTAATCATCTACTAGATTAATACTTCTAACTTGGGTAATATACTTTAATCAAAAACATGCGATTAGTATTTAAAGATGCATTAAAATTAGACGTTAGTACCAGGCTGTAACCAACTCCAGATGCAGCCCTCTTCTCTGAGAAACCCCCGACCTTCGACCTCTGAGCCGGGGAGATATGGTTTATGGCCCACCTAATTTAAAGCCTTTCAAGAGAATAGTGTTTTGGTTAAACTCCTCCAAGAGAATGTTTATCTCTTGCCTCCTGGCTGTCTCCTGGCTTACATCTGTTTAGTTTTTGTCCAGATAAGAATGTTCAATCTACCTAAATGCACATGGCTGTGAGATTAACTATATTAAACACTCAAAATAGTTATATTTCCTCAACAGTTAATAGAAACCAAAGAAGATAAATTTTAAGTGGTTTGAAGCTATTTGTTCTCACAGGTGGACAACGCACTCTTCGTTTAGAAAACAGTTTCACTGAAAACACCATTACTCCCACAACGTTGCTGAATTTAGAGCATCACTGAGAGTCGCAAAGGAAGCTTAACAAATGTCCGTGGACAGCCTAATGCCTGTCAAACTGACAGGCAAATATGTAATTATTCCACTTAAATAGCATGCTGCTGCTGAATTAATGTCACAATACACAGTCGCAGCAGAAAAATCCTCTCTGCTGCACGAAGATAAATATAGTGTGAGAAAGTTCTGGCGGGGCTGGTAGACTTTAGTTAATGCTGAGAGACAATATTCTCTCAATCAATCTATTGTTCAAAAGATTTGTTTTATAGTCATGTAATCTTTTGTACTTGTAAATAAACTGCTGTTGCCTAAACATAATTACAAAGTTTCAGTAAGTGCGTTTGCAGAATTTAATTAGTTTTCAATATGTAAATCTGCTTCAAGTGTTAATTTCTTCAATCTTCATTTTCAAAAATGTGAAACTGGCTGTGAGGTTTTTAATATAACAAGATGTGGCTGAATAAAATTCCTCTGGAAATATTTTCTCTGCCACTGAAAGCTATTTTGTTTGAGCAAAAGTATGTCATGACTAGAATTACCCAATGCAGAACTCAAAATCACAATAAAAAGTTCAAATGGCACAGTTTATTATGGTAGAAATACTCGTAAATGTGCATACACTACTACTGTGTTTAGGTGATAAAGACAAGCTTTTCTTCCTTCCTTCTTCCCAATAGTTGTACTCGTATAACTCACAAAGTAGACAAAGTCGATGCTTGAGAGCAATTCTGATTGTTCATTCATTCATTGGCTATACCTGTTTCTCCTTGAAGGGTCAATGGGGGTTTTAGCGCAGCAACCAATGGGTTTATTCTGAGTGTGTAAATCTGGATCATTGATCAAAAATAAAGTTTGGTCTTACTTATCTAAAATTTGGAAAAACTTCCCAGCTTTTTACAAGCATTGCAATATTCTGTTCTGCTTTACAAAATGGTTTGTCCTTGCAGAGACATTTCCAGCAAATGGAGGTCATTCCTTTACCGTTTTCAAATATAACTAAGTTTCCCAGCCTCTGGCATCTTGAGGGAACACAGCAGGTGGGCTAGGCATGGGTGCTGATTCGTGATGCTCGCTTGATGTACGGAAGCCCTAAAAGGCAGAATAGGAAAAGCTGCAGGCAAAATACAAGAGTGGAGACACACAGTATCTGGATATTCACTAGTCTCCAAACACTGAATAAGGCAATTATACAAACTGATGTGCCAGAATTACTTTACCTGAAACAAAATATGTAAAACAACTTCAAAGTTGCAGTATGTTACTTTTATATAAAGTATAATTTGAGACAGATAATCTGTGAAAAAACATTAAGCTCCTCCCAGTGCCAATCACGCTCAATTTGTTAACGGTGGAGAAACAACTAAAAGAAAAACGGTTTATCCGCCATCATTGGTGGCCATGTTTACTAGCCTGAGCATTCATTGCAGACTATTGTGGGGAGCTAGCTGTAGCATAACAGAGAGCATAAGAGAGGGAATGAGCAGCACATACACAAGCAGGATTGTCCCCACTAAGACGGGCTTAGCACTAAGACATCAACTTTACCATATTTAGCAGCTAACAGTTCCTCAGCTGTAGGAAACTTACAGTCAAGGGGAGGTAATTTTATTTGTATTGCACATTTCAGCAACAAGGGAAATCAGAGTGCTTTACAACATTAGAAAATAAAACAACAAACTGTTCTTCAGGAGATAGAAGGCCGACTTTGTAACTGTATTTATGCGTCTCTGTAGGTTCAAGTCGCTCCTTCCAGATCAGTTCTTGTTAGTTTTGATAGGTAGTTTCTAGCTGTAAATGCTGACTCTTGATTATTCCTTTTTAAGTCAAAAATAATTACTTCCGTTTTGTTTCTATTCAGCAAGAGAAAGTTATCAGTGCATTGATTTGGTCAATAAATCTGGTCAGTGCCTAATAGTATTTTAATGTGCATCATCTGCACAGTTATCTAATTAATCCTATTACTTGCTTTAATTTGAGTTAGCTGGAGCCTGTAATGGCTGGTTAATGAATACTTTAGAGCAATCTTTATTTTCTGACTCTTAATTTAACAGGGCAACTCCAGGTCATCTTTTACTTCAAAATATGAGTCTCTACAGAAGAATGTGAAGTTGAAGGCAACTGATTGCCTTCAACTACATTCTGTTCTGCTTTACAGAATGTAGTTTTAAATAAATAGAAGTTTATTTACAAATATTTTTTTTTTTATTTATTTGTAAATTAAAAACGTACACTGATCAGACATAACATTAAGACAGGTAATATTAATAACCCACCCAACCTGAACACATTTCTGAAAATTCCTGTCATTTCTTCTCCTGGCAATCAAATAAATTGATCAGCAGCAACTCCATGAAGACGAGCAGAAAGCAGAAATTAGTGATAAATATTTGACTTCCTGACTGAACACTGTTTTAGGATATTATGACTTGGAGAGTCCAAACACTCCATGTGCAAGAATGTGCTTTCCTTCACCCCTCTGCTTCATCTCCTCAATATCAATTCTTTCTTTTTCGCTCCACATTTTCATCACCTCAAATCAAACACATAAACAGACCCCTGAATCTTTCCCCCTGAAAGACTTGGTGTATTTTCTTTATGTAATATTGCAGAGTTTGAGTAAGTCAGTGAGACGAGCGAGCTTTGATTAATTCGGAAGCCACTGAAATTTGTCATTCGTTTGCACCGACACTTGAGCAATATTAACTGGATGCATGAGTCCCCACAGGAATCAAACTGCAGCAGCTCAAATGATGTAAATTGATTTTTACACGGTTGAAAATAAATCTTAGCATGTTTTCACCCTTCAGGTTACAGGCACGATTCATCTGTGTCACTTATTAAACCTCTTCATAAATTATATTATTATCTCAATGTCTCAAGTTGCTAGTATGATCTGTTAAAGATCTCTTCAGGATAGAGCGACTGAATCAGGTACAGCCTGATCTAGGCTTGTCACAATGACAAATATTACTAGATGATAAATTTTTCCAGAAGTTATTTAAATGACCGATAAAATTGTTGCTTTAAAACCTACGTTCATGTGATATAATTGTTATGGCATAATAATGAAAGTATATTTTATTCTCCAAGATCAATAAACTTTAAATTCTAATGAATATTTATCACTCCAACTGGAAGACAATTTAAATATCCAAAATAAATAAATAAAGCAACAGACACAACAAAAGAAATTATTCATGAAGTCTCTGTCAACAAAGTTTGAAACCAATATTCAGTCTTGCTTATTTCCATTCTTATTTCCAATCCAGACACATGAAAATAAGACAAATACACACCACCAGCTGATATCTGTGATTAACAGATGAAATGCATCATTTATATATTATGAAAATAAAGTATCTAAAACTTTAAAAATGAACAACATACCTGCACAAAGTAGAAATAAACACTTCAGCAGCACAAAAAAACACCCAGCCGGCATCAGTTGACCTGCCTGTGACAAAGGAACCACATAAAAAAACTGCAACACACAGGTTTGTTCACACGTTACAGCCGTAAGGCCAAATACTGGACAAAATCATTCCATTCTCCACCAAATTACATGTAAAAAATTAAACAAACATCCTACAAACATGTTAGCTAAAAGACTGTACAATATTTTCTTCTCTACAGCAACTTTTAGATCGTAAATCAACTTTAGCTCCGTGAGAAACTCACTGTCCTCCATAACGGCTGAACGGTGGGTCTGGTGAAGCAGGAAGTGACGTCACACGTTACGACTGCAAAAATAAAACTAAATTTTCTCAAAATTATTACATAGATCTTGTTTTAAAAAATGATTTCGGGATTAAAACTAAAGACAATTAAATTAAATAAACAAATAAAAAGTAAACATAAAATTAATAAATGAGGGATTATTGTTGGAATGCATTGTTTTCCTTTTTCCTTTGCTACACTTGTATAGGATTTAAGAGGAACAGAACCACTTTTCTAATTACATACACTACATAAGACAGCTGCCAGATTTCAGAGAAATGACAAATAAAAAAAAAAATTATCATTCTTTTCTTCAAACCGCATTTGAAATGTTAAAGTTTATGACAGGACAATTAGAAAAGGACTTTACATGAATGACCTTTGTGGAAGTATCCATAAAAAGAATAAAATGGAGTAACTTAGATTTGCACCTGAATGATGGTTAGGACTTTAGAAAAATCTCCAACAATAAGGCATGCTTGTAAAGAAATAATGTTTTCTTCTTTTTCTTGTGTTGTCTCCACAGGAACCGTATACTTTGCAGTCAATAAGCCAACCTTTAACTTCTGTTTATGACGACATACTCCAGAGGCAAATGTGAATCCATCTGTCCAGCAGCTGGAGCTCGGCCTGAATTGGGTCATCAACAGGACAATGATCCAGGACACAGCAGCAAATATAAAACTGGATGCATCAAAAGGGAAGAATAAGTGTGTTGTAATGGCCCAGTCAAAGTTCAGATGCTTACAATAACTAATCTTCTTGGATGAGAGCAAAAAAAAAAACCTCTGCAAACCTTTATGAGCTGATGCAATGTGATAAAGTCAAAATTCCTCCATAACAATAAAAAAGACTAACACAGTCCAAAAAAAAAATCTTTATTTTGATCTATTGAGTTATAGAATGTAATTTGTTTTTTACCCATCTCTTATATTAGATCTTTGTTTAATAAATGTGAAATTGTTGATGTAAAAGTGGATTTTTAGGATGATGGATTGCATTTGTTATGTTTCAGTAAATGCAATTTCCTTTTGCAGTGAAACTTGTTAAAACCATGTCACATAAACAGATTGTCTCTGCACTACTGCAACTCTTTTTATCCTTTTCACATCTGCAGACTCCAGAATAAAGACTTTATTATTACAAAACAGAACTCACTAGAATAACTCAAAGGGACCAGGGGTTGTAATAGCGTCTGAATATTTAGCAAGTCTGTAAAAAAAATAAAATAAAAAAAAAACAAAAAAACATTACATGCAAAAATTGTTACTCCTAAGTATGGAGGGATTTCTGCCTACAGTTTAATTTAATGGGCATGTTATAAACCCGCCCTCACTGCCCTTTGCCCTTTGACCCTGTTCAGATACAACAAAAAGATGCCCAAAACAATTACCAGCCACCCAGAAATTTAACCTGTTAAAAAGTCACAGTTGAACGAAAAAATTAATATATTGTCTCTGGTGTCCTAGAAGTACATTTAATGACATTCAAAAATAAATATTTTATGTTGACACATAACTGAATAACAGAAGCTTATGCAGAGGGGAGATGTTTGGATAAGCTTTTATTTTGGTGCAGAGATGTGTTGTGTAGTCTCCACTGACAAATAATATTTAATGATCTTGGTACTTAAAACCGTAACACTAGTGAGAGCTTCATTTACACATCACCAACACGCTTCAGTGTTAGTCAGCTAAATCAGAATCTGTTGAGAATTCTCACTTAGTTTTAAAGATAGAGTTAATTACAGAAAATACAGCTACTTTTAATCATACTTCATTAAATTTGTTTATCCCTCCTATTCTCAGTTTAAGGACTAATTGTGTATTATTTTTGACAGTTTTTTTCTTTCAGTAGAAGGTTTCCCTGAATCTGGGTTTCTTGGCAGTGTCTGTGTCATTGATAAAAAAAAAAAATTACATGGTATTATTGCTGCCATTAACTTTGTTTTCTCACAGTTTCCTCTTTCCTTTGAAGGTAGGCCATGCCTACATTTTATCTACATTTTTGTATTTTGCTTCCACATCACCTTTATGTTTTTTTATTTACTTATTTTTTTCCTTAAATTTAAGAAAATGAGAATGTATTTCTTAATTAGTTTTATCCTCCATTTAACACAAATATAATTTCCCCTGGCTTTCTTTAAATCTAAAAATTGTGATAATGGCCCAAAACTTCAGGACATATGTCCACAAATGAAAGATCTTCTTTCCCTGTCTGAATTACCAGACTGAAATCCGGCCACGTTGCTTTTCATGTAATGGCTTCTTCCTTGCTGAGTTGCCTTCGAGCGCGTGTCAATAATTTCACTGTAGATAATAAAACCTTCTTTCCAGCATCTTCAGAAGGTGTTTTGATTTCACCCAGGGAAGCATTCACTGAAAGTAAACCTCAGCAGACCACCGGCTGTGATTGCTGTAAACTTATTTTGTTCCATGATCTTTTTCCAAGAAACAGCTGTGCCGAATTTCCTACGGTGCCTTTGTGTCCTCACATGAGCATTTCACACTACCAGTGGAGATAATAATAACTTTATAACTTTATGCTTTGATTGAAAGGTAGCAGCAGCAGTTAAAAGTAATTTATTTACTCTTTTCAGTTTGTTGTTCAAAGGACTCGGGCTGGCCTCTCATTAGCGAGGCTTTCACAGCACTTCCAGTGATGAGTCTAGTAAAATTGTTCACTTCAACTAAATGCGCTGTCTGCACTGCCTCCTCCCTGCTGATTGCTGTGTGGCTCTGTCCTGTTATAGACACCCAGAAGAAGTTGCAGCTGCAGCTCTTTACCCAAAGTGTGGAAGGATGTGAAGTCTTTTTTTCCCCTGCTTGGCTGATTTAAGCAATATGATAAAAATCTGAGCTGAATATAAAGATTTAAGGGGTTGTAATGCTTCAGAGAAGCTGTGAAAGTGCTTACATGCACTTTCTATCAGTAATACAATCTGTTAGATTGTGAAATAAAGAAGACGTGGTAATGGCTGGTGTACTGCAAGGGATGAAAGCTTGTAAGATGTTTAACTAATACCATGCTTAAAATCCAGAAACCAATCAGTTTCAGTGAACAGAGTGATCAAATATTCAACAATAGAAACCTTTTCATGGTAAAACAACCAAAAAACAAAAAGCAATAAAAGCAACTAAATTATTAAAATAATGGTATTCATGCTGCTGATGAGTGGATGTAAACATTTGACCAAAACTGTAAGTCTTCAACCTATTTTCACACTATATAATTAAGTTTTAATTTCTATTTATATATAATTGCAGTGTCCTTGTAAATGAATGAAGCAAACAAAGAATACAAGCAATTTAAACGGGATAGATAAGCTCTCACATATCACAAATCTCAGGGCAGACTTACAGGATGCAGCCATTACCTGCAAGTATTGACTATGTATTCCTGTCTTCACATATGATCAATACCTGTGCATAATGTCTGCTCTCCTATATGCAATGAGCCCGAAACATAAACAGATACTAATTTCATGTGGCTGTGAGAGAATAACAAGGTTTTTACCTCAAAAGTGTGATTTGATTGATATCAGGCCTTTCTAAAGGGTGAAAGTCTGCCAGTGGAACATGCTCTGCTGAAGGGATGGATCTGGATTCAAGTGATGAGCAACAATCTGGGTAACATATTTAAGGGAGATGATGTTAGGGGACAATTACAGGTGGGAACAGTGAGCTCTTGCTACTTCTCTGTGGTGCAACTTGATGGACTAGAAATAGAGGGAACACGGCAGCGGGAGAAAACCAAAAATAAACACAAATCCTTCATTTCCAGCTTCTATTTTCTGCCAAAACAGCAGGAGAGCTACCTGGTTAATCCCACGAATGTGGAAAACTCCACTGCATGTGGGCAGCAGGCTGCCAGCTCACATCCTGCTTGTGGACAGATTTACGGAGAGTCATCTGATTTGCAGCCAACACTAATTATACATATGGCAGAAGATGTACCCCATACACCTTGTAATGAACTCTCACTAACCCACTGACTTCCCTGCTAAGACTCCAAGAGTTGCATGTTTGTGTTAGTAGGAATTTGGCGTCCATGTGGCATCCCTGTCGAGGTGAGGAGGAGATGCCATTCTGATCAGCTAATCCACCGCCTCCCCCTCCTTTCACAAGTCCTGCTTATCTCTGTGACTGCGGCAGACACCGGTGCAGAGCCAGATGGTGTAGGTTACACTTGTTTTGCTGCTGCTTGGCTGTTAATTCGCCACAGGGGCAGCAGGGAGCCCGGAGTTGCTGAAAGCTTTTGTTTTCCGAACGCAGAGAAAAGCGAGAGCGAAACGTCCCTGTTAGATTGTTACCTGAGAAATCTCTTGTCCTGCTCTGTGTCTTCGCTCTGGGCCCCTACCCCCCCACCCCCACCCCCACCCCGTCCACACAAAGCAGCAGGCTGATATCTTAATATCAGCGGTATTAGCCCAGGAAAGGGGCCATGGATCATTTTAATGCCAGTCCATGTACAGGAAGCCTGGAGAAACGGATCGATGATACATGTCCCCAGGCCATTCATGACACCTACAAGGCAAACACACACACACACACACCATCCACCCTGCCATGCCTTCTTACTGTAATACACACACATACCCCCACCCGCTCAATATACCGAGCAAATGCAATATCTCTCTTGAAGGCGGAGGAATATGATTAAAGTTCTTGCTCTCCCGTTATCATCCCATGAGCTGTTAACAGCAAGCTAAACGAGGCAAAGTGAATTACCTTCAGCTGTCACCCAGTAGCCTGCAGCCGCACAGTCAAGGGCCTGTAATGTGCAAAGGGTTATAATGACAGTTATAATGACGGATACAAGTCGAGAAAAGCACATATACAGCTTTGAAAGAAGGAAAGGGATCAATTGTTCTTGTGTGGGAAAATCTGCCGGTGACTGCTTTTACCGGGGGATTCGAGGAAGTATTTAAACATGTGTTAACATGTTACACTGTGTTATACATACTTAACAGGGTCTTTGTTTTATTTCAGCTCTGACTATCTGTAGAAATCAGGAAAGAAAAATTACAAAAACAGCAAAGCATAAGTTTCAATTTGACTAGTTTGAGAGGTGTGTGTTCAAGACACAAAATTTTACGGCTGAGCAAAATCTGACAGTTACGGGATGCAACAAAAGAAATATGAGTCTGAGTGAAGTTTGTGGTTTATTGTAAAGGAATTTATTGTCGTACTAGAGCACACATAAAACACACTATCAATGATGAGTGACAAGATAGAATAACACTGTAATGGAGAAACGTCCTCATAATTTGGCACTAAACAAAGCAGTCCAAATTCCAAAAATGCTAAATTGTTTGTTGATGACAATGAAACTGAATTAATCCAAAAAGAAAACCAGGGAGGGGAGAATACTAAAGGTATTCTTTTGCCACTCGTAGCAAGCGCGCTGGCTATGAGTGGCGTTATTCTGTCCTCCACTGCACATGCAGAACACTTTCAAGTTGTTTGCTTTTCACACAGCAGATTACATACAAATTGCATTTATTTGGAAATGTATGAGGGAATTTTTCAGCCGTAATTTGAGAGCACACATTTTCAGTTTGAATGCAGGACTTCATATCTTTCTTCTCAAAATTCTTCTGGTGTCTTTCGAATATTCTCTGTGCTTTCTCAAACCTTTCTCCTCACACTCTAAACTTGTCTCTACTCAGATCAAAGCTCTTCTTGCAAACCTCTCTCCTCACTTGTGAATCATTTTCTGCTAGCTTGGAACAAGAAAGCTGTCGCCTGGCAACCTCTCAGCCAATAGAATGAAAGCGTTAGACAGGATGCGTTTGTTTCCTTACTTTGGGTGTGGCTGAGTGGCTACTATTGATTGTAGCAACCTGCACCGCCCATTGGATGTACCCATAAACCAAGACCTAAAGTTTCTAAAGAACAAAAGGCATAAAATTCCTGCTTTCAGACTGAAAATGTGTGCTCTCAAATTATGGCAGAGAAATTCTCTCATAGAAATGTGAACCACCACGGCAATGAAAAAGTGCATCTGTGGTGTAACGTAGACATCCTTGTTTTTCTGTGCTGTCTTTGATGCTGGCATTGTGATGGGGAAGGAGCAGAGAAACATATTTAGTGAGTGTTAAGCAGCATTTCTAGATTTATAGCCATCCATTCAATCTGAAACATCAGGAGAGACAGAGCGGCACTCAAGACAAAGTGTAAGAGACCTTACTGCTCGCCTGGAACAATAACAACTCATTTCTGTTATTGATTTGATGCACAAAGCATTTTTAGTCTAAAGATTTTTTTAAGAGTTCATTATCTCTATATCCACATTGTGTTTAACTAAGTTTGATCCTGGAAAACAAACCCTGGCTTACTTATAACAACTGAAAACATGATTTAACAGTTACCAATGTATCTTGGACCTCTTGATGTTTCCTGTTAGTCTGAAGGAGTTAGAGGCGTCCACATGACTTTTGTGTCTGTTCTTGATTTCACTTTTCAGACTCCAGTTATTGAGCCTATAGATCTCCATGTGAAATTAATGCTTTAAATCTCAACCTTATAGAAATATTCTTTCCTTGTACACAAAAATGTTATTGTTTCTGCCTTTAATGTTGGATCAGTTTTGTGGGGAGTTAATTTTCAACTTTGGGTGGAATTCAAACATAAAAATAAACACACATATATTGAGAAACACTCATCCATATTTACTGTTACCATAACTGTCAAAGAGGGTTGGTAAAAAAAAATCTCTCTCATTAGAAAATGTTTGCTCTGTCCCCTTGAAAGCCCAAAGATTTGAGGATGTCATTACTGCATCAAGCAAAATATTATCAGCTCTTGCTGCTCGACTAATCTGTGTTTGCAAAAAGGATTAGAGGAGACAGAGAGAAGAATAAAGAAAATGAGATGAAAGGAAAGAAAGACAAGTAAAATATGAGTGGGAGATTTGATACTGCTGTGTCTGGTCCATGTTGGCCTTCTTGTTTGATTGCAGCCTAACATCGGCTGCATTGAATTTGATGGACTAAATAACACTTTACTGTGTGATCAGCGCTGAATGGATGTAATGAAATGGAGCAGGAAGAAGTGTCTTGTCAGTTCTCAAGAACGATTACTATTAAAAGCAAAGTGTAACAGCATGTGGGCAGAGACTCATGCAACTGCTGCCGTTTCCCATGTGAATGCATCGCCAGTGTGTTGATAAATTAAGTCAAATAAATTAGGACAGGGGCTCATTTTGTGCCAGACTGACTTTTAAAGATGCCTTGGGATTCTCAAAGTTATAACATCAATTTCCTCTTTTACATCCATTTAACAGGCAGCAATCAAAGGGATTGACATAATGAGTGCTCATGAAAAAAAGGCTTTCTGACCTGGGAGTCTGGGCTACTTCACAAAGTAGAGATACCAAAACTATTCAACACACAAGTTCACTGTAAAACATTTGAGCCACATTCAGTTGTAGTTACTATCTTCTACACTTTAAGTCAAATAAGTTCAGCGAGTTTTAGACTTTGAACCTAAATGTGAGTTTGTGGCAGATAAACTTACAGTAGTAAGTTGTGTTGACTGTTTATTTATGTCAAACCTCCAAGAGTTTTTAATTTGGCACTTAAAAAAATCTGAAAGAAGAAAAAGGCAGGAGTGGGAATTATTTCCCAGAATGCTTAGCGACATGTTTTTGTATCCTGAGATGGACGTGCGTTGCATTGATCTGACTCTTGTGTTAATAAGGTGAATGTACATTTTAATGTTTCTGAGCAGAATTCACTCTGATGTTTAATAAAATTCATTATCAGATCAGACATTTTGTTCATGCAGTTTGAAACAAGAATTTCAATTATTCAGAAGTAAAATAAGCAATTATTTTACCTTGATATTGTGAGTGAAGTAATAGAGAAATGTGGCTCTTTAATGTTTTTCTTTAATTTGGTTTAAATTGCAGCATTAAGTCAAAACTCAATTCAAGATTAATGAACTTAAAAAAACTAAACAATGTTCAGACAACTCATTTCTTGTTTTTAAAGCAAAAGGAATTTTCTTGTTGACTTAAATTGCATTTTCAAGGCAGCAGATGGACTTTCATTTTCAAGTTAATCAATCAATCAATCAAATTTTATTTGCATAGCACATTTCAGCAGCAAGGCATTTCAAAGTGCTTTACATCATATCAAACACAGAAACACAAAGTCATCAAGTGGGGGGGTTCTTGCTAAACTAAACTAAACTAAATTAAACTAAACTAAACTAAACTACTTTCAAATGTTTTACGGTGTTTGTGTTTCACATTACCTTTCACTGTTTCATAAAGCTCAGTGTGGGAATGTCAAAATACAACAATTTGCTCATATTAGCTGTTTATTTGCACTTGTCTAACACTCATTGAACTAGTGTTAGACATAATGCTGTACAACATTTATTGTGTTTTCCTGTTAAACATGCAAAAGTAAGACATGCTGTTATCATTTTTATAGTTAATTCCCACTGGAAATCTCTTTACTGTGGTGTAATTCTCATCTCTTTTTCAAAATAAATAGAACATCAACAGACAGTATATGGTTTCTCTTATCTACATTGTGTTGTGAAACTTCTGGATAAGGGAGCTGGATACTATCCTTCAATCTACAGATTACCTTCTGCTCTTTGTTGCATTCACCGGAGAATCCTGTGTAGGACGAGTTTCAGGCCACAAGGTTTAAAACACTTTTTGCAGCAGCAGAATATATTGCATCTCTGTGCATCTCTGAGACATAAGTGGGTTTACTTCTGCAGTAACAATGCCTCACTGAAGCCATTTCCACATGCATTTGTTTGGAGAGTAAGAGTCTTCTCCAAACGGGTGTGTGCAGAGATACATCCTTACAGACGGCCTCTTAGAGTTCCTTGGAAACTACTCATTTCTATGTATTGAGCTTTTCTGAAAATTTGTTTTACTACAGTAAAACAGAAATTCCTCCTCCCCTTTTTACCTTTTGTCACTTTTTATGGATAAACTCACATTAAAGTGCAAATAACTTAGACAATATAATTTCTATTGTAGTAACAGACAGAAATATAATCAGTAAATCAATTTTATTTGTGTAGCACATTCCAACAATAAGACAGTTCAAAGTGCTTTATGTCATAAAAACACAAAAATCAACAACTGGAACATTACATTTACATCAATTCGCAACAAAATGTTGGTTAGGGTTTCATTTATTATGGTTCAAAAGTAGCTCTAGGGTTCAAAATAGTTTCAGTTTAAACCTTTATTGCTTTTACAGCATTTTAAATCACATACTTTGTTGCCCTTCGATGTAAATACTCTTTTACACATGATTTTCAGCAGCAACAATGCTAGAAGAACTGTCAAAAGATCTCACTTCATTACTTTGAGACTTGTGTCACTTTGACTGGATAGCACTTCAGTCCCACAAAGTGCCGTCCGTCTGGGGAAGTGATTGTAAATGACTGTTATGGAGATGACAGCTTCAATCTTGATACTCCAGCTCTGTGTTTAAGACTTTCAATTTGAAGTAAGAAAACAAGTATTTCTTGAAGCGCCTTGCTGGTTTGAGGATTCATTCACGTGAGGAAGAGTACTGGTAGGGCAAGCTGGAAACAATTTAATCTGAAGTCCTTCTTATTGAGGAAATTAATAAGCAGAGAAAGAAAACATATCAGAATGTGAGGACAGTGAGAATACTATGACTGGGTAACTGTTAGCTGCTGAACTTAGCATCTCTTAACTAAATGCTATTAGAGTATTTTAATTAGTCTGAACTGCTATTGGTATGCAGCATTAAATCTAAATAATAAAATCAGAATATTAATGAAAAGTTTATTTAAATTAGTGACTCAGTTCACGGGCTGCACAGTGGCGCAGTTGGTAGAGCTGCTGCCTTGCAGCAAGAAGGTCCTGGGTTCGATTCCCTGCCCGGGGTCTTTCTGCATGGAGTTTGCATGTTCTCCCTGTGCATGGTGGGTTCTCTCCGGGTTCTCCGGCTTCCTCCCACAGTCCAAAAACATGACTGTCAGGTTAATTGGGCTCTCTAAAATTCTCCCTAGGTGTGAGTGTGAATGGTTGTTTGTCTTGTATGTTTCTGTGTTGCCCTGCGACAGACTGGCGACCTGTCCAGGGTGTACCCCGCCTCTCGCCCAGAACGTAGCTGGGGATTGGCACCAGCAACCCTCCCGACCCCATTAGGGACAAAGGGGGAATAGAAAATGGATGGATGGATGGATGGATGGACTCAGTTCACAAAGTGAAACACAAATAGATTATTTACACACATACTGTCAATGCTTTCTTTCTGCTAGTTGTGATTATTTTCTACTTAAAGCTAGTAAAAATATTAAATTTTTCAATTTAGAATCTTGTATTAGATGAATAAAAAACATTTTAATATAGAGATTTCTGCTTAATGAAAAGTATGTTCTATACCTACTTAAAGATTATTTTTTAAAAGTACTTTTAGTCTAAATAACAAGCCTGATCTGAATACTTACTCCACTTTTCTGATTTTTACCTGTATTTCAAGGATCATCCAACAAAAATAGAGACTTTTCAGTGACATTTTGCATTAAATTAAACCTTCAGATCAGAAGCTAGTTAAACATAGACGGAAAATTTCAATATTGATTACAAATTCTGATTTGTGTTAATGTGATTTCTTAGTTTTCTCAAACATATCGCAATAATCTGATCTCATAAATCCTCCATCATGTACTGTTTTGTTCTTTGAGCTGGTTTTATTGTCACACCCTAATAAAATAAAAGACATAAATAATATTACCTTTACTTGGCAGCATTTACCTCATCTGCGTTTTGCACAGTTTATAATAACGATGCATTTATTAGGCTCAGCCATAAAATGAGTTGTGTCTTTATAAGGTCACCAGATAAAAAAAGCAAAGTCCCACAAAAACCCAGTAAGCAGTTAATACTCCAGTTCCCTACCAGTTAGATTAAAATCCTCCATATATTAGCTTCATAAACAGTGTTAAACATTTTCATCAGGACTTTAAAGGAATAAATCTAATCTAATATTGTGGTTTATCTTAACCATTTATTCCCTGGTGATGATGCCTTCAATGACAAAAGGAAAATTGTATGTTTTAGTGAAATTGATGAAGAAAGAAGGTGAAAATACCAAGTGATGTAAGTCACTGGTTAGACAGTGATATGTTTTAAAATAAATTCTATACTTTGTCATTTACTGGACCAAAAGAAGGCATCAGAAATGCTTTTATTTCCAAATTTCCAGACATACACTGCAAAAACACACAAGAAAATCAAATTTTGGTCTGGTTTCTAGTGCAAATATCTTATTACACAAAACCAACTTACAAGTAACTTTTCAGCAAGATATAGATGCTTGTTTTTAAGTGAATAAATCCTTAATGTGGATGAAAAAGTACTAGTTCTTTTGGCAGACAAATTAACTTATACTGTGGGAAAACAAGCTACAAGGTTTTTAAGAGCCTAAATGCAGATATAATTTTATTCAAGGCAACCAGATCAGGTCAGTTCCTGTTTGTTTTTGACAAAAGCAGAAGGTATGGGACGGGAAGCGGCAGCAGATGGGCCGTCTCCTCCTCCTCTTCTTCATCCTTTGTGTCTTCCTACCGTACCTGAGCCACGTGTGGAGGTGGACACTCTCACTCCGAAAACCGCCTACCCTCCTGAAAGCTGTGAGGCAGGTCATTCATCATGAAAGGAGCAGCTGACCTCAAATTAAAGTTTGTTTCTTTCGCTCTCTGTGCATAACTCCTCATTCGCCAGTTTGAAAGTCACTGTGGCACCGATGGGGGTTTTTCTTTGCAAGGCAATTATCTCTAAGGCCTGTTGCAGATATCTCTGATAATTGCAAGTTTTCAGTGAGCCTATTTTCCGTTTCTTTAAAAAATGACAAAGAAAAATCATATTTTTAAATCATTTTTAAAATGTCTTCTTCTCTTCCCCGTTTTGTTCTTTTGTGTTTTGCGTCGGCTTCACTTCTTTGACACGCCTTGAGAGGCAGAAACTGCGGGCGTCCTTATTCTGTCACCTTTCCCAACTGGCTTTGACTGGCCCCAACACTTGCTTTAAAACCTCTGCAGCACAGCCAATAAATCACTGTCCTCTGATACAACAAAATGAAAAGTTAGCTGAAGGAACGCAGCTCAGACAGCGTCTATGTTTGGTCCCTGCATGATTTGGCCTTCTTCCTTTCAGCCCGTGCACATTTCTCACAAAAGAAGAAATATGCTGTTGTCTCAAATGGTGTCTTCACGCAACATAGAAGCGAGTAATTTAATTTATAGATGCATTGCATTTACACACTATTAATGACCTTTATATAATGTAACTTTGAGAGAAAGGTGGCACTCCCATCTCTGGGGAAGTTCTGCTGCTGATGCATTTCTCCTCCTCTGAGAGCCTCCTTTTAATCTTTGACCGCTTCTTATAAACACAACCCATCTTCACATCATCAGCACTCTGACTCAGCTTCATGATATATATACAGTGACAAACTGGTGGAGCTGCAGAGTGACCTTCCATCATTTTGCATTGCAATGTGTCTGTGGATGAATTATGAGACACGTGGTTTTTGTGTGTTTTGGCAGATTTGATGTTTAAGAGGAGAGAAAATGTTGCACAGCTGACATTAATCAGTTACCGGGATGATAATCCAAATCATGGCGACAAATATAAACCAAACTACTACAGACTACGACAGAGACAGAATAAATAATAACCAAGTATCCACAAGAAAATGTACTAAAGTAAGAGTAGCACTACTTCAACAAATTTTTACTTGAGTAAAAGTAAAAGGTAGCCATCCAAGAAATTACTCAAGTAAGAGTAAGAAAGTATTTTGCAAAAGGTCAACTCAAATGCTGAGTGAAAGATCAAATTATCAATCATTTAATATTTAAAAAATACATAATCATATGGACCAAAATATAACGTTAAGTGGAAATTTTTATATTTAAACAACTAAAATGACAATAATTCATATAAGTAAGCAGTAAAATCAAGAAAAAGAACACCTTCTGCCTTGAAAATGCAATTCACCGTCATATTTTGAGAGCATCACTTTTCTTTTAGGTTGTAGTTTTTTTTCCTGTTTCTTTTTTAATTAATCACCTGAGTGTCGTCGTTTCTGCTGAAATCATTGTTGATGTTTCCTCCTAAACTTCTCATCGCCCCGTTGGTCCCAACGTCCAGGGAGTCCATTTAGTAATCTGTTCGTGTCTGTATCACAGAGCTCATGTTTATTAAAAGGTCAGAGAGTGAGGCTGAAACATGTCCATGTGAAACTCCTGTGTTGTGATGGATCTGTGCAAGTTAAAGAATTGGTTGTCTGACAGAAATGATTGAGGGCTTTAAGCAGCTAACGTCTACGAAAGAGAACTGGGGGAGGAAAATGATTGCATAGGTAGAAATAAAAACTGATTGAATGGAGAAAAAAACATGGCATCAGCAAATCAAGCACCCTATGCAAATTTCTGCAAGCATTTTTTATTCATTTCCCCACACATCTTTCATTCCAGTCAGACCTCAAACATCAAGCATGTAAGAGGAGTCAGCTGAAATGATCACTATAGACTATAAGTCGTGTTTCCATCAACATTTTTTATGCACTTTTTGAATTGTTTCATTAAAAACAGTTAACAAAAATGTCAAAATCTGAAATAATGTCTTCAATTTGGCAGCAAAAAGAAAAAGTTTCTACGCTCGCTTGAGGTGGTTTTTGGCTTTTCTGAAAGAGGAAGATGGAAATACATTTGTAGAATAAGTCCTGACATAATGAACGTCCCCATAAACTAGTGCCTTACCAGAGGCACAAAATGTGATGAAATGCCTAATCCCAAGACAGTGGAGGGGACTCTGCATTTTTCTGGGATGTATCATCTTGTTTATTTTATCCATGAAACCTGATAAATCCAGGTTGATTCGCTCCAAACCAGTAGGTTTCTTCTATTTTTAATTTTTTTTATTGCAAAATTTAAAAGTCCACTTAAAATTTGCATGACAGTCCAATGGAAACATAGCCAGAGGTGCATGCGACTGACGAGAGGTGAAGAATGAAAGAGTCAGAGCTGGAAATAATAGGTGACAGAGTTTCACCCTGTTGCAAAACAACAGACTTCTTCAAGTATTTATTGTGCACAGACCGAATCAAAGCACTCAGGGGCATGACTCCGATCAATTGTTCTTCAGTATGTTGATTAGAGAAACTCTGATTATTTTTGGCACTTGAGATTAATTTGCAGTATTCCTGCTACCAGTTCAAAACCTAAAACATGAGATTAATTGCTCACCTCAGATCCAACTGTAGCAAAAATACAAACGAAGTCTGCACAGAGCCGGTCTCCACTAATGGTTTATTTATTGCTCCTTGGTGCAATAAATATAGCTTGCACCAAGGTGCAATAAAGAAGCCATTAGAGGATTCCTGTAGTGTACCTTCAGAAAGCATTTTTTGCTACAGTGTTTCTCTGTTGTGGCCCAGTGGCTGATTCAAAGTGCCACAGGGTTTTCTAAAGGACCCTTTAGCTCTAAGATTTCTACCTGTGTTGTGGGGCTGCTGGACTTATGAGACCAGGAGAAAGATCTAATTTTATATTCTCATGTTGTCAGAAAAATACAATCGTAGCATTTGCTAAGGCTAACAACACAGCAGTTGGGGCTAAGATGCTAACATCTGGAAGTTGAGCAGTTGGGGCTTTCCTCCCCCCTCAACAAACACCCACAAAATTCACACCAATCACTCAATAATTTCACACGGAGAAATGAGCAAAAGGTTCACCAGGCGAGTTCTGGCAAGATGAGGACGAGAACAACAACAACAACACAATTTTCATCACGTATCTTGTGAAGCGATTTCAAACGTTTGGCTCAACCACAGAGTCCAGAAGAAATGAGACTTTCTTCTTTCAGCTGGTGCTTTTTTTGTTGCCACTCTTTCATGAAGAACAGATTTGTGACTAACCCTGAGTCTAAGCAGCTCCTTCAGAGTAACAATAGTCTGCCGGTCCTCTCTGCTAGATTAACTGTACAGCTCCGTCCTGAAGTGCTTTGCAGGTGTACCATGCTTAATGGCGAACTTAAGAAAGTTCTGCGAGATGTCAAAAGGTTTCTGATATTGTTTTATAAACTAATTCCTCCACAACTCCCTCCCTGACCTGTCTGCTGTGCTCCTTGGTCTTCATGAGGCTGTTTGTCCTCCAATCTTCTCTAACAAACCTCTGAGAGCTTCAAACAACAGTTGGATTTATACTAGAATAAAATTACACAGGGAAATTTTCAAAGCCTTTCCTTCCACTCTATGATTGCACACTACTTTGTGTTTTTCTGTCACATAAATCACTTTTAAGATGCATTAAAATGTGTGGATTTAACTTGAGAATATGTAAAAAAAAGAGCAAATGTAATTCAGAGTTATCTCCTGTTGTATCTAATAGTTTAGGGCAAAACTGAAAAACATGTAATATTACACAAGAATTGCTCCATAGATTTACTGCTGGGAGCAGAACAGTTACTATATTGCATTTAATTCTTTAATTTTCAGGAACTGTGTTAGTTTCTAAACCCAAAATATCACAATTTTATTTTAATGAATGTTTAATGTGAATGTGGAGGGAGATCCCATCTGCACTTGAAAAACAATTAGGGAAAAGAGAGCAGGACTGATGCAAATGTATTGAGGTCAGCTTGGTTTCATTTCACTCTGGGGAGGTTTCCGCAAAGCAGAAGCAGGATTTTCCTTCGTTATAGAGTCCAAACATAAAAAAAAAATATACAAACCCAAAACATCAGGGTGCTGGTGCTTGCACCACCTGGTTAATCTTGCAGCGTGGAAGCTATAAAGTTTGTTTGTGCTTGTGAAGCTGAAAGAGCTGAGTTACACCGCAGGAGAGAGAGAAAGTAAGAGACCAAGAGGGAGCAAGAAGGAAGAGGTGGAGAGTTTGAGGCCTGGGTCAAGTCCTCAAAGTGGAGGACTGTTCTAGTTAAAGATCTTTAAATAGGGTTATTCACAAGAATGCTTTGCTCTCATCTGTCTCTGCTCTTGTTGAGGCATCATGGGATAAACTGGGGGCCAGGCGTCATGGTAAAATGGGTTGAGTTGGAAACAGAAGGCTGCATCTCCACTGGAAAAACACAAAATCCTACCAAATATTTAGCAAACCTCAGTAAGACAAAGCGAATGTAGTTTGTACACACTGTGAAACATTTGAAGGTGGTTTAACTTGAAAATGCAATTTAAGTCAACAAGAAAATTGTTTCGCTTTCATCATAAATGCATCATGCAGTCAATAGTTGTGAAAACAAATGGCAGACATTACATTTAGTCAAGGGCTAAAACCATCAACACTCATCAAATATGCTGGTTAATGTTTATTTATTATGACCCAAAAGTAACTAACAGTTTGATTTTTAGCCCTGATTTAAAGAAACTCAGTGTTTCAGCAGTTCTGAGGTTTTCTGGACGTTTCTTCGAGATTCGCGGTGCATAAAAGCTGAACGCTGCCATTTTTCAACCATATTCCTTAATACTGATTTAAAATATACTAGTTCCTCTAGAGGGAACATTTTACGTATAACAAGGAGAAAATGTTTTGTTATG